>NC_034597.1:96834907-96866767 GCF_900095145.1 Mus pahari
AAAGAAAGAAAGAAAGAAAAGGTGCAAGTATTTCATTTTCAATGAAAAAAGCAGACTTCATTTTTAAAATGTATTGCCAGAGTTTTTTATAGTATAATGTGATTAAACATGTCCATTTAGCGCTGTATTTGACCTTTATATCATATACAGTTTGTATGTCTCATATCAATTTTTCATTCTAGTTGATTTTCAGAAAATATTTTGCTTTGTTTATATGGTTTATACAATACACAAGTATGTCACACTGCATACTTTTTCTGCACCTGTTGTGTATAAAACAGTTGTTTTTAGCTTTAACTAAATCTGCTCTGAAGATATTATACACTGATTGAGTTCAACCTTGTGGTTGAATTCATCTACAAAATAGTCATCAAAATGGTGTACTAGTCAATTTTAGTGTACTTTCCCCGAACTTCAGTCTTCCTCAGGCCATACAATGACAAAAACCACAATGTCATTTCCTATTAAGCACTAGAAAGTCTGACTCTATAATGTAGAATCTGTTGCCTCCCACTTCTCTTTTCTGAGAAAATCCAAAACTATAAAATTGCTTGATGAAGCCCAAACCAATTCCGTCAGAATCCTGTTCCTTCTTGTGTAGACATTCCACCATGGTGCAGAGCTATCCACTCCCATCTCAGTTGCTGATATTATTATATTCACAGATACCACACACATTCCCAAATTCAACAATAAGAGTTCCTTGTCACTATGCATGTGGTTTAGTTACTCAGTGATGCAGCATGAGTATTTAAGCACAGTACTTAGATCATATCATTTGCACATTTAGATTTTCTACTATATGGTAAATAAAACCTAATCTCTTTTCTCTGGTTTAGGATACCTTATCTGGGTTCTGGCCCCTCTCTGGGTATGTGAAACTCTCTGTCTCTAGGTCTATATTTCAGTCATTGGAAAATTCTCTCCATTACTTAAATGTACTACATTCATTTATCCTTTATCATGCTCTGAGTTTCATGATTTATTCTCTAGGATCCCTCTTGTACCATATCTCCAAATATAAATCAAATTTTTACCATTTCCTACTCTGCTAATGAATCATTTTTCCCGGAAGAACTTTCTTAATTACCCTTAGAAACGACATTCCGCCTTCCCCACTCTACTTTGTCACCATCATTTATAATCTACCTAGATCATCTTTCATGGTGTTTTCTCAACTTCTTTATCTAATGTAACTTCAGATGATTAACAATCTGTGTATTTCAGTTATTTTTCTAATCACGTTTTTGGAAATCTACTAGAATTAATGGTCAGTAGAACCTGTTGAATTAATTAAAATGTACTGTCCTCTCCCAGACTTGGTTTCTTTCTCATTGTGAAGCTGTATCTCTCTTAAAATTATGTTTCTTACTTAAAATGCTCTGAAATCGACATATGCCACTTGTATTATTCTAGAAAGCTACTTTATTTGTAAATGCTAGGTTGAGCATATTTCTGCACCATGGTAAAAAGGTCAACATAAACCTGGATTAAAATGTCTCTTCTTAATAAATATTATACACATTTAACATGCTTAGACTTGTAAACTTCCATGTTTGAAAGTATAAAGTTTGTTTCCACTTATCAAATAGGCAATAGGTATCTAAATGAAGAATTTAATAGGTACAATATAAGCTATCCCTGTACAAAATTTTACATTGCAAAAAGTTTGAGAAGTACTTGTAGTGGCTTCTGATCAACAAATAGTATTCAAAATTGGTCTAATCTGATATTCTACTTAATATTATTTTATAAAATTTGAGCTATGTTAGAATTCCATACTGAATAATTGAATTCTTAAGGTTTACTGTCATTTCTAGATATTAGTGTCTTAACTTCAGTACTCATTTCTCATGATCCACATAATACACCATCATGAATTACAGTACCCTATTAGGAGCATCTCCTTGTTAATTTTAGTGTCTGACTCTTCTCAATATCATAGGAATCATGGTATCTAGTTGCTAGAGTGTTCATTGTTGTGCGTAAAAATGCAAGTGTCATCCCCTAATCAAAGTTTTTCTGAAAATAAAGTGCAAAATATAATTTTATGATCACTATATTAAAAGTTAACTCTCTTTTCAAAGACCGTATGAGGCATCAGAAAAAAAAATCATCAAAAAATTAGAGGACATTAAACCATTTTACGTGGTAGTAATTTCAATCCCTTTGACACAATTTGATACACATCTAGACCAGTGTGCAGCCATTACTTAATAACTTCAGGCCGGGTGTGGTGGCACATGCCTTTAATCCCAGAACTCGGGAGGCAGAGGCAGGTGGATTTCTGAGTTCAAGACCAGCCTGGTCTACAAAGTGAGTTCCAGGACTGCTAACTTCAGGACACTTGCTAGCACTTACTTTTGAATCATTGATGACAATTGTGTACTGCATCATTTGATATATAAGCCTACAAAAATACCAATCTCAAATTAGCACAATGAACTTAAGTTTATTGGATTCATAATTGAGCCAGATTACCTACAAAATTAGCCAACTACAAATCAGCACATAATTTTAAATGGTGTTTTATGCTTTTCATAATAAAAAAATCCTAATCCTACTCATTTAGGATCACATCTTTGAAAAATAAAAGCTGTCTGGATGATAGTATATTGCATAGCTGTTGGCATGTTTTTATTCAACCATTAATTTATAATCCTATTTATGTAAGTGATAATCATTTCTTTGTATGCACATTTAATATTCAAATCGCATATGAATTACAATAATGTGGATTTTGTCCTGAATTCATGAGTAACTTTAGAGTGTTGAAATAAGAATCAATATAAGAAGAAGTACATAATAATTGTCAAAGAATATAGGCAGAACTATATTCATTGGTGACTCTGCTCCTTTCCTGTCTCTTTCTAGGAGGCCAACACTATTTTTTTGATAACAAATATGCAATGTGTCATTTGTACTTGAGGCTCTTCCATTCTTTACTATATTGAATTTACTATATTGAATTTCCCTGTCAATATGTTTCACCCAAGCATGATTTTTTCCTTCTATTCATCTTCTAAGAAAAGGCTAGACTAGAGTCAAGACATGAAAGTAAGCAAATGCATAGCTCTGTTACAGTTCCCTGCTTATTAGTCCATTGGACTTGAACAACTGAAGCTTACTGATACATAAGTGAAAATTAAATTTTATTAAAAATTGAATAGAATAAAAATGTCTAACATTAATATATATTTATAAAAGTATATACAACTTTATATTAAACTTCCACAATCTATTTCTATATGGAAATTATGCAAACCTAATGAAGAATGCCGTTTGATTATTTCTAAACTAATAAAGCATAGTATCAATTTCAGGGATAAAATATAAAATTTTATTTCTCAAAAAATGAAAATTGAAAAAATCATGTGTCATTTGCTTAAGAATGAAAAAAAACTGTATCTCTTTAAAACTCTAAGTAGGATATATAATGTTAAACACTATTTATATATCAAAGAATAAATGAAAATATTGGTAAATGCCTTTCATTTAAAGCACTGTTATGATATTTTTAATGTAGTAGATAATAGTTAATAAAATATGATTTTAATGGCTAGAGACCTAAATTTCTAAACAACATAAGATATTTTCCTAGAGTTGCACACTGCCAGTGATGTATTATATTCTTGTTCCAATGATGCATACCATACAGCTTATTCTCATATGTCTCAGATTGCCTAAGATTAAAATTATCTGATATTATTTTCATAAGAAACAACTTACAGTACAATTATCTCTAGAAAAAATCCAAGGAATAGAGAATGTAAATTATGTATTTTCAAGTTTATATACCCTTAGGCTATGGAAATTGATCAGCAGAAAAAGTACAAGCTGTACTAGCAGTATGGGAGATGTATGCATCATCAACAACCACAAAACAAGGTGGAACATTCAGCACTGGAAGATGTAAAAAGGAAAATCCCAAGCAGACTTTAGCAACCACTCCTTAGATAAAACTAAGATCCAGGTACAGTGAGAGACCCTGCCTCAAAAAGATAACTTGGAGAAACAACTGAGGAAGATACACATGCGCGTGCACACAAACACACACACACACACACACACACACACACACACACACACACACACACACACACAGAAAATTTCAGCTGTCTGAGACAAGATGTTCACTGGAACCTAGAATTTCCAAACCAACCTTATCAATATTCAAGAAAATGTTTCTGTAATAAACACATGCAGACTGTTTTGTAGTGGCTTACAAAACAACAAATACTGATAATTATGTATGGACTATGTACATTGTATTGGATCTTAAACATAATACCCAGGTAACTCTTGGGAAATAAGCTTAGATTCTATTCAAACTTTTACCATATTATCGAAGACTTGTGGATCTGCATATTTTGATATCATTGGGAGGTCTGGAAACTAATCTTGTATGAAACCAAAGGATTCCATGTTCTTTATGTAGTAAGTACACAGTGAACAATGCCAACTGGTTGCTTATGTTTAACAAGTAAACACATAATTCTCCAGCAAATTTTGTACAAAGCAGAAATTCAATTCTATGTCAATATACTGTCTGGTCAATCTATTTTAAAAGTAAATGTAATAAAAGAAATTAAAGTCTAAACCAGTAAACTCAATGTTTGCACTGACTGAGCTTTAACCATTTAAAGAAATTCCAACACAATGTCTTCAGAGTCCCATTTCATCTAAAAAGTATAATTTTTGAACACTTAATTAAGTCATCATTACCTTAACTTTTCCAATTTTGTTTCTAAAATCCAATGAAATTTTGATAGCATAGAGCAGGGCTGATACAGCTGTTCATGTTTCTGCACTCTAGGCCTGCAATGGGTGCTATCATAGAATCAATTTAATGCTGTTGCTTAAAGTTTAAGTAGCAACAAGAAAACATTCATCCTGAACGTGATATTTGAATATAGCTTTTAGGAAGGATACAGGTTTTTAAAAAGTGATAGGCAAAAATATAAAATGTGATTAATTTAGCTCTCCTTAGTTAAAATATTTAGAGTAAACTTTGTATTAAATGTTTGGATATGCTTTTCCTAATTTTATTGATATTGTAGTTAATCTAGCCTTCGAAATGCAGTAGATTAAACTTTGAAAAAACAAAACAAAACAAAGTAAACCAAATCTCAATTAATGCCAAAACTAAATCATTTAGCATAATTAATATCATCATTTTCTTCAAGTAAACACTTCAAATAAAAATATGTATAAAGCAGTGATCAAGAGCACTGAAATAGAAGCCACTATATTTAACATTCCAAAATCCTATTGACGACAATACTTCCACATTCATCCATTCAAATTTCTGTTCCCATCTTCTCTTTCTCTCTACCAAGGTTTATGAAAATCTTAGAGCTAATTTAACATATAGTCTGTAGAATGACCCATATACATTTAGCACTTCCTGGCATTGGTGACAATTCTAATTACACCTATTACAAATATAAAAAGAAACTGTATTATGTTAATGTTAAAAGTTATACCAGCTTCTTCCAGTATAAACATGCAAACATATGAAGCATTTAATATCTGTGGCAACAGCTTAACTTCTACCATGCTCATAACTACAGCAGCAACCAGAATAACCTAAATTTTCTTTAAAACAATGTATCCATATAAGATATTCTGGCTGGTTTTCTCTTCCTTTCCTTTTGTCACAATCAAAAGCTCTTCATCACATCAAGATGAGTTAAAATATGAAACAGGACCTGGCATGGTGGCGCATGTCTTTAATGCCAGGACTAGGTGGGGGCAGAGGCAGGTGGATTTCTGAGTTCGAGGCCAGCCTGGTCTACAAAGTGAGTACCAGGACAGCCAGAGCTATACAGAGAAACCCTGTCTCCAACCCCCCCCCCCAAAAAAAAAGAAACAGGATATTTACATTATGTATGGGAAAATTACACTTAAATGAGCATTTTGTGTAAAGAAACAGCAAAAGATACAAGCACTTCCAACAAAACATGTGTGAGATATCATGTGTATTATATGTTATGCTTACTTATATGTATTCTATAAAAACATATACTAAACATATCTATGTAAATTAAATTGTGGTAGTGACACTCTATTAAAGTCACTAAAGCACAGTTACTCTTAATAAATTATTATCTGTCTAAAACCTCAAGACATTGTTTCTCTATAGGTTTTCATGCATAGTATTAATTATTAAGATTATGGCAGCTTTGATAAGATTGGAATCAATGTAAGTAAAATGAATATTCAGTGGTGTAAATATGTATCCTATGATGCACTCATCTTTTTTTTTTATTTTTTGTTTTTCTTATTATTCTAAGGAAGAGAAGAACAAATTTTCCTTCACCAAATCTGAGAAAAGGTACTTTTGTGGTAGATATACTAAAAAAGATAAAGGGCCACCATGATTATAATTTGGAAGTTGCAGCCTCATTCCCAATCTGTTTTATAGTAGCAAGCTTTTAGGTTTGCATTTTAATAATCTCTAATAGGTTAGTATGATGAATGTTCCATATAAAATGAGGTTTTGAAATATGAAGGAAATTGAATTAAATGGCATTCTGCTTTTTACCATATATGATTTAAGTTCCTGTGTACTCTTCGTTAGCCTCAGTGGTCTTGTCTGTATAATGGAAATAGCATTAGAAAGTCACCCTGTAATTTAAAACTTAAATGAGTGTTTATCTAGCACATCTGGCAACAAAAGACTCCAAAAATCATTAAATCTATTATTGTGACAATTTGGCTGCTTTAACTTAGTTTTACATACTAATTCCTGTAC
Organism: Mus pahari; assembly: GCF_900095145.1. Lineage (NCBI taxonomy): Eukaryota > Metazoa > Chordata > Mammalia > Rodentia > Muridae > Mus > Mus pahari. Next base: position 96,841,665 of record NC_034597.1, read on the forward strand.
ATTTAAAGAAAAACTTGTTTCACTGTGTACTGTTTCTATGACACATTCCTGTTCTTGACCTTCCCTAATTATTGAACGGCTTTAAAAGTTCAGTCAATATTTCTCAATAAATGCCAACTTTCATGAGAGACATTTCTAAATCTACCTTTTCTTTTTCTTGTTCTTAATATCAGAGGAGAGATGACCCATCTCCTTCTCCATTTTGTTCACCATGAAGGGATCTGTTAGTTGTTTACCAAAAATACATTTTTTCTTTCCATAAAAATGGTAAAGCTTTCATATAAAAAATAAATGATAAGTAAATCACCAAGACCAATTGCCAGAGGACAGTCACTTTCCATTGTATCATGAAATGCATTCCCTAACCAAAAGTATCAGGGGAAAACAAAGGTATTAGATGCCCTGAGGAACAGTCACCGTGTATAATAAAGATTTTATTTTAAAAGTGTTAAGATGAATAATACAACATCACTGTTCTGGGAAATTATTTCTTTTTAGAATTTGAATTCTAACTGGCACATCCCGTTACACCTGCTCCTGGGGGCTTTTACTGAGCTGGCTTTTAATTCTGCAGTTTCAGTCTGTGGTCTTCTGTCTTTGACATACTTCTTGAGAGTGGATGTGTGGAGGAATGCAAAGCCCATCAATATGTGTGGTTTGTAACCTAACTGCTGATGAAATAGAGTTGCTTAGAATTCCCTAGGGCAATCTGATTCAGACCAGAGTTACATTGGTTGGTAAAATTCAAATAGTTCACTGCTTTCCCTTGGTAATTACTGGGCCATAACCAGAAATTGGTATGATGGGAGTGAAACACTTTTTTTAGGATAATGATTGATTTCCATAAAGATGAGTACTTCAACAATTTTCAGTATGTAGTTGCTGGGGCGGAGGGTGGGTGGCCACTAATTAGTTTTACCGTTTTCAGCAGATGTTGAATTCAAAATGCCAGCAGCATCTCAAACACCAGTCATTAGGGCTGTCTTTCATGAAGGAGTGCTGACCAATGAAATCTCCCTCTGTTTAATGAGACCGATCTAGACAGAGTCAATTACATCAAATCTATCCTAACATCTCCAATATATCTGCAGTGTGGGCAGCGCCACAAAAACAGCAGCAGCGAGGGATTTCCAGTATTAATAAAGAGATTCGCTGCAGCATTAGGAGAGGGCCGAGGGAGGGCAGGGTTGTTTGGGTACGATGGTACTTTATGGGCAGTGGAAAAGCAGTAAAGTCAAGGGGGCTGAGGAGGGGTGCTGGATGGGAGATTGTGAGGAGAAGAGCTAGTGAATGTTTAAACACCAAGGCGATTAAGGAGAGAGCCTTTCTTGTGCTCAGGAAAGGACCCACCCCCTCCCAACCTTCCCCCTCCCCCTCCCTTCCACCATGAATCCAAAGAGGAAGCTGGAAAAATGTAAGGACCCAGATTTGAAAACATTTTCACTTTAATACTGAAAAAATATGCCATTATAAAATCCTCGAATAGAATTAGTAAGTTTTCACGTGCTTCCTCGGTTCTTTGTTCCTACTTTATAAGTAAGGTTTTTACCAGCACACAATTGCTACCATAGGATCGCAGCCTAAGCACTAGAGTGACATTAATTGGTCATGCTTAACTGCCCCAGAATCTTTTTTCTTAAATAATTACACTGGTACTATAATAGAAATCATGGGTACTTATTTTACATTCAGATGGAAGGCATTATTGGATATGTATATAAAAATATTCCCCCTCAGAAACTAAAATAAAATCAAACATCACCATCAAAAGAAAAGAACCCAAAACAACCCTTAAAAACTTTGCTCAACAAAATACATTGTTAACTCATAAAATGGACTGATGACTTAGCCATGCAAATGTCTTAAATAAACCTTTACATTTTTTTCCACAGTAAACATACGTTCTGAACTGCCTACCAATCACAAATAAGGGCGAAATGGCACTTTCTGATTATACTGTATTTTGTTTATAGAAAGTTTGATACGATGGGACTTATCAGGTAAGAGGATGGGTGCTGTGGCGGCGGCTTCTCCAGTCGCAGTGGGGCGGTGGGGCTGGGGGAGGGGGACAGAGTCCCTGGAGCGTGTGGATTCCATGCGAGCCATGCAGCACTTTTGTTTGTTTGTTCTTGTCAGGAGTCAAAGTTATTTATTTACAATACATTCATGCCTTCGTGCAACTGCCCATCCCTGCATTACCAACAGGGAGCCATCTTCGGGCTATCCACAGGGGAAAAATAGATATCTATTTCTCTATATAGATGTGATATATGTATATATGTATAGAGACACTGCAGCCAGCCCCAGGGGACCTTTGGCTCAGAGCAAGGGGGCTCAATTCTTCTGGCAGGCCCCATGCTGGGCTTTGAGTCAAAAGGAGCTCAGAGCAAAGAGCTAGCTCGCTGCACTCACATCTCCACAGTCTGCTCTTTGTTTTCAGATGGGAGCTTAAGGGCCAGAGCCTCTGAGTTGAGTGAGTTCATAGTTATTTATTTACTCATGTCCATCGGTGCTTGTGACACGCTAGATCTGGGTCAATGTTCTCCCACTCCCCCTGCCATGCAGGCGGCAGGGGAGGATGGACATCTTCCTGCACTCCTCCCCGTTTAGGGTCGGGGGGCTTAGTCTGAGAGTGAGTGAGAGCCACAATCATACACCCTATGGGACCCATCTGCGTTGTAAGGCCCATTGTGCCAGTAGGAAGAGTCACAGACTGTCTGTAGAGAATTAATTTCGGACGCAGAGGAATTGGCATCCCTTCTCTTGGACCGCTTTCGGTTCCTCAGGATAAACACGAGCATGCCCACCACGGTGAAGGCGGAGGTGACGAACACCAGCAGCAGTCCCGGGACCAACACGGAGATGGACACCCTGCTGGTGTCTAGGTAGGAGTTGGAGTGTGTCCCGGTCTCCGCCAACCCAGTGCTGTTTTTACTGTGCGAAGTTAACGTGGGCGAGATCCTCGCATACAGCTGGGGGCAGATCTCGTCATTGGAGAGCAGCATGAAATCCTTCCTAAAGAAGTTCACCGGTGTCTCACACTTGAGGTCGCTCATCAGCACCTCGGAGCCCAGACGTTCTGCCCATTGCTTGAAAGGCACAATGGTGCAGGAGCACTCCCAGGGGTTGCCATGCAGGTCTATCTGGATGATGGAGGTTAACTGGTCCAGCACCCCTGCCACAGGGAGGTACATGAAGTAATTATTGTGCAGGCTGAGCTTAGACAGGGAGACCCCAGCAAAGACGTCCACCGGTAGGGACCTCAGCAAGTTGTTGTTGAGAATAAGAATCCTCAGTTTCGGCATGGCATTGAAAGTACCGGGGAGAATGAGCTGAATCGCGTTGTACTCCACGTTCAGATACTCCAGGTTCTGCAGCCCAGCAAATTTCTCCCGGGACAGTGTGTCCAGGTAGTTACTATCCATGTAGAGCCACCGGAGGTCCAAAAGGTTCTTGAAAGTGTTGTTCTCTATGTTTGCGATGTTGTTGTTGCCCAGATCCAACAGAATGAGGTTCTTGTAATCCACAAAGTGTGATTTTCGGATGCTGTGGATCTTGTTATCTCGAAGGAAAAGCTCCTGCACGTTGGAAAGCTTAGGCTTCAAATCAGCCAAGCTGCTCACGTTCCGGTTGTTACAGTTCATCTTTAAGCCTGAGCCTGGGATGTGGTCACAGCTGCAGCCCCCGGGGCAGGGCAAGCCATGCACTGGGGGTTTGTTTCTGGCGCTCCCAGTTGCTATCGGTGGCGTGGGTTTGATTTTGAGCTGCCAGTTGCCCGGGATCTTTGTACCTCCATTTGGAACAGCCCCTGGGGTAGCATGCTCGTCCTGCCCATTTGTCTTGAAAGGAGTTGGCAGGGGGCCAGGAGCGAAGGTTTCTTCCTGGGCAGGGGGAGCTGGGAGACTAGAATCCACTCTGTTTTTTAAAGGACACAGGTCCTGTTCCGTGGTTTCATTGAGGTCTTTACCCTGGAGCCTGGTGGGGGCTTCGCAGACCACTCGACCTATTAGGGCGTTTTTGGGAATGTTCTCTAGCCATTCCTTCAGGGAGAGCAGATCACAGGTGCAGTCCCAAGGGTTATCCTCTAGCAGGATCTCAGCAATGCCAGGGATCTGCTCCAAGACTTCCTCATAGGGCAGTGTTTTCAGCCTGTTTCCACGGAGGTCGAGGTGGGTGATGGGCACATACTGGAATACATTAGCAGGTAGGGTGCTGATGAGATTGTCGTTTAAAATGAGGACTTCCAACTTGTTCAAGTCCTGGAAGGCCCCCGGGTCTATATCCCGTAATAAATTAAAATCAGCCTGGAGGTATTCCAGATCGTCCAGCCCCAAAAAAGTCTGCTTTCGAAAAGACTTGATCTTGTTGTTGTTGATGTGCAGCCGTTTCACCAGCTGCAGCCCCAGAAATGCCCCCGGAACGATTTCATGCAAGCCATTGTTTTCCATATGCAAACTAACCGCATTATAAAAGTTAGCGAACTCATTAGGGAAAAGTCGAGTGAGGGAATTGCCATGCAGAAATAAATGGTAAAACTGGGAAGTCGGGGCGGTGAAGCGCTGCAGACTTGTGAAGCCCTTTTTTTCACAGTCTACGTGTAAGTCCCCTTCTATCTCATTGCAAGAACAGATCTTCTCTTTACAAACGTCCCCTGTAACGTTTCCAGCGGCAAAACAAAGAGATGTCTCCAGCAACAGAATCCAAAGCAGCATTTTTAAAGCGAGCAATTCATCCCAGATCTCATCACAAAGTAGCAGCAACCATCCTGCTCGCCACAGACACAATTCAAGTTCATTTAGTGCTCCAATGTCCGATCCCAGAGAAAGAGAAAAGAAGGGTTTGGGGGGGTGGGGGTGGATTCCTTCCTCCCTAACCCCCCCGTACTGCAATAGCCCAGACGCCAGTCAATAATTATATCCACAAACTATCCAGGCACATAGTGCAAGGCAAGCAGAAAAGGGGGGGGGGGTGGAAAGTAGAGGAAAGAGAGAGAGAGAGAAAGCAAACTACTCCCCCTCAACCCTTTAAAAATAACCAAAATAAGTTAAATATATACCTGTAAAATTAAAAGGAAACGCACCCTTACAGAATCATGTTTAGAGGTTCTCACTAACCAGCAAGGGAACAATGCTAGCAATTAGAAGCAAGTGAATGTTAGAAACAAGCAGGTTTGCAGCGTAGTACAGGCGCACTGCCTGTGATGGCTGTGCGTCGGACTGACCTTGCCTCTCTGATACAAAGCAGGGCTTTCGGCGGCTTCTGAGGTCCAGGCAGCTGGTGGAGTTCTTGTCTCGGTTGCGGGTTGCCCAGAAGTACCCCTGAGGTGCTGTCCAGTGCCCCCGGTGCTGAAATCACGCCCGCCCAAAAGACACACTGCCCAGCCAATGGCGCTGGAAAATTTCCGCAATCACTGCGTTTTGTGGATGTCCATCCTGTTCCTTTGCTCCCCTTTGGTCGTCTTCAGCCCTTTTTTCTGTGCTCCGGCTGGCGCTTACTAGCTCTTCTTTGCTTGTTCTCCTTCTCTTTCTTCTGCTCTTTCGGAATTACGTGGAGGGGGGAGGAGAGAGGGGGAGCGAGTTGTCTGAGGGAGGAAGAGAGCGCGAGAAAGGGGAGGAGGGGAGGGGGGAGTTGCTAAGAAGCTCTGCTGGTTCCAGCCTGGTGCACTCTGAAAGATCTGACACCCTCTGCTGATCTGCAGTAGCAAAAATCCATCTGGTGAGGGAATGCTGAAAGAAAGAAAGAAAGAAAGAAAGAAAAAAAAAATCCACGTATAGGGCAAGCGTTTAAAACATGGGTATTAAAGGCTGTCGATCTACATAGAAGCTTATTTTAAATTGATTATTTAATGCTTTTTGCGTGCTAGAAACTTTACCCTTTCCTTTCCTTAAAGACCTCACAGCCCCCGCGAGCTCTAGCGTTCCGAAAGTACAGCTTTTAAAACATTTATTTCCCAATGGCTTGAATAAAATTAGTGTCAGGGTGTCAAGCGAACGGCAATTTGAGGTAATTATATTGCACGCCATTTTCATCGGTGCTTTAAACGTGTGTTTCTGCCTTCTCTGCGGTACAGCGTTTTATATCGTTTGATGCCTTTGGAACCTCTACTTTAGTTTTGCACACAGAAAGTGGCTATTCTGATATATATATATTACATAATATCACAATTTGGTAGAGAATATTGTTTCAAGATATACAACTGAGGCATATACATTTCATTTTAAAGTTGTTATAGAATATCAGTCAATTTGGCGATAGAGTTGGGTTTTTCTGATGGCATTTCTTCAATGTTATTTAAGTCTGCAGGATGAAAACACAATGCATGCTTAAGTTCTTTGATTTCGGACTAGAAAGCTTACCATGACATTCCGAAAATGAGGGAAGAGGGTGACATAAAATTGTGGAGGCTTTTAAAAACAGCTTGGTAAACAAGTATTAAGCCACCACACATGCATATTGTCTCTCTCTTACACCACACACACACACACACACACACACACACACACACACACACACCTGACTATATTTCCATACCAGATTTGAGGAATTTAAAATACACGCAAGTAAGTAACAAGTTGCATTCTGAGAGTAGAAATCCTGGTCTGTAAGTCTGGGTAGCTGCACCCCCTCTCCAGCTCACTCAGGGTTCAAGAGGCTCGGGATAGAAACACTCTGAGGTTTCCCAAGAAGAGAATTTTCAAGTTAACCAGACCGAAAACTCGTACAATGCAATGCCTTCATTTTTCTTTAAGGTTCAGTTTTTTCATGGTAGTCAGTTTCACAGACTTTTAACAGAGCTGACATTTTGTTTTCCATTTAAAAAATTACAAAACATATTAAGCATCTTTCCCCCCTTTTTCTTTTTCTTTGATTAATTAATTTATTTGGTTTTTAGACTAGGTTTCTCTGTGTATCCCTGGCTGCCCTGAAATTTCTCTGTATAGGTTGGACTTGAACTCGGAGAACTGCCTGTCTCTGCCGCCTGATTGTTGGGATTAAATGTTGAAGGCCTGAGTTACCATCTTTTCTTTAGCTGAAGCAAAGGTGACTTGATAACATTTTTCCTTTCAACCAAGTCTTAGACAACCTTACTAACTGTATATACTTGCTAATAATTTGTATAAAATCAAATATGCAATCAAGTTTGCAGTTTGGGAAGATACAGAAATGAAAAGTTGTTAGCAAACTAGATTTGGGCACATGCCCAAGGCTAGCTGTGCTCTAGGATTGCTTGAAGGGTGTATCTAAGTAGGAAAGGATCAGGAAGCTAATTCTTAGTTAAGTGGGAAGAAATTCATGTGTCAAGTATAGGCAAATTGGTGAACTCTTGTGAAAATTTGGTTAGAGAAAAGATAGAGATGAACACTTAATTCTTACATTTATTTATAAGCATGCGTATGGTCTACGTGGGGAAAGGCACTCTTTCTTGGTATTTCTCATTTCTCCTTTATATTGCTAAGTTACTATGAGCAGGCAGAAGAGACAAATTTTACCAATCACACAATTAACCTAGGAAATGTTATGCAACTGAGAATTCTAGACTTGAGAAGATAAATGGAACAAAAACTTTTTTTTTCAATATAAATAATAGAACTAAAATCTAAATCATCTTTCTCCCTAAAACCACCACGAAAATATAAGGTTCTGTCCAGCATGTGGTTGGCAGAAATGGGCAAGCCACAGAACAATAACAACAACAACAACAACAACAACAAACCAAACAAACCAACTGGTTGACTAATTAGAGGAAGCAATATTCATTGTAGTCACATAATATCACACCCTTGCCAAGTTCTTACATTCTTTTTTTTTAACATTCTAATTTGACTTAGCAAATAGTCCTTTATGTGAAGAGACCCAAAGAACAAACGTAACTTATTAAAATGAACAAAATTTTGGTAAGCTAAATTATTGATAATGATATTAATATTGCAACCTACCTAAGGTTCTTTCTGACTTGTTGCTTCTCAAATCACTACTCACATTAGAAAGATTGCAGAGTTTCTGAATTTGCATATTATCTTCTGTATTTCCATATTATCTTCTGTAAATAGTAAATTACCTTACACTCTCAGAGATGAGTGTGGTAATGACGAGTATGGCAAATAATTAAATTTAGTATGAATATATGAAGATTACACTACTTATAAATATTCACCACGAAAGAAAGTATAGAGAAAAACAAATGTATCTCTGAAAACAAATTATACACTAAAATCTTAATTTTTTAACAGTAAATAAATAAACATTTTGTTTGTCTTTGGAGACAGGGCTCTCCATGAGGCAGGGTTTCTGGATATAGACGGACTGTCTTTGTACACGAGGCTTGCTGTGAACTCAGAGATCTACCTGCCTCTGCTTCCTGAGAAATGGGACTGAAGGGATGTGTCACCATGCCTGGCATAAATATGATTTAGAAGAAGAGGGAATATCAAGAAAAGTCTGCACATAAATCAATTCATGAATAATAATAAGCTACTTCATTTCCTTCTCTTCTTCCTCTCCCTCTCTGATTCTTCTTTTTCTTTTCTTTTTTTCTTTTCTTTTCATTTCCCTTAGCTCCCATCCCCTCCCCTTTCCTCCCCTTCCCTTCCCTTCCCTTCCCTTCCCTTCCCTTCCCTTCCCTTCTCTTTTCTTTTCTTTTCTTTTCTGTATTTTTAATTTCTGTCATAATGAATAAAATTAAATTTTCATACATTGAAAATACTTTTGAAATATTTTTCCAGTTACAATACATGTTTTCTTATATTTTTCTATTTTACTTCTATTTTTTTAAAATTTTTTATTAGATATTTTCTTCATTTACATTTCAAGTGCTATCCCAAAAGTCCCCTATACCCTCCCCCTGCCCTGCTCCCCTACCCACCCACTCCCACATCTTGGCCCTGGGGTTCCCCTGAACTAGGGCATATACAGTTTGCAAGACCAAGAGGCCTCTATTCTTTCTTCCCAATGATGGCCAATTAGGCCATCTTCTGCTACATATGCAGCTGGAGACATGAGCTCTCGGGGTACTGATTAGTTCATATTTTTGTTGCACCTATAGGGTTGCAGACCCCTTCAGCTCCTTGGATATTTTCTCTAGCTCCTCCTTTGGGGGCCCTGTGTTCCATCCAATAGATAACTGTGAGCATCCACTTCTGTATTTGCCAGGCACTGGCATAGCCTCACAAGAGACAGCTATATCAGGGTCCTTTCAGCAAAATCTTGCTGGCATATGCAGTAGTGCCTGGGTTTGATGGCTGATTATGGGATGGACTTCCAGGTGGGGCAGTCTCTGGATGGTCCATCCTTTCATCTTAGCTCCAAACTTTGTCTCTGTAATTCCTTCCATGGGCATTTTGTTCCCTATTCTAGGAAGGAAGTATCCACGCATTGGTCTTCCTTCTTCTCGATTTTCTTGTGTTTTGCAAATTGTATCTTGGGTATTCTAGGTTTCTGGGCTAATATCCACTTATCAGTGAGTGCATATCAAGTGACTTTTTTTGTGATTGGGTTACCTCACTCAGGATGATATCCTCCAGATCCATCCATTTGCCCAAGAACTTCATAAATTCATTGTTTTTAATAGCTGAGTAGTACTCCATTGTGTAAATGTACATTTTCTGTATCCATTCCTCTGTTGAGGGACATCTGGGTTCTTTCCAGCTCCTGGCTATTATAATAAGGCTGCTATGAACAAAGTGGAGCATATATCCTTATTACCAGTTGGAACATCTGGGTATATACCCAAGAGAGGTATTCCTGGATCTGCTGGTAGTACTATGTCCAGTTTTCTGAGGAACCGCCAGACTGATTTCCAGAGTGGTTGTACAAGCTTGCAATCCTACCATCAATGGAGGAGTGTTCCTCTTTCTCCACATCCTCGCCAGCATCTGCTGTTACCTGAATTTTTGACCCTAGCCATTCTGACTAGTGTGAAGTGGAGTCTCAGGGTTGTTTTGATTTGCATTTCCTTGATGATTAAGGATGTTGAACATTTTTTCATCTACTTCTCAGCCCTTCATTAGTTGAGAATTCTTTGTTTAACTCTGTACCCCATTTTTAATGGGTTTCTTTGAATTTCTGGAGTTCAGCTTCTTGATCTCTTTGTATATATATTTTTTATTTGTTTGCATTTCAAAAGTTATCCTCTTTCCTGGTTTTCCCTCCTGAAACTCCCTACCTCATCTCCCTTCCCTCCTCCTTCTATGAGGGTGATCCCTGATCCACTCATTCATTCCTGCCTCCCTGCCCTGGCATTCCCCTACACTGGGGAATCAAGCCTTCATGGGACCAAGGGACTCTCCTCCCTTTGATGCGCAACAAGTCCATCCTCTGCTACATATGAGGCTGGAGGAATGAGTAATCCTTGGTTGATGGTTTAGACCCTGGGAGTTCTAGTTGGTAGATATTGTTGTTCTTCCTCTGGGGTTGCAAACCCCTTCAGCATCTTCAGTCCTTTCTCCAACTCCTCCAATTGGGACACTGTTCTCAGTCCAGAGCATCTGCCTCTGTATTCTTCAGGCTCTGGCAGAGCCTCTCAAGAGATAGCTACATCAAGCTCCTGTCAGCAAGCTCTTCTTGGAATCAGTAGTACATGAAGTAGTACATGAACTAGTACAAGTCTTTGTGCAGAACAAGTAAGCCACGAACTAAAATTCCTTTTGTCTTAGCCAATGAAGTGCTAGGATTACCAAGTAACAATAAATTCCTTGATTCCCAATAAAAATATGGAAGTGAAATTTTATGTGTGATCAAACCATCCAAATGCCTTGCAGTTTTATTTATTTACTTACTTAATGTTGTGATCATTATCATTTTTTAAATTTCTCTCTGAAATAAAATTTTCCCATATATTTGTATTTAGTTAAAAATAGTAAATGGCAGGCTGGAGAGATGGCTCAGAGGTTATGAGCACTGACTGCTCTTCCAGAGGTCCTGAGTTCAATTCCCAGCAACCACGTTGTAGCTCACAACCATCTGTAATGTGATCTGATGCCCTCTTCTGGTATTTCTGAAGAGAGCTTCAGTGTACTATATACATAAAATAGATAAAATCTTTTTTTTTTTAAGTAAATGGCTAATGAAAATGTGATTTACCTTTGGGAGACAAAGCCAATAAACTAATTTTGAAAAGCTTGAGGATGGATAGAAAGAGTGTCAAAAGATTTTAGTCACAAAATGAAAATATGAGTTCAATTGGTGAGACCAATGTGGTATAAAGAGTAAAAGAAGTTATCCCTTCATCTGACATGTAAGGCATACACACACACACACACACACACACACACACACACACACACACACACACACATACACATACACACACACACACACACACACACAAACACACTCACACTTATATGGCCACACATGCACACACACTAAGATAAATTAAAAAACATGTATTAATAATAACAAATAACAAAAATGAGAATAAAATTTTTTTAAAAAAAAGTTGAACATGAAAAGAAAATTTGAAGTAAAACCAGAGATTTCTGGCTCTAACATACACATAAACTTTAAAATATCTTTTGTATACCTATCTGTGAATGATTCGGTATTGATGAATATGCTCTATTACAATAACTTACAAGCTTAATTGCTTTGAATGACAAAATCTCTTAATTTCAAAAGATTTGATATAGAATGCATTCTGATATTTTAGTCTTTTAGATGAAGCTACAAACTACTTTTTACTTAAGTTATTCTGAACATGATTCTTTTCTTATCACTAACACTTATAGATAGAGTTGCCAACTAAATGATAAGTGTTAACAGATTTGTCAAAAATATTGATAAGTTGCTTTATTCATGTTTTGAAAAATATTGTTGATATGTTTGATATTTCACTAAGCATCTGCTAATACTGTTTATTATTACTTAAAATATATTTGACCCAGTTCACTATAATAGCATGATACCAGTTAAGATGTATTACTTTTACTTAAACAGCTTCAATACAACTCTTAATACTTTATTGGGTACATTGTAGAAGTTAATTTATGATTTTCAACTTTAAAGGCATGATTTTGGTTTAAAGTCTTCTCTAGCCAAGACACCACATTAGCCCATTATCTTTGATGGATCTAATAGGCTAAATGTCTCTTTTAGAAATATTGTCTGAAGGATTTGCTTTTCAATAGATGATATCATTTTTGAAGACAGAAAGTCAGCCCTCTATCTCTTAATGTCTACTCCTTTTCTTATTACTAGGCACATAAAGTATTTTGTCATCTAATACAATAGAGAAATGAAGCAGTCTGTGTGTCTTAGTTACTTTTCTACTGGCTGTCCCCGTGATTAAGGCCACTTCTAGAACAAAGAGTTTATTTGGCTTATGGTTCCAAAATTTTTGCATCTATGATAGCATAGTGAAGGATTTGAAAAAGGGTGAGGAAGCTGAGGTCTCACGTCATGAATGCCTAGCAAAACACCTAAACCATTCTCAACAACTCTACAGACTGACCATGAAATATTGAATGCCTGGCATTGTGGTAAGCATTTATATTTCAGAAATAAACAATGGAAGTCAGTGGTATATTGAGTATTGACTATCAGAGTGTTAGGTAACTCAGAGCACAGTTAATCCACAAGCTATAGATTTTGGAAAATGAATTAACCTATGAGTCATTTGTGTAGAGTTTATGTTAAATGATATATGGATTTTCACAATCAATATAGTCCACTGCATGATTCTGTAGAATATCAGTTCATATTTTCATATCTACAAAAGTTGATATAGTATAATGCATTTGATTAATAATAAATAATAAGAAAAGGAACATGCTAAAATCATGTATTATATGATCTTTTATTACATATAGTCAAATACAAACAATACACACATGCATACTACAGACAGATATGATGTATTACATATAACTTATTAAGCATAAGACTATAATATAAAAACACAATATAGAGAGTATATTTCCACTCTTTGTTCTTAAATATGTGCTTTATTCCTACAGATTATGTTTATAAAAATAGAAATTCATGTAGGTTTGATAGAATACTGCATTTTTAGAGATGACTGTTCTTTTATGACTACTAAGTCAAAAACACAGTAGTCATAAAAGGGTTAGACATAACTATATCTCTTTACTCTGACAATGTCATTTTGCCACAGATTTTGTTGATTGTTTTTTCTTTTGAGGGTCTCTAGCTATCTGGATGGTTGTGATCCCTGGATGTTTCTTGTTGTAGTAGGTATTGGGCAGCGGGGGTTGACTTCGATGGTTCTGGTGTGGCAGGCCTCTGATAGGTTTCATTGAGCTGTATTGTTCTGGATCTGCAGGTCTGTATGGTTAAGGAGCTTCAGGTCCAATGAAGTTGGGCAGAGAGGTATAAGAGTGGAGGTCGGCCTAGGCTACCAGGCTGCCCAGAGAAGCTTGGCATGACCAATAGTCTCAACAAGCAAGCAAGATGTGTTCTGGAAGGGAAGTCTTCTCTAGTGAAAAGACTCTTATAATTAATCAATCTGAAGAAGTCAGCCCTGAACACCTAAACACATGAAAAAATATAAAGAATCATTAGTGTGTATGTGATGTATGTGTGTGTGTGTGTGTGTGTGTGTGTGTGTGTGTGTGGTGTGTTTATAATGTGTGTATGGGTGTGTGTAGTGTGTGTATGTATATGATTATAGTGTATATATATATATATATATATATATATAGTGTGTGTATGTGCATGTGTATGTGTGTATAACAACAGTTAAGAGACAGGTCATGAATTTGAGACAGAATGAGACAGAATAAGTAGAGTTAGAGGGAGAAAGAAGATTTGAAATGCTATTAATATGATGGTGAAGTATAAAATTCTAAAACATGATCTTCCTAATTAAAATAATTTATGAAATTATTTCTTATCTCATAGGCAATATCCTTTAACAAAATTCAAAATATATCCATGTATATATATAACAAGTGTTTATCTATTTCAATATTTTTGCATCATACTTGTATCATAATTTAAATGAAGTTAAATGTTAATTTGGCTCACTTTTTTCTCAGTAAATTGAAATAATTATTACAGTTTGAGAAAATATTTGTATATATAACAAAAATGATTTCTATTCCTTGTCTATTTCTCTCAGACAACCTTCTGTCCCTTATTCTTTTTAATGATTTACTTATGCCTCCCCTTTCCAGTAGAGTATAAGTAAAATTCCTCATTTTTCGCACTGAGAATAATTTAATTATGAACTATCCTCTTGATTTTCAAAATAAATAGTTATTAAAATAACACACATATATATATACATATATATATATATATATATATATATATATATATATATATATATGGATATATATGGAAATTAAGTACAAGATAAATTATAATCAAAGAAATAGAATATGTCTTAACTAATTTTAGACAACTTTTTTATCTAGTTTATCAAGCAGAACCATAAGATGACAAAGCTGAATCATAATTTAGATAATTAAGAAACAGGTCATGAATTTTAGAGGGAATGGGGCAGAACATTCAAAATAACTTTAGAAAGTTAATAATTTGTGATTTAAAAAATATTGTTTTATTTACTTTAATATGTCCAAGAATGTTTTGGCTGAATTTATGTCAGTGTACCACATGTATGTTTGGATGCTTAAGAAGACAGAATAGAGTCCTGAATTCCTGTAATTGGTGTTTTCAATGCTAGTGATTCAAACCTGGGACCACTGCAAGAGCAGCAGTGCTCTTAACCAAAGAGACATCTAGCCAGTACCATCATTCCTGACTTTAAAATATATATTGAGCTAAGAATGTAATCATGTTAATTTATTTAAGTTAATGAAGAATATTTGTCAAGATACAAAAGACAATATCAGATATAAATTGAATTATCAAAAGGAAATCTTAAAGCTCAAAAAGTAAGGAAGCTGACTAGTATTATATTGTGTAAATGAATCACATTTTTTGTATCCATCCTTCCGTTGAGGGACATATGGGTTGTTTCCAGCTTCTGAATATTACAAATAAGGCTGCTATGAACATAGTGGAACACATGTCTTTGTAGTATAGTAGGGCATATTCTGGATATATGCTCAGGAGTTATATACCTGGGTTTTCAATTAAAACTATTTCAAATTTTCTGATAATCTGCCAGATTGATTTCCAGAGTAGTTGTCCCACTTTGCAATCCCACCAGCAATGGAAGAGTGTTCCTCTTCCTCCAGATCCTCTCTAGCATGTGCCATCAATTGAGATTTTGACCTTAGCCATTCTGATTCTTGAGGTTTTTTTTTTTTTAAATTTATGTATTTCTTATATTAGCCCTCTACTAGATGTGGAATTAGTGAAGATTTTTTTTCCCAATCTGTAGGTTGCTCTTTGTCCTACTGACAGTGTCCTTTGTCTTACAGAAGCTTTTCAGTCTCATGAGGTTCCATTTATCAATATTTGATCTTAGTCTGAACCGCCAGGTGTGGTGGCACATACCTTTAATCCCAGCACTCGGGAGGCAGAGGCAGGCAGATTTCTGAGTTTGAGGTCAGCCTGGTATACAAAGTGAGTTCCAGGGCAGCCAGAGCTACACAGAGAAACCCTGTCTCAAAAAAAAAAAAAAAAAAAAAAAACAAAAAAACCAACCAAACCAAAAAGAGTCTGAGCTATTAGTGATCTGTTCAGGAAGTTTTCCCCTGTGCCAACGAGTTTGGTGATCTTTCCTGCTTTCTTTCTGTTAGATTTGGTATATAGGTTCTTATGTTGATGTTCCTGATCTACTTGGACGTGAGCTTTGTATAAAGAGATGAGAATACCTTTATTTTCATTTTTCTACATACAGACTGCCAGTTAGACAAGCACCACATATTGAAGATGCTTTCTCTTTTTCCACTGTATTCTCTTGGCTTCTTTGTCAAAGATCAAGTGTCCATAGTTATGTGGGTTTAAAATGAGGACATAATGAATTTTTGCAAGCAAAATGGATGGAACTAGAAAATATCATCCTAGATGTGGTAACCCAGACCCAAAAGGACATGCATGATATGTTCTCACTAGGGTACAACTCAGAGACCCCAAGTAGTTTAACAAGTAGGAAGGTCCAAGTGATGATGCTTCTATCCTACTTAGAAGGGGAAAAATATTCATGGGAGGCATAGAGTGGGAGAAACTTGGATGGGAAAAGAGAGGAGGAGGGGAAACAAGGAACAGAAATAGGTATGGGGGGGGGGAATAGGAGCAAAGCCCAGAAGGCCAGGAGAATGATTGGAAATATGTAGCCTCTGGTGGTGGGAGGTAGGGAGACTCTCTAGAAAGTATCAGAGAGCTGTGAGGTGAGATGTTCTCAGGACTCAATGGGGCTGAACTTAGCCAAAATGCCCAATAGTGGGGAGTAGAAACTTGAAGAGTCCACCTCCAATAGATAGACAGGGACTAATGGGGAAGGACAGCAGTTACTAATCCACAGTCAAAATTTCTGACCTAAAAACTGAAGGGACAAAATAGACAAGAGACTGAAGGAAAGGCATTCCAGTGACTGGCCCAACTTGTGATCTACCTCAAGGCAGGGCTGTGGGCACCAAGCCCTGACACTATTACTGATGCTATGATGTGCTCAGGAGCCTAGGATGGCTGTCCTCTGAGAGAATCTACCAGACTGAAACAGAGGCAGATGTTTACACCGAACCATTTGACTGACTGAAGTTCAGGAGCCCTGTGGTTGAAATAGGGAAATGATGGGAAAAGTTGAAGGTGCAGGTGACTCCATAGGAAAACCAGCAGTCTCAACTAACCCTGGGAGCTCCCAGAAACTGAGACACCAACCCGGCAGCATACACTGGTTGGTCCACACTGGTTGGTCCATACTGGTTGGTCCATACTGGTTGGCCCTAGGCCCCAGGCACAAACCTAGCACAGGACTGCCCTGTCTGGCCTCAGTGGGAGATTATGAGCCTAATCCTTGAGAGACTTGAGGCCCCAGAGAAGAGAAATGGGGGGGGGCACCCTCTCTGAGGCAAGGGTGAGAAGGAATCAGATAAGGAACTATGGGAGGGGGACTGGAAGTCGGGCAGCAGGTGGAATGTAAATAAGATAATTTATATAAATTTATATAAATAAAATGTTATACACACACAGAAAAGATAAGAAAAAGGAAGCTGCTTGTAAGTTAATATATATTGGGAAACATAGATTTTTTAAAAAGCACAGAAATGGATACATGAAAACTAAGAAAGAGGAATATTAAGTGATAAAGAGAGATGAATTTTAAGAACAAGAATATGTTTTCTCATTTTAACTCATAACTCTCTTCCTCCACAAAGATATTGGAATTCAACATTCTCTGTATTCATGCAACAAGAACCATTCTTGCATCCACAAGAATAAAATAAGCTTTCTTTTATGCCTTTTATTATTTTTATCATTACTACAATTATATTTCAGACATGACTAGTGACTTTATGAATTAAATGCATTGACCTAGTCAGATGAAATGTTTATTTTTAAGTTCTGTTTAAAATAATGTCAAGTGATTATAAGCTTATTTAATACTGCAAGATATGTGTCTATATACAAAATGCAATATATTTGAAGAGTTTAAAAATGAAACATGAGCTTTCAATAGCTATGACTAAATTTTTAAGAAATATGCAAGATCAAGACAATACAGCATAGATGGAGGAGGTGGATCATGAATGCTACGAAGCAGACCATTTTCTTCAAGGATAAGATGGTACTGCACCTATGTCAGTCAGTGCCATGTGGCACTGCACCAGGAAAGATAGGAAGAAATGTATACTTTCCTTAGAAAAAGTCCCAGCATCAGACCAAAGTAAATGTAGAAATGAAATGAAATGCCCATCAGCACAAGAGTATGCATAAGAGGTTACTTAGAAGAGCTCAAATGACTCAAAGACAAACAAATTACCAAAAGTCTACCACAGGATAGATGGTGTCTCAGAAGAGCTGAAAACTTGAAGCACATTGCTCTTCGCAAGCAATGCTACAATTTGTAGTGTGTTTTTTCAAATTTAGGTTTTTCCTACTCAGTTGTTCAGAGAGTCTTCTGGCCTCTTTGTCTCATCTAGTCTGAGGTTATCTCTCAGTAAACCCAGTAAACCCAATTACTTGTATATTCTTGAAAGAAAAGACCTATTCAATCTGATCAGTTTTAGGATCTTCCTGAAATCTTTGAGCTGTTTACTTCCTAAAGCTAAAGAGAATCGCAGAAGGATATAATATTTTGCTCCTGGTAACAATGTTATATGTCTTAAGAAGCCACATTGAGAAATGGAATGTTTCATCATTTTAAATATACTACATCTGAGCAAGCATTTCTTGCAAGATTGAATGTAATCACTTCTCCTTAGAACAACCTGTCTTAAATTTCCTCCAAGAGGAAGCTTTTATGCTGGACAAAATTGCTACAAAGCACACAGGGAGCACTGGGTAGATTCAATGGGTTCATAAACAGAGCCAAAGAATCAGGAAGGACAAAGTGGTGAAAGAGAGGAGAGTGGAACAAACATTGGGGAAGGGATCAGAGGGTGGATTGGATCAAAACACAGAATATGACTGTATAAAATCTTAAACAATAAAGAGTAAAGGCTGTGGTATTCATAATTCATTTCTTATTCTCTCTATCTAGATAATCTTACTTTAATTGAATGTGTTAATTTATAATTTTTATTAATTTGTATTGTGTGTTTCGGGGATGTTACGTGACTAAAAGCACTCTATGTATAACTGGAAACTAGAGCCTGCAAATGTTGCTAACTTAATTTTAAAATTATGTGTAGGGCAGAAACAAAACTAGTCACATGACAATTATATCAATTAATTGAGGAAATATGCAATTTTAATATGCATAGTAGAATTCCCCGTAATGCCAAACGCAGAAACAAAGGAAATTCCCCAGTGCTTACACGGTTTTATTGAATAGTCCTTACACACATTGATACCTCCAGGAACATGAGACACTGACAATTTGTTATAACTGTCTCGAACAGTGTTCATGTCTGCCGCTGTCATTTATAGCTGCTTACAGACTTCTGTACTTGCACTTGCTCTTTGGTTGCTCAGGATGCCACTCTAAAAAAAAAACTGCTGAGCCAAATGCCTGATTTCAAATGGATGATTTCAAAATAGGCCAGTCATAGCCTGCTAATACAATATAATTTCCTCTCCCAAATAAAAACTAGCTTCACTCTGAGGGTTCTCAGTTCTCCAGACATTCAAACCAACATTTAATACTACTTTATTATCTTAAATTTGTCAAACTTGTATTAATTTCAAAATATTCTCGACAAATTAGAAATTAGTGTATTAATGTTAATTAAAATGTCTATATTTTCTATAATCTTCCCCGATATTGTCATTTATTTATTTTTTTCTTAAATCTAAAAGTATGTTGTGATAATAAATAAAAGATTTGATATTTTCAAAGTTGTAGTCATTTTATTAAAGATGCTGTGAAGAAACTTTTAAAATATAAAATAATTCATTATATAATTATTAGTAATATATGATTTTAGGTTTTCTACCAGCCAAATTTTGCCATTTCTTAGAAAACAATTGTTTCTACTTAAGTCAAGTATATGTCTTCAAAATGAAGATAAACAAGTACATAATTTTGTATATAATATATGTGCTATACATGTGTGTTTGTATAATACACCAGTTGTCATTTCTGACTACAGTAGCCTATTTGTACATTTGTCTTAACCCATTGTACATAAAAACTTGGTGTGAGAGACGTACTCTCCATCTCTTCACTTGCTGTGACTCTTTGGGAGGAGCACATCATTGTGTTGTCTGGTGTTCTGCAATGGTTACTCTCATGAGTGATAATTTCCCCCTCTGAGAATAAGTGTTTTGTTCTTATAGAACATGCCCTAGATTATTCATATATTCACAACTCATGCTATTCCTTGTGAACTACCTGATGAAATAGTCACTACTGTCACATGAAATTGGTCTTTTGCATTTGGTGAAATAGTCCCCACTGTCAAAGGAAATATGTCTCTAGCATTAGGAGATAGCTGATGACATTTTGTCACAGAGGTGGTCTCGAAAAATCAAAATCAAATGTCAAATCCCAGTGGGATGTCTCAGAGGAAATCAACCAAATGCAGCCTCTTGCTTCTACAAATTTTACTTCAGTTTTCAGGACTTCAGCATTTGCAAATGTGTCAATCAAAAGCCATTGAAACTGCTGTCCTAATCTATGTAGAAGGAAACGTTGTTTTTAAAAAAGACAATTTTGCTTAAGTCAATCAGGAAAAAAAAAAAAAAAAACCTGAGGCAGAGTCTTTGCTGTACTGCCTCTCTAACCCTTTACTCTTTCATATGCCTCTTGATGAATGTCTCCTTAATAAAAGGCAGCAATAGTAGCTAAATGGCAGTCGAAGGTGGTCAATAAGATTGACAGCTAAAACTGGAAGTTCCATGTCCGTGACACAATTTTGCATGATAGATTATTTTTAATATTTCTAGCCTATTTTATACCAATGTGTTAGTAGTATCTCTTTAAAGACTACAGAATGCATTTATATGTATGTGTGTGCTATATCTATGATTGCATGCCAGGTGTTTTCAGGTAACTGCAGAGACCAGAGTAATTCATTTGATCCCCTGAAGTCCCTTTTAGAGGTTGTGGTAAGATACTGAGAATTGACCTTGGACCCTCAGTATGAGAAGGAGGACCTCTTAGGAGATGAAACGTTTATCCAGCCTCTAACAACACAGTTTTCAAGAAATAAATGAATATTCTGATTTAAGAGTCACGAACTTTGTCTATCTCCTGAAGATGATTTTATATGTATATCTACTCTGTATAAAATAAAATTAGACTTTTAAGATAGAACAGAATTAGAAATGGCAAATAAGAATTTGAAAAAAAATAGTTTTTTCAGAAATACTTGAAAGTATTTTTCTAAAATACGAATAGAATAAGTCATTAAATTCATAAAATTTAAAAGGAGAAAATTTCTCTGTATGAATCACAGTGTTTTGCATAATTCATAATGTATATGTGATTGTTCCCAACCTATGTTTTTCCAAGCTTAGTTTACTGTGTGACATAATTTAGTTAAGAACACAACATGTTGATTCAATGTCCAATAAATGTGAGTGTATAAAATAAGACTTGAAGCAGATCTTGTTAATTTAAGCACTGAATCTTTATAGAAAATTATGTTTTTCTAACTTCAGAATTGTCAACACTATTATTATTATTATTATTATTATTATTATTATTAAGTATTTTCTTTATTTACATTTCAAATATTATCCTCTTTCCTGTGTTCCCCTCTGAAAACCCCCTATCCCCTACCCCCTTCCGATGCTCACCAACCCAACACTACAATTGTTTAATAAATACTTGAAACCATTTTAAATAGCACTATATACATATAACTTTTATGGAACTTATTTGTACTTATATGGAATCTCTAATTGATATTTTCTATATGTATTTTATCATTATATAAAAGTTTTATCATGAAAACTTTTGCTTTAGATTGATGCCTATTAAACCGCACAAAACATGTGTAGCAGTTTGATGAGAAAAGTCCCCTCGTAGGTTTGGGTATTTGACCTCTTGGTTCCTACTGAGTGATACTGCTTGTGAGGTCTCAGAGGTATAGCATTGCTAGAGAAACTGCATCCCTGGGCTGGCTTTGAGGAGGGTTTGTGGGTACTTCCAGTTCACTCTCTCTGCTTCCTCATTATGTAAAGAATGTGAATTCTCAACTTATTGCTCCTACAGTTATGCCTGACATTTGCTGACACTCACTGGCTGCCCAACTATGATGGACTTTGTAGAACTCTAAGCCTGCATGAATTGGTCTCCAGGGAGTCATGGTGTTTTATCAGAGTAACAAAACAAAAACAAAACAAAACAAAATTAACAAAGTCTTACCTTATCATAGATATTTAATGTTAGCACTCATATTAAAAGTATATTTTTGTTGTCTAGACTACCAGAAATTCGAAAAACACAAATTAACCTTAAAGAATCACAAAGTACTTATTAACTTCCTACATGTGACAATACATTCAACTTTCAGTTTTGTTATAAAATGAAATCACCATTAGCGTTAAAGGAAGCGGCCAATTCTCCTGTCTCTGTTCTTGATTTGGACTATTACCAGGAACCCATACTGAATAAGCAGGATGAATTTATTACTGATTTTTAGTGTACCACTATCATATTTAGCCCTTGACTCAAACTCACTGCTCCACTGTTCCCACAGTCTTCCCCATTCCCAAGGTCATGCATCAATCCACATTTTGGTAAAAGTGGTTCTACTCTTTTCAGAAGACACTTTACCCCACTAGGTCCAATCATTAATAATTATTTACAGTAAAAGAAGAATCTTAAAATTTATAGAGTCATGGATACCAAGCAAGTCCTCAAATTCCTTGTGCCCTTTGAGCCTTGTGACATCACAGAAGTCAGTCTTTGAGTTCTTTGGCTCCTACAAGGTTTGAAACTCACCCAGAGCAATGTGGCCACCACTGATGGTAGGTGCTCTGTCTAGATCAGCCATGTGCTATTCCCTATACATTCAATGGCATGCTGGTCCAAGGAAAATTCTTAGGCAGAAAGTACACATCCCAGTATTTTCTTGCTACTGGTACTGAGCCTGCCTCCCTGGACTCCTGCTTTCTGAGCTTTAGACTGCAAATTATGTTTGTGTGTGCACAGTGTACACTTTCTTCCCTCAGGAATGGTGTGTGTAACCATCAAAATCAGTAAACTGCTGCTGGTGCCACCTCTCAAGATTGCTATTGAGCTATAGGGACACCTCATTCACCAGGAGGTTTGAGGCTTAAGATGCCAAACCAGAGAACAGTAAATTTTATTGCTGCTGATTTTCAAGTTATCCACACATAAATGGAGAAACCACATATAGGAGAAAGATATGTAAAGATTATTAGACCTCGTTTAAGTATAAGGAAATATAGAAGGAATAATTACTCAATTATGTACATACAAACCTGTATAATTATTATTTAGTAAATAGTCATTAGACTGTTTTCCAGCTACATATTTATACTATTTTTATACATGAGGAGTCAACATTCTAATTTCGTATGCACTTTCTCTTCGTCATCAAACTCCACTCTGCTCACTGTTTTTTTTTTCTTCTCATTCTTTTCCCTTTGATATCTATCTAGAATTTTGTTTGTAGAATGAGTCCATTATGTATACAAATGTCTGACTGTCAGATATAGATCATAATGGAGAAATTTGCTTCATCAAAAAGATTAGAGACACAGTAGAGAATTCAAAACAGTCTTGCTAAAATTCCACCTATCTCTCAGGAAATACATCTCTTCCCTTTGGCATTGTTACACATTAGCTGGGTCTTCCCAGTGGATCTATTAGTGAAAATAATTGTTGCAATTCGGTACCCAGGAAGAGCAAACATACTTCTAATGAACTTTTAAAATTTCTCATGTGTGTATATCAAATATGATAATGTGGAAGAGATGCTATAGTCAAACATGCCATAGAATGGGAACCACGGTGGCTGAATTTTCAATCTCTTGCACAATGGGACTGTGCTGTGTTTATCTTTGTATTTCCCCTATCTGGCAGAGGGACTGGCACCGCGCAGCTGCATAGAATTAAGCAATTAATTAATAGCTCGTTTGGTTCCAAGATGGATTGGAGGTAGTTTATGGGACATACATACGATAAAATAACAAAATATCAGGAAAGTCAAAGCACATTTTTGAGAAAAAAATTGGAAACTATCATCTGCACCTACTTGCAGGGCCTGAGGTCCTTAGAGGCATGTTCTTGTGTTTACATTACTGCCCTTGAGCTAGAGAAAATCTTCAGTTTCTGCAACAGAATAGAAAATAACATTTCGCTATTTTACGGAGCACGCTTATGTCAAACTTATATTTGATATTTGCAAAACTCACTTGCAGCATGTCAAAATCATAGAATTACTGTTATTTTTTTAATTTCAGATTTTTCTAGTAAGGGTAGAAAATTATATATATATATATATATATATATATATATATATATATATATATACATATATAAAGATGTCGGCACATGTTACTAGTTACTGCAACTCACGTGTTGCCCTTATAAACAAACGATATCTTCCTTTTATCTTCCTTTTAAACCTCCCCCTCCATGGATAATCACATGAGAATCAGTGATTATCCATGTAACTGTTTTGTTGTTGTTGTTGTTGTTNGTGGTGGTGGTGGTGGTGGTAGTGCTCTGTGTGTGTGTGTGTGTGTGTGTGTGTGGTGTGGTGTGTTTTTGTTGGTTAATGGACAAACAAGTTTTGGGTGTGAATTATTTAGAGAGTTAATATGTAGCATAAGGTCATAGTTCGAAAACTAAACTTTCCTTAAGAGCCTCTAGCTTGATCCTTTGGTGAGATTACATTGGCATGCTCATATTATAAAGTATAAAGTTGATCTTAGTTACTAACAAATGTTTTAGCTTTCTGCTTTAATACATGCTTATCTTTTTATTGTCTAAAATGTGCATGGATTGCATCTGTTTCACAATTCCTTTGTAATGGATCAATCTATGTTTGAATTCCTTACATAGCTAATAAAAAATCTTAAAAATACAGTGTAACAGACATTAAATTTGAATTATTTCACATATACAAGTAGGTGAAGCACATATGACAACATCTTCAGTAACAGTTTATTGACAGTTAACTATGTTTTAATAGGTATCTGAGAGTTCTTTAAAAATACTTTTCCACTGATACATTAGCTTGTAGATGGTCTTCCAAGAGATTTCTAATGATACGATATTTCCATTTTTCAAGAGGGAATAGATTCAAATGTTCTATTATCAGAAATGTGATCACATTTCAGAATAATATATTTTATTCTTAAAAATCACTATGTAGGTTTTATGTGATCTTCCTACAAGAACTGACACATGTGTAGTAAATATTTTAACTATGGAAATTTATTAATTGTATGATGGATTTCAAGGGAATATGTTTTATAATATATTTAAAACATTTTGCAAGCGGTCTCCCAGGTCTCAACCAGAAGGCGAGCCATCTTTGCACCGCTGCACTGCCGGGGAAAGAGCAGACTGGTGAGGGGACCCGCAGCAGCTGGACCCGATCGTCCTGCGCCTCTCCTGCCCAGGAGGGGTGTTCGCCTGGCGGCTGTCC
>NC_034597.1:96866778-96914172 GCF_900095145.1 Mus pahari
AAGAAACAAGAATGGAAAATAATATAATTATTTATGATAAAAATGAGTGAATCATAACTGTTCAGAATTTAAAAACCATCTATGTTATATTCAATCTTTAAGAGCTGATATATAAAACATAGTGGAGGAAAATATGTCAGATACAATGGAAGCAATAATGATAATTAATATCAAAATACATTTTAATCTGTATATTTATTAATTAGTAAATATGTTCAATTTAGACATTTTCTTGAGATAGAATTTCACTATATACCCAAGGTTACTCTAAAATGTGGTATACATCTTAGGATCATCTCCTGAAAATTCTGTCAGGCTTGGATGTTTGTAGAGGTACACCTCTGATCTCCTGTGGATGCAAGAAGTTAACGAGAGGTGGTGTGTCCAGAGAAACTAAAAATCATAAATCAAATCAATACAGTTTAGTTTTCAAAATGTTTTACTAGATTACTTGTTTTTGACTATGTATCAAATACTTTAAAAACAATATTAAAGTTAGCTAAGCAAAGTCCATTTGTATACCTAAAAAATTGTTTGGAGGTTACAAACTCTTTTTAAATCAGAAAGAGTACAGTTTGTTTTGTTTTGTTTGTTTGTTTGTTTGCTTTGTTTTTGTTTTGTTTTTGATTAAGATAAAATCATGCTAGAGTTCCAGAGCAGGTAGGAAACCAGAATAAAAGCTTTAATGAGCTGAGCTCAGGCTTTTTAAAATTACATTTATTTAGTTGACGTGTGTATTTACCCATGTGCCAGTGCCACAGTGCACACAGAGGTCAGAGGACAATTTGCCAGACTCATTCTCACAGTTTGTCATAAGAATGCCAAGGCTCAATCTTGGATCTTGTGTTTTGAAATGTAATTTTGTGTATTTAACTTGGAGTAGCGGTGGATGCCATGAATGTAGAAGGGAGGCATTACCGGGTAAGTTGATTACAAGAAAGAAGGGCGTTGAGACAAATGTTCAATTTTTCAGTCATTTCTACTTTGGTTATTATGGAAACTAAATGCAAGTTGGAAACTTTTTATTTCTTTTCCCCTATTTTACCTGAATTTGCTCATCTATTACTGAATCTTATTTAATTGTTTCAGTTTTTTCATGTTGGTTTGATTTCTTTTTCATTCCTATTGTTCAACAATGAGTTTCAAAATCCCAGCAGAGAGACTTAGACGAGCAGTCCTACCCCTAGAAAAGCACCTAGTCGCAATTGATATCAGCTGACCAAGGAACGATCATTGTTTTCCAAGGGGTGACACTAGGTTGATCATCCACACTTCAGGGAGGGCCACAGGCCCAAGGATAGTTGGCTAACACAAAGCAACCTCTGTCATTTTTGTTTGCATTTCATTTTAGTCAGTTTTGTTTGTTTTGTCTTTTGTTTTAGCTTGATACTTAGAGAAAGAGCATGAAGTTGGGGTAGTGTGGGGAATCTGAAAAGTGTAGTTAATAATATTATCAAAATATATTGTATATTTTATTATAAAAATAATGATGAATTTAAATAATTGATTAGTACACGGTATACTAAAATCCACTCTTATATACACCAAGTTGTTATATAACCCTCAAGTCAATAAAATAATATCGTCATGGTTTGTAAGAAATAATTATATAGTAATTTCATATAAAAAAGCTTGAAGTAAATAGTATGTAAATGCTAAAACAATACAGTCTCTGCCCAAGAAATTCTACCAATTAAACTATCTATATGTTTATAGATCACTTAGAGAGTATGAAATATATTGAGCTTTGGTGAATAAGTGTATAAAAACATTTAAAGCATTCTATGGGCTCCTATCTATCTTCTAATTATTTATCTACTAATTATCAGAAATTACTACAGCATTTGTCAATTCAATGTATTGAGAAATACACACTTAATTTTCTTGAGACTAGAGACAAAAAACTGAAACAAAAATAAATTATAAACTATATACGCCATGTCTGAACCATTGCGATATTTCCATGTCTCTCAGAATGAACATTCATCCTAGATTTTATTTTCTGGTGTATTCTAATATTTAGAGCAGTATTAGTAATTTCTGGGACTCATTTGAGTATTTTGGTGGCACGCAAGTGCCGGTAAAGAACACTACTTTCAGAAATACACACATGTGCATTCATGACACACTTCTATTTGGCCTGAATCTATACTTTCTCCCTGCCCTGTCATCACACATTCCCAAATACTGAGCACTCCTCTGTACGCCTGTGAGGAAAACTCATAGTATTTGTCATTGAATTCAAGAGCATGGCTCATGATTTAGAAGACAATGATGGAAAAGTGATTGCAAAGATGAAAGCTAAAGCTGCTTTGTTTGGTTGTACTGTCTTGGAACTAATGAGCTGCTTTCCTGATTTCATGATAGCTTGACGTTTGTATAGTAGTGCATTTGCATTTTAAACATAAGTTAGTTTCCTAAAAATACTAAAAACAAAATGCCATATGATCTAGCCGACTCACTTTTGAGTATGCATACAACAGAGATGAAATAGTATATTGCAGAGGCAGCTGCAATCTTTGTTTAATGGGAGCATCATCTGCAATAGCTAAAATATGAAAATAATCTCTGTACCCATCAGTAAATGAGGATAAAAATGTGACACAATATGTAATAAGTATTAGCATAACATAAGAGAATACTATACAGCCTCTGAAAAGAAATAAACTCTGTCAATTTTTGGTAGTGTAAATGAACTTAGAGAAAATCATGTTAAGTGAAATACATCAGGGACAGAGTGACAAACACTATGAGCTTTCCTCATACAAGTACATAGGAGCACTCAGTATTTGGGGCTGTTTGATGACAGGGCAGGGAGAAAGTAGAGATACGGGCCAACTAGAAGTGTGTAATGAATGCACATGTGTACATTTCTGAAGGCAGTGGCCAGGCAACCACCACATGAGTGCCCTGCGTTCACATCTAAACCTTTGAGATCAAACATCTCAATGTACCTTGAGCTTGGCTTGTGGCAAGCAAGACTGAGATATCCCTCTGTCTATCTCTGTATCTGCCTCTGTCTCCCACTTCGCTTGGTAGTCAGAAGTTCTGCTTGGCTATTTATCTGGGTGCAAATCAAGTGAACTCACGTCCACATGGCTGCATATAAACTGTCCTAAACTGATGAGACCTCTCCCTCAGCCCTGAAGCATTACTGAATTTTGTTGCCATGTGTGGTGATTGTAGTTATGAACAACACGTTGCATAGTTTAAAACTGCTAAATTGCTAACCCAGTATTTTAAATATTTTTCCAGAAAAATGTTTCTGAGGTGGCAGGTACAGTTTATTAGTACCATTCTAAAACATGCATGTCAAAATAACATTTTGTACTCCTTAAATATTCATACATATTATTTGCCAATGAAGTTTTTGAAAAATTAAAGCCAAGGCAAATGGCTTCAAGATGAGTCATTTGCTGCCCTCACCAGGATACTACAACATATGCAACTACAATTCATTGAGATGAATTTTTAGTATTTCTTTGGAAACACTTCAATCCTACTATGCCTCCAAATATTATTTTCTACTGATGGCTCTAATCCATGTTTAATATCTATTCACTTAATTATCCATTTATTGTTGTATATAATTTTGAATCCAAGAGACCAGAAACGTCGAAAAAAAAAGACATGTTGAAAAAAATCAGACATTACTTTAAAAATATGATAAAAGAAATATTTTATAATAATTTAAGATTTATGAATCGAGATGCGTTTATTTGTGTAGTCTAATACAATAACATGTCATATACCATTAAATTATAAAATGACAGTGGACATGTTTATTTCAAGATCAGTATGATAAAGGTATCTGTCATCCTCATTTGCATTACATTTATTTAGTACCTGATACAGTCCTGTATGAGAGCTGGGAGTAGCTTTGACATGATGTCTGCGGGTTTCTTCAATCCTCTCTCATCTTACACAGTGTAATCGTAAATCCATCATCATCTATACATTATTCCTAAACGGTTCGTTTTCCATCTCATTTTATACGGTTGTTTTTGACTTACAAATTAGTAAGAACTCTCAGTTCTTTTCTGGAGATATCTTCCTGTTGGCCACTGGCTAGTAGGCCAGTAGCCTTACTGGAACAAAAACATCTGTATTTTGCATTACTGTTATTTGTATAACTGTTACTTTAAAAAGCTCCAGATACTGTTATCCAGTCCTTCACTTGTTGTCTTTGAAATGTAAGGTCGGGCACTCCCATAAGCATGCAATCATGGCTTATTTGAGCATTGCAAGTAGAGCCAACTGCTTGAACAACAAAACAGGAACAAAGGAAATATTCTACTTTACATGTGATACACACACACAAACTATGCATCCACATTAAATGATTCAGAGAAAGTCTTAAACCACAGTTTCAGATTTTAAAATTGGATATATATATATATATATATATATATATATATATATATATATATATTATACAGTGGTTAAAAAATGTAGACTTTAGCAGCCTAGAAATTAGTCCTGAATTATTTTAAGAGCTTTATGATTCGAAGCAGAAGATACATCAGAGGGACTGCTGAGGAGGGCAAGGTCTATCCTACAGTTACAACCAATGCAATTAGTATCTAGTTGAAACTTCATTTTCTTAATTATTATTTCAATGATTTGCATTTTTGTAAGACTCACATGTATCTACGGACAAAGACTATAAACTAGTAACTTATATGACAAGTTTAATACATACAAAAATTAGGTTTCAAGCCTCAACAATTGAAACGTTAAGTTTCATTTCTTTGGTCAAATTGTAAATTTTTCTTTAAAGTTTCTAGTCATTATTTCCATTGATCAGACTTAGTGTTCTATTGAGTAATTACACTGTCAAATAACAAAACTTAAATATCAAGTGGAGAAGGGATTTTAATCAGCTTAAATCAGAAACTTTAAAAGTGGTAGCATATTGATCCACTCAGAGATATCATATTATTCAATTAGTTGTATTCAAGTAGTTATACTTCATAAACTACCCAGAACTGTCATACCAATGTTCACCTTATTCTATATTTTACTCTGCACTAATATCTGTATTTTCTTGTTAATCCCCCCAAAAGACCTTTTTCTGACTCTGCTTTTAATTAAGTTTTTTTAACTACTTCATAAAAATACAAATTGTGTATGCTAATTTGTGTGTCCTGTGATGTTTCAACACATGCATACATTGTGTAAAGATTAAAGGAGCTAATACTTGTCTATCTCCTCAAATACTGATTTTTCTTTGTTATGACAGCATTCACACTTCTCTCTTCCAGTCTTTTGAAACACACATCATTGTAATTTGCAGAGAAGCTGCTGGGCAATAAAAACACCATAGCTCCTCATAGTTCCTACTGAACTGTAATTTACTTAATTTGATCAACATGTTCCCTATTTCCCTTCCCTGGATTCTCTCTCTGATCGTTGGTAACCCCAGTCCACTCTGGACCTCTATGATCACAAACAAATTAGTTAAGCCTCAGATATCTGGCTCATGTCACTTAGTAGCGCAGTGATCTCTAGCAGAGTATGAGCAGACTTTGTTCATCTTTATAGATGAACAGTATTAAATTTGTATAAAGTATTTCACATTTTTATTACCTATTCATTGGATGATGGATTCTTATGTTCATTTTCACACTTGGCTGTTGTGGATAATGCTGCAAAAAATACGAAGGTAATGATAGCTCTTTGACATATTGGTTTAATTTCCTTTGAACACCTACCCAGTTTGCTAGATCATGTGATAGTTCTGACTTTAATTTTGTGAAGAATCTCCATATGTCGGCCATAATAGCTGTGCTAATTTACGCGTTTATCAGCAGCATACTAAAATTCACTTTTTTCCTACATTTTTATTTTTGGTTTTTATTATAGTTGAACTAACTGGGATGAAGATGTTGTGTGATTTGATTTGAAATGTCCTAATTATTTTTTATGCTAAGCATTCTTTTTCGTATTCTTGTTGCATATTGTATTAGTTATCTTACATTTGCTGTGGTAAAACATCATGAATAATGCAACCTATGGAAAGGAAGGTTAATTTGGGCTTACAGTTTCAGAGGGATATGCTTTCATCTCCATCCCAGCTGGGTAGATTTCCAGCCGGCAGGGAGGGGCTGGAACATCAAACTATAAGGTCATACTAAACAGCAAATGGGAAGCAGACTACAGTGAGCAAATTGAACTCTTGAAGCAAACCTCCAGTGAGAACGCCGCTTCCAACAAGGACACCTACCTAGCCTCACAAACAATACCATGAACAGGAAAGCATTCAATTGCCCTAGACTATTGAGCATCCTCCTTCGCAACCATCACCCTTACTTGTAGGGCTTTAATGTAAATGTGCAAAGTAGTACTTGTACTATGCATGGACTTATCAACATACAAAAGTCATGCTACCAAGTGTCTGACCAGGAAATAATGGTGTGTTCTACTTTCCTAACACAAGGCTGTTCTCTGGAGATTTCATAAGATTCTCTTTATTTCAATATCAAACTGACAGAAGAAGTACAAAATGGAACAACTGAAGATTGTTGGACTATTTACATTCCAAACGCTTCTTATATTCCTTCTTAAAAGAATAATTACATTCATGGCAGGAACATACAAGGAGGAAACATTTTTAAAATGTCTTAGGCCATGCCATGGCCTCTATAATGCTGGTTATTTTGTTGTAGTGGTTGGGAGAAAACCCAGAATCTTGCAGCAGTTAAGCCAACTCTGCCAGTGAACTACTCCACAGACTTACATTCTCATTAGTGTATCCAATATCCAAATATCAAAGTGAAATATTTTTACCTGTCTTTTTAAATCCATTTTACTGAGATATAGTGTTTTACTTCATTACTATCAAATATGGGCAGTATGCCTAGGAAGATGATTCAATGCTTGTCTCCCAAGTGGAGGTTAAGTCCTCGTGCCCCATGTCAGTCTGGATGCAATCGGGTGGTAGAAACAAAAAATAATTCCTTGAAGCTCATACACTAGGGAGCCTAGTATATGCTGAGCCTGGTAATAAGATACGACGTCTCAAACAAGGGGAAAGTCAAGGACTGAAGCCCAGTAGTATCCTCTAGTTTCTAAAAGTGAACACTAGCATGAACTAGGTCCCTTTTACACACAGAAACACAGATACCTGGAGGAAAAGAGAGACGGATGGGTAATGTATTAACAGTGTTGCGATGTAATAGCATGATAAACTGATGTTCTATTACTACTGCCGATGCAAGAATTTTAATAATGGAAAATATTTGTCTCTGCACAATTTAGCATCTATATCAACAACCATATTCAGTATACATAAATGCCCCACTATTTAGTCTTGTGCTGTGATAGTATACAATATGACTCAATGTTTGTTTGGCTCAGTTCACCACCTATCAGCTGGGTGTTCCTATTTTGGAACAATTTAAATGGATTGCAGTAAATGAGACTAATTAAGTCATCCATTCATGCAAAGAACACAGAGTACTGTCAAACTCTTCAGTCAATGATAAGCTGTTATCATATTTCCTTGCTTTTGTAGATAATATGAGGATTTGTAAAAACATGTATCACAATTAGAAATTTTCTACTGAGAGCAGTAGCTATTCAAGTACAATGGCTTGCTATTATTACTATGTTTTAAGTAGGAGCAATAAAATGTTGCTTACACGAAACCATGTAACAAATTACCCAGGCAATGTTAACAGTTCATTAGAGCACCAAATGAAGAGAAAATGGTTAATTTAATTTTGTATTTAGCATAGTGATATGGGAATAAGGTAAAAGTGTTCATTGTAAAAGGAGCTGACTTTTGTTTCTATATAGAACTCTATACGTCTTAAAGTTTAATTTTCTTCTGTCTAAAGAAGATTGAGCGTTATAAAGCAGGAAAAGATAAAGATTCACATGATTCTTCCCCTAGAACTCTAATTCTTTAGTCAGTTTCACTTTCTAAAATTATTGCATGTGCACTAAATGCTCTAGCCTGCAATTTAAACCCTTTCTTCATGGGATCTATACATTTATTTCTAATATAAAGGCATACAATACAGGTAGAAATTAAAATCATCAATAGATGATGCTTTTTCTTCCTGTCCGATAGATTGACAATTTCTGCCATAGTAAATAAAACGCTGGTCATATTGAGATGACTCATCCAATAATGTCAAACATTTGGAACACTTAAGTATATGAAACGAATGAATTTAAGCTAGTCACTCATTTGGAAAAAAACAATATCGTGAGTTTTTATAAAATGTCTCCAGGACTGCTACTCAGATCTCATGCATGCTAATTTTAGACATAATATTGACTGCATTATCTTAATTGCTGTCAGAATTTGTCTCTCATCCAAAGCTACAAATTAAAGCTTTTATAATTGTGTGTTTAAGTACAGATATGAGTGGATCAAATGTTAGAAGATATGCTAAACCATTGTTCATGTTATATTAAATGATAATAAGTCAATAATACAACATTGTGCAAAGGGAATGTTACTCGAGTTCACAATTTATTGTACAAAACGAGATAAGAATAGCAACAGGGAACCTGAGATATACAGTCTTTGTAGAATATTAAGAACTAGCAGGGAGTTGCTGGGTCTTTCCAGTTGGCAAGTGACATGGTATTAAACTATTAGAAAAGCATCTTAGACTCCAGACAGTGGGCTGCATGAACTTGCGGAGTTGAGATAGTTTACTTGCCTTAAAGAAAGTTAGAATGCTAAGAGGTATTGTGAAAACCAGAGTGTTAATATGAAAGATGACAAATGCATTTTTAGCATGGAACTTCACATATAATCTGTTTTAAAACATGTGTATTTAAATTTTAGTCAATATTCCCCAGATAGATCTGTGTAGTAACATTTCCTGCATCTTTCTTTCTTTCTTTCTTTCTTTCTTTCTTTCTTTCTTTCTTTCTTTCTTTCTTTCTTTCTTTCTTTCTTTCTTTCTTTCTTTCTTTCTCNTTTGAGATAGGCTTTCTCTGTGTAACCCTGGCTGTCCTGGAACTCACTTTGTAGACCAGGCTGGCCTCGAACTCAGAAATCCACCTGCCTCTGCCTTCCAAGTGCTGGGATTAAAGGCGTGTACCACCACTGTCTGGCAAGAGAGATCTATCTTTCTTTCTTTCTTTCTTTCTTTCTTTCTTTCTTTCTTTCTTTCTTTCTTTCTTTCTTTCTTTCTTTCTTTCTTTCTTTCTTTCTCCTCTCTCTCGCTCTCTCTCTTTCTTATCTTTCTTTCTTCTGCATGATTCTATATTTCTTCACTACAAACCAATAAGGTATGCATACTGACATTCCTGTACACTTGCATGCACACAGACTCACAGTTAATGATCAAATAAGGCCGTTTATGTATGTGTGTGTATGTCTTGTATATGTGTGTGGGGGGGTGCATGTGCACACGCTTCACAAGCTAGAGGTCAATATCAGCTGTCTTTCTCAATCAACTATCTCATTGATTTTTGAGACAGGACCTATGCCTGAACCTAGAGCTCACAAATTCAGCTAGAAAAGCTGATAAGCCAGTACCAGGGATCTTCTTTCTGCATCTCAAAAGCCTTGATGAAGATGCAAGCTCAGGTCCTACACTTTCTCAGTAATTATTTTACTTACAGGGACATCTCCTCAGAGTCCAATTATTAGCTGTCTTATCTTTGGTTTTATGTTATATATATTTGCATTATGCCATTTTTGTATGTATATGTACCATATTTGACCTTGGTGAAGTTATACGTAAGATATAGGCATTTAATCTCTAATAAGAAATCAGTCTCACAACTCACATAATTGTTAAAATTTGAGAGGTTAATTTGTACTTGTGAGTACTTACCTACCAGGATGGATAAATAAAACAGAAGGCATATTTTAAACTAACATACAATCCATAATAGCAAACTCTTGGAATGCAAAACCTTTCCCTGTATTAAAGTCATGATAATTTTTTCACTCTAGATTTTATTCCCCTCCCCACACCCATTCTTCTCCTGATTGTTCCACATTCCATACCTCCTCCCCACCCCTCTGACTCCACAAGGATGTCCCCGCCCTCAATCCTCAACCCAACCTGACTTCTAAACTCCCTGGGGCCTCCAGTCTCTTGAAGGTTGGGTGCATCATCTCTGAGTGAACACAGATCCAGCAGTTCTCTGCTGTATATGTGTTGCGGGCCTCATATCAGCTGGTGTATGCTTTCTGTTTGGTGATCCAGTGTTTGAGAGATTTCGGAGGTATAGGTTAATTGAGACCACTGGTCCTCCTACAGAGTCGCCTTTCTCCTCAGCTTCTTTCAGCATTCCCTAATTCTACCACAGGGGTCAGCTGCTTCTATCCATTGGTTGGGCACAAATATCTGCCTCTGACTCTTTCAACTGCTTGTTGGGTCTTCCAGATTGTGGTCGTGCTAGGTCCCTTTTTGGGAGTGCTCCATAGCCTCAGTAATAGTGTCAGGCCTTGGAACCTCCCCTTGAGCTGGATCCCACTTTGGGCCTGTCACTGGACCTTCTTTTCCTCAGGCTCTTCTTCATTTACATTCCTGTAGTTCTTTCAACAGGAACAACTATGGGTCATAGATGTGACTGTGGGATGGCAACCCCATCACTCACTTGATGTCCTGTCTTACTGTCGTAGGTGGGCTCTATAAGTTCCCTCTCCCAACTGTTGAGCATTTCATCTAAGATTCCTCCCTTTGAGTCCTAATTAAAACAGGCAACCTCGGGAGGTAAGAGATTTGGGGGACCCTCCAGGAGTCAAGATACTTTTAAAATATTTCCTTTAGTATATTCAGATTCAACAAAAATCCACAGAAATTTAACTGATGTGGAAAACCACAAGAAGAAAAATGCTTAATCTTGCAAGTCAAAACCCAGAGGAAGTGTGTAAAACACACAAAAAAAGTACAACTGTAGGCTGTAGGGTAAAGGAAGAAACAGAGAATCACACTGAGGAAAAAGACACAGCTAAAGGATCATATAGATATATTCATGGAAATAGTCAATGCAATATGTCTTTTAAGTATCTGGTATTTGTTACAAGCAAATAGTATTTGGCTTTAAATATAGTTAATATTTTTGAACTCTAATTTTGAAACATAATATGCTATATTAAAAATAAAATACATTCTGTGAAATGTCTGTTATGTATACTTGAAGAACTGTGTGATATATTTTATAAATTTAGTATAAAAGATTAAAATTCACAAGAATGGAATTGTGGTATGTATAGAATCTATCAAGTACCCAGAAAGTTAAATAATGAAAAACCTAGTAACAGAAACTACTTTGAACAAAGTACCATCTTGCATGCTTTTGGGGGATGATACCTATATTTAACAAGTGACATAACTCATGAAAATTTAAAATATATACATAAAATAAACTAAAATATAATTTCGCAGACACAGAAATTATAATAATAAAGATTTTACATGACTGGACAATTCTGGGATATTAACCCTATTATTTCAAAGTCGAAGTGTAGGCTACAAATCGATTACATTGCCATCGTAAATTTCTTACCCTTTCCAGTGTTACTGATACTACTTCAAAATGCTCTCATATCACTGCATGGACTCTTTTGCTTCTCTCTAAGATGTTACTCCTCTATTTCTATATTTGCTAATGAAAATTGTTTCTTGTTCATCTCATAGGCTAGAAATATTAAAGTTAATCTGCTTTCATCCAGCTGTCACTCACATCTGATCACAAGCTAAATTCCCCCACTCTCCCTACATGGCCTTATCAAAATTATATAGCTTTCTTTTCTAGAGTCTCTTCTTGTTAATATCTTGGTACAGACTTTTATCATCAGCTAGACCTAGTATGATATCTATCCAGTTCATATCCAGGTTTTAGATTCTAAGCTTTTGAGTCTGTTTTTCACACTCCCATCATTAAGGCAAGTGTATTTATCATTTTTCTTTGCATAAGTTTCTGTGATGCCTCGTTATCTATAAAATACTTGCTCAAGTCCCTTATACTATATCTCACTTACTGGAATCTAAATCAGTTTTTGCATTTTTCTTCAGTGTTTACCTTTTGATCACTGCATAACTGATTTCTGAAATTTGTGAGTTATTCACATTGCTCCTGTGACTCAAATCCAAGAAAATTGAAATTCTCCTGTTATATTTCATGAAATTAATATAAAAAGTACAACCCTCAAATTTCCTTATTTCAGTTAAAGTTTTAAAGAAAATTTAGGTTTCCTTTGCTCAAATATTACAGACAAATTTAGGTAATTTCAAATGCAATGACCTTTGAACTCTGGACCTCATGAATGGTAAAGCTGCCATTGAATTATGGATTTAGATGATTTAAACAAGAATGAACACAATAAATATTAGATATTTATGTCTGTGACAATGCCAGGCAAATGTTATTATAGTGAATATTTTTATGTATTTGAATTACTCATAAAAGAACATAAGATATATTATATTATAGAATAAATTGGTATTTATGAATATGCCTTTGTAACAGGACACAGTTATAGAAAATTTTCATTTCCAGGCCCCTCTACCCAAAATGAAACAGGAGTTACTTTATGTCAACACTTATTTTAAGTTTTAACAGTGTCTCAATAGAAATCATATCATACAGTAATTAAATTTTGTGACTCCTTACTTTCCTTAATGTTTTGAAACATCACATGTAGTATTCTATGCAATTAAAATGCACTCATTTTTCTGAGTCATTGTTTTTCGATTATTGAATAGGTATGCTAAACAAAATTATACCTTCTGATATTTAGGAACACTGGTATTGATAACAATATTCATATTTATCCAAGCTTCTTGGTTTGGTGGGAATTCAGTAGTATTTGAATGTATTTGTTACATACTAAGGAGCTATAGGTATAGCTGAGTCGAGGGCACAGGACCTTCAGTATTGTTTGACTTATTGACAGATTGCCCAAATGCTTCCATCAGTATACTCTTAGAACTGCAAACTACAGAAAATGGTATTGACTTCTACACAAACTAATTGATACTCTAAATTCCTGTCTTTCCTATTTCCTATTGAGTATCCAATAATATCAAATATTATTTTGTTGTTCTCTTAATTCACGGGAATTTCATAGTGTTATATAATGAAATATTGTTCATCTCAGACTTTAGTCATTTCCCCTCTAACATACTATGAAACAATCCCCATGTCTTTGTTGTTGTTATTAATAATCTACTAAATTCAGGTAATGCTGGCTAAGTCTGCATGATCTTGGCCCAGTTACCACACTAGGGGAATCATACCGGTAACCACATCCTCAAACTTATTTCCTCCCCTCCAGAACAAAGCCTATCAACAGTCAAAGTTCCTCAATAAGAGATGGGACCTGAGTTAATCAAGCCCATCTAGAATTTGGTTGGCTTGATCTTAGGCAGTTCTTGTATATGTAACCATAGCTGCTGTGCATTCATGATTATGGAAGCCAATAGCACTAGTGACAATGCTGTAGATCTTACATTCCTTTGGTTTCTTTTTCAGTGGTCATCTCTGAAACCTTGGTGATTGTGAGTTTGGATCAGTGCTCCATTTGTGAGTGAGCACTCAGTATCTTATGTTCAACACTTTGCCCAATTTCATGTCTTTACATTGAGTACTGCTCACTGTAAAAAAAATTATTTGACCAAGTTTTAGAGCAACAGATATCCATA
Organism: Mus pahari; assembly: GCF_900095145.1. Taxonomy (NCBI): domain Eukaryota; kingdom Metazoa; phylum Chordata; class Mammalia; order Rodentia; family Muridae; genus Mus; species Mus pahari. Next base: position 96,880,407 of record NC_034597.1, read on the forward strand.
GATATAAACATATTTGTAGAAGGCCATTTGACAATGCGACTATTTAGAAAGCTAACAGAGGCCGGGCGGTGGTGCCGCATGCCTTTAATCCCAGCACTTGGGAGGCAGAGGCAGGCAGATTTCTGAGTTCGAGGCCAGCCTGGTCTACAAAGTGAGTTCCAGGTCAGTCAGAGCTATACAGAGAAACCCTGTCTCAAAAAACAAAACAAAACAAAAAAGCAACAACAAAAAAACCCCACAACAACAAAAACAACAACAACAAAAAAAACAAAAAGAAAGAAAGAAAGAAAGAAAGAAAGAAAGAAAGAAAGAAAGAAAGAAAGAAAGAAAGAAAGAAAAGAAAGAAAGAAAGAAAGAAAGAAGAAAGCTAACAGGATCAGCATCTATACTATGGTCTTTGACCTATGAGCCATAGACTTTGATCAGGATTATAATACCTGACAGGAAATTTCCTCTTGTGAAACAGACTTCAAATCCATTCAGAAAACATTTAGTTATTCCATAATAGTTAGGCCCATATAACACCAGTGGACACATTTGCCTGACGGGTCATTATTTTAACAAGGGTAGTAGAGTACTTTATAGAGTCACTGATACCTTTTCTCTCCCAGTGTTCAACATAGCACCAGACAGCAATATGAAAACTAGCTGACAGGGGGAAAATTGTCCTGTCATTTTGAGATATATTTCTCTTTGTCCTGCAGCCAAACTGTGAATTGTCTTCTGAAATACAGTTTTACTATATAGGTATGTTGGGTTTCCAAGGGTGATAGTAACAGTCTATGTTGTTTCAGAGACCTATGATGTCTTCCTGAAAGAAGGAAATATCTCGTACACTGAAATTGTCAATTAATAAATCATGTCTTCTAGGAGGGACATTCTCTAACAATAAATGGTAATTCCACTTAAACATTTTTTAATTTAATCATATTTTGAAATTAGCTAAATTAATAGTGTGTTTCTGATTCAACCTGGGATGCAAGAATAGGTCTTCTTCTTCTTCTTCTTCTTCTTCTTCTTCTTCTTCTTCTTCTTCTTCTTCTTCTTCTTCTTCTTCTTCTTCTTCTTCTTCTTTTCTTCTTCTATTATTATTATTATTATTATTATTATTATTATTATTATTATCAAAGAATAGATAAGGAAGAAAAATTTGAAAGTCACTCAAAGCCAAAGGTTTGGGTTTTTTGTTTGTTTTGTTTTGTTTAAGAGGATCAATTTATTATATCTTCAAAGAAAACACCAGGACACATGACCTAGAAGTCTTAGCAGCTGCTTGAAAGATAAGAATGAAGAAGAAAAAAGTGTCATGTCCTTTGAGTTAAGCCAAAAGGGAAGTCAGGCAAATGGTGGAGAACCAGTCACATGTTGTTGAGGAAATTTTCAGAGTCAGAATAAAGAAGCTCCAAGTTATGTTATAGAAACTTTATTCTTAACAATATCAACCAATCAGAGATCCCAGGGTCTAAACCACCAACCAAGGAGTACACATATAGGGTGGGTTGTGGAGCACCCTCACAGAGCCAGGGCTGGGGGATGTGATAGAGGGGTTCTGAAGGAGAGACCTGGAAAGGGGAAAATATGTGAAACGTAAATAAAGAAAATATCCAATGAGAGAGAGAGAGAGAGGGGGGGGAGAGAGAGAGGGAGAGAGAGAGAGAGAGAGAGAGAGAGAGAGAGAGAGAGAGAGAGAGAGAGAGAGAGAGAGAGAGAAAGAATTTATTCATAAAAAAACATTGCATTGTGGAACAGAAGGGGGAAAGACTGTAAGAACCAAGTGACAGGGAGATTATTGTGAAACTTGTGTCTCCTAGTTGTAGTCTCGCTACAGTGGATAAATGTATGGGGGGGGGGATGGGGGGAGGGAAGCTTACCAGCACCCACCTATGCACACACTACAAGCAATAAGAGAGTGCTAAGAGCAGAAACAGTGTCTTCTCCATTGACAAGTACACCAACTGGTCATCCAATTTGTTAGTCCTGAAAACATTCATACAATTGAGATTGTATACACTGAGCAGGTTGCAGTTATACATTTAAAAATATGTGTGTATGTGTGTATGTGTGTATGTATGTATGCATAAATATAGAATAATTAATAAAAACAAGTGGCCATGAATTTGAAAGAGAGAAAGGAGGGATATACAGGAATGCTTAAATGAAAAAGGGAGGAAGGAATATGATAAAATTGTATTATTCTAATAAAACAAGTAAAAAAAAGAAACACACAAATACCAGCATATAACTAATACTACATACATTTGCACTTTTTCAACCATAGTTTTCACATGATGGTGAACTGCATCTATAATATTTGTTCTTCTAGTTTCCACTTTTCTATGAAGATAATGGTAACACAATCATGTAATTAACTATATAATATAGAATATGAAAAATAAGACCATATAATTTATTGTGTTTTGCCAAACTTAGTGAAACTCAAAATTAACCAAAATGTTTCTTAATCTAGAAAATAAATCTTCTCTACTTTTAAGCTTAATGTTTTAAAAAGGTTTCAGCATCCTTAGTTTTTGCCAAGAAATACCTCCAATATTATAATTCTATTTTACTGATCATAGATATGTCTTTAAACCAACACTTCCAATTGTAAGAAATTGTAACTTTGAAAATAAAACAAGTTGATACTGTCTATAAGTCATATTAATTTCTGCGATATCCTTGTAGTATTTCACAGCCCCTCCAATTGCTAAGTTATATCTCTATTTATATGTGCCTATACTCTGCGTACAAATAGCTAAATTTCAAAACATAGATTTTAGACTGCTCTTTAATTAAGATTACGTAAATTATGGCTACTATTGGCAAGTAAGTGATTTTTCAACTTACTGAAATACACTCACATAATCGTACCACTTGTACTTTGTGTATCACTTTTAAAGTGTTGTTATAGTGTATAGTTTAATGTTAGCAAATGACAAAATAAAAAAGAAGTAGAAGAAACAAAAACACAAAGACTGATGCATAATGATTTGAATGGATCCATCAGTAGAACAAAGAGCTCAGAGAAAATGCTTTACCAAGGGTAATGCTAACATAGAGCTGAAGGTCAAAATGGGGGGAAGCATAACTAAAATACAAAACGGGAAAAAAATGTTAGCTTGGGAAAAAAGGTGATTTCAAAAGATACAAAGCATTTGTATATAAGTATAAAATGAGTGCAAATTTCAAAACTAAAATGATGGTAAAATACCAAGACTATTTAACTAATTTCATAGATCTCTCTCTCTCTCTCTCTCTCTCTCTCTCTCTCTCTCTCTCTCTCTCTCTCTCTCTCTCTCTCTCTCTCTCTCTCTCTCTCCCCTCCCCCCCCCCCCCCCCCTCTCTCTCTCTCTCTCTCTCTCACACACACACACACACACACACACACCCACACACCACACACATATTTACATGCCTATTATATTAAGATGGAGGAAAACTAAATGCAAATGAAAAATCTTGAAATAAGTTAGATAACAGGAAGTCTTTGACATGGTCATTGTAAAACTAGTTCACTTTTCTCATAAGCTATGTTCAAAGGGTGTAATTTTTGCTTTTTCAAGAGCAGCAGAGAGGAAGTTAGAAAATGACAAGCTACTCTCACATAAGAGCATTTCAAGAATTTAGTCCATAAACCAGATCGATGCAAAATTCTAGATGTCTTCCCTTAGTTTTGTTCAGACATTTAATTTCATTAACATTTCTATACTATACACTATAGATCCATAGTAATAATATAATCTGTTGTAAAATTTATTCAAGTAAATGTAAATTTTAGTTCAGCTCTGGATTCAATTGAGACTATTTGGCATGATATTTTATAGCCTTTTGTATATATTTTGAAAATGAATTTATTTGTGTGTATGAATGTGAGCACATCATCTGGAGAGTAAGATATGCATGATTGTCAGCAGGCAACTTGTAGGGTTTGATTTTCTCCATCCACCATGTGAGTTCCAAGGTTCCACTCAGAACATCAGACTTGGCACAAAGGAACTCTACCCCCTGGCCTACGGGTATATTATTTTAAAAATCAAACCAGAAAATGAAGAGCTTTGTGGTTTAACCAAGCTAGAAAATTGGAAACTTCTAGAGACAATAGTTCTACTGTCTTGTGTGCTATTGAAAGTAAAATCCAGCAAGAGTGTCAAAACTTATTTCTTTGGAACTAACACATAAAAGTTGATGTTCTAAGACATTTTATTTTCAAGGAATCATAGTACATTAATTACAGTCATTAAGGATGAGAAACTTCGATTTTTACACCTTGTCAGAGTAGAAAGCAAGGGAGTAAAAGGTCTATCATTTGCCAATTTGCCTTCAAAACATGTTACATTATAGATTTAAAAATAATCACATGTTATAGTGCATTATAAAACTGCTATTATTGATAGATTTGAAATACACTTTTTTCTTTTTAAAGAAAAAGTAATTGACTTTTTATCATTAATTAGAATACATGTCTTTCATGCTTGCTTCTAAGAGGTTATAACACTTTAAAACTGTTTTACATTTTTGAATAACAATTAGGGAAGCTTTTCACAGTTGGTATGAAGTATATCAAAAAAATTTTTTTAAAAAAACTTGGGATTCCTAAGCTTTCGATAAGTATTATTTAGAATCAACTATATCTTTAAGACATTTTGAGAATAATTGAGAAAAAGTCATGAAATGCTTTGCTTTTTAAAGTTCTAACTCATGGAACAGCATACTTCTCAATAAAAGTAGGAAAGTACCAAAATATTTACTGTGTCTTCAAGGCTCCAGACTTTAATTCACTATAATCTGAGGATTGTAATGCTTCTTTTCAGTGTGAAAAATCAGAAAGTGGTGGCCATAGAGATGGAGTTCTAATAACTAGCTTCAGATTGTTAGAGGCTAATAAAAGAAAAAGTCGTCAACAGATAACTTCTCATAACGTTTAAGTTTTATCTAAATGAGCAACAACAATTAATATTTTACCAGAGTAGTGCAGTGAGCAAACTGTGTCAGTAAAGCTACGTCCTAAGCTCTGCAGCTTCCGATTTCAAGGGTCAATATATTTCCTGATTTCCACTCTGATCTCGACAGCTTTTGATTCGTCTTCTATAATTTCCTACATAGAGTGAAAGATAAATTCTGAACCAATTTTTAGTTTGTCTGTTTTTCTATTTTAACTTCAGGCAATGGAAATCCAAACTAGATTTTGACAAATACTTTAGTCTTATGGTATATGTATTAGATTGTTTAACTAAATTACCTTTTATTTTAGATTTTAAAGGATTGTGTTCTAAATCTAGTCCCTCTACTTATTTTTGCTTAACCTGTATGAATTTCACATACTCAAATAATTGAAAGTAGCAAAAGAAGAAAGAACAGAAATAGCCCTTGATCTGTTCTGTTTCTGGTTTTTATCCGGGTGTGTGTGAGTAGACACATAGTTTTTACGCACCCAGAAAGTCATACACAATTTTCCCTTTTCATTCACCTCACAATGTTTTTAAGCCTCCACGAATACTAGGGAAACTAAATTAAATTGCTACATATCAAAGAATATAGAATATAACCCAAGCTTGTGTTGATATTATTGACAAAAGATTGGGTCTGAGATATGTTTTAACAGATGGATTACTTCTATTTATTTAAAGGGAAAATATAGATAATAAGTTGAAATATTGTTACATGAGATTCTAAGGAGGTGAGCCTGTAGATGTTTTATAACCAAAACAGCTATATAACCAACTATAAAAGGACATCATGTAATTCTGTAAAGATGCACAGGTAAGATGATTGTCATAAACGTAATGAAAGGAGCGATTCCAAGGTAAAAGGCTTGGATTGGAAAATCCAGTTTCATTCGTTCGAGTACTGGATCCTCGCCACTAACAGGTTGATCCTGCCTCTAGCCTAGTTGATCCCTGGGAAACATTCTCTTTTCCACTCATAGCAAAAGACAATTTCCTCAATAAAAATCTTTCATCGTTTTGCATCCTTCCCCTCACATTTCCTGTGTTGTCTAAGCTGTTTACTTTCACTGAAAATTGCCCTCTTCCCTGACCGATCTGGTAAACTCCTACTCACATTTAAAAGTAACTGAAGATGCTTTTCCCCTACAGAGTCTTTATGTGTTTACAAAATACTTACTCTCTACCTCTACTCGCCATATTTTATTTACGATAATTTGTTCACACCTGCCTCTCATTTTATTGTGGGCTCTCTGAGGGAGGGTGACAAGTTCTATTCAGCTTTTATTTTCCCTCTTCAGACATCAAGCATAGAACCTGGCACATGGATTACATCCATAAATACTGATGGTTAACAAAATGAAAACCTACTGTTCCTTTCACAAATGAAGGTTAAAGAACTCTGCTTAAGCAAGGAGCTTCTATAAATAGAGCTGTTTTCATTATATATTCTGTTGTTCTCTGACCTTTGTACATTTCTAATGGAGCTTCTGTTTCTTGTTATGCATCGTTGGTTCTTTCTTTAGTATTAATATGCTTTGTCATATGCTAGCAATTGCTTTGTTGTAAAGAATGTAGTGGATGAAGGCACAAATACAGAAATACAGTAAATGCTATCACTTAAGACTTTAATCTCTGTTCCTCTCAGATATTTTTTCTGCTTCTTAAATTTTGTGTCCTCTAAGAAATTAAGAGAAAGGCTCAATCCCTTTCTTCCCAAGTTCTTAACAAACACATAATTTTTTCTTCACTTATTTGAGTCACTTTTATGTGCATGTGTTATTAGCACATTCTTGGTATTTTATATTACCTCCCATATAATGTAAACATCTGGTCAGATTGTTATGTGTGCAATTATTAACATTCATTGCACTTTAGAAGACATTATTGCATATCAAAAGTGAGTGCTGAACAAGGAATCTAAATTCAAATAGCTTTCATTTGGTTTATCTCGTAGCACAAAAACAGACCTTTCATGAATAAAATATTCTGAGGAAGTAGAATTGTAAAGGAACATACTTTTCTCAATTTGTTTTCATTCAATTTTTTTCTCTTACCTTTGAAAGAAACTATAATCAAGAGTGAGAAAAAAACATTGCTATTTAAGTCAGCAAAAATTTACCAAAGCAACTATTTAAATATTATCATTAAAAATAAGGTAACAATGCAGAAGTAGTTAAAACAAACAAAATAGTTTATAGTTTATAAGCCTAGATTTTTGTTTTCAAACTCCAAGTTCACACACAGTAATCCCATAAAAGGACAGAACTGTAAACCATAATAGATGCGCAAAACATCTGTAAGGTGAAAAATTAAAATTAAAACAGCTGAAGAACCTCAAAAAATGCCATTGAGGTTGTATTATGTTGGCCATCTCCCACTGGGCATGGGGACGCCCTTTAAGACTTTTTTATACAGCGAGACTCAGGAGAAACTAATTTTTCATTCAAGAAGAAGCTATTACTTGGAGATAGCTTCTGGGGAAGAGGTAGGAGTTGTGGCTCCACTTCTGTGTCAGTGCTGGGATACCATGTGGCCCACACCCAGGCCCTGTGCCTGCTGTCACAGTTTCTTTTAGATCATCATATGTGCACAAGTTCTGCTGTGTTTAGAAGACCTTGTCTCCTTGGTGTCCTCTATTCTCTCTGGGTTTTATTACCCACAGGGAGAGGATTTGACAGAGTTGAACCATTTAGTATCTTAAGGTCTCTCTCAGCATGATGTCTACCCGTGGGTCTCAGTATTAGTTCCCATCTACTGCAGGAAGACGTTGCTCTGATGAGAGCTGAGGAAGATTCTGATCTGTGAATATGTCTGAATATATTAGCAGTCATTTTATTGAAACACTTCTTTCGCAGAACAGTAGTATTTGATATTTCCCTAGATGCACCACCCATCAGTTTCTTAGCGAGTCAAGCAGTATAGTGGATGGATTTCATCTCATGGAGTGGGTTTTAAATCTAATCAGATATTTGTTGATTAGTTCCACAGTTTTGCTCTGCTATTGCACCAGAACATAATGTAGGCAGGTTTGTAAACTCTAGGGTTTGTAGCGGATTTGATGTCTACTTTGTCCTCTGGTTCTAGGAAGTAGCAAGTTCAACTTTTCCTCTGTGTTCCATGGCCTGTGTAGGCGTTCTTTTCAGGAATAGACATGTTACCCTACAAACTGCATGGTTTCTAAGAAATTCTTAACTCTTAAGTGTCTTATTTTTATTTTCCAATGTAAACATATGCAGACTGCCTTCACGACAAGGCTATGCTTCTTAAGGGTATGCCTAACAGCATAGAGTAATATATGTTAATCATCCAAAGACAATGAGTCAATGTGACTCAGTATACAGGAGGAACATGTGTGGACTCTGGCTAGTTTGTTATAAAGAACCCAAAGGTTAAATTTTATTTAAGGGTAAATTATTGCTACTCTTAGATTTTCTATTATTTTAACAGTTGTGAGTATGTGGGTGGGGGCACATCCTAATAGAAGAAGGTAGTCGTACAGGGATTTTCAGAGGGGAAAGCTTGGAAGGGGAATACCATTTGAAATGTAAATAAACAAAATAACCAATAAAAATTATAAAAACTGCCGGGTGTGGTGGTGCACGCCTTTAATCCCAGCACTCGGGAGGCAGAGGCAGGCAGATTTCTGAGTTCGAGGCTAGCCTGGTCTACAAAGTGAGTTCCAGGACAGCCAGGGCTATACAGAGAAACCCTGTCTCAAAAAAAAAAATTATAAAACCCAAGTATTATATAATTATATGTTTTCAATATTGTTTTGGCTCTCTCTAATATGTAGACCATTAAGTTAAATTTTGGTTAAATTTTTAAAGAGGTATCAAATTATCAACAATCACAAGTAATACTTTAAATAGTGATTTCAATAATCTTATTGTTAACATAAGAATTTGTTCTAGGAAAACTGGTCAAAATGTATTATATGAGAAAAAAGTCTATTTTCAGTAAAAATAGTAAAATATATATTTTTAAATAAATATTAAAATTATGAAAGAAAAATATTTTTGCTTCATTACAACCCATCCCAAGAATTACTATTCCATTAATAAACCTTTTAATCATTCAAAGTCAACACACGTTAAATACCTAGGAATATGCTTGTGAAGATAGGAACATATGAAATATGATGTGGGACTTCTCAAAGTCACTGATTGCACTAGCCTACTACATGTATAATTGAAAGTGTCAGGAGAGCTGGCCACAGCATTGCAACCAAACCGAACAAGAGTCGGCTGAGAACTTACACAGTGTCTCAGGTACATGCTGACAATGTATTTCCAGGACACTAAGAGAGGCATTTCCCTTTCAAAAACTACTGTCAGTGGCTCATAAACACAGGCATTCCATAAGGGAACCATGGTAACCTTAAGCCACCATTGAGCCTGAAAAAAACAGAGGAGATTTTAAGACTCTAATTTATAATACTGTCATTTCATTCATGAATCAGGATTTTTTTCCCACCAGGTTTCATGTAGAAATAGTCTTTGATATAAATTATGAAGCAAATAGAACTGGATAAAAGATGCTATTTCAAATTTATAACCACCTAAATTTTTGATTGTTTCAAGGATAATGTAGAACCATGTTGTTCGAACAGGTATAGGGGAGAGAAAATTCTCAAAGGTCTTTGTATTTATATTACATTTAGCAGACAAAGGAGAGTTAACTACATTGGCAAAGTCTTAGCAAGCTAAGTATGATCAAATGTCAGTCAGAGAACCCTACTTCTTTTCTTATTAAATTTATTTTTATTGTCATTTGAAGTGAAAAACATTAATATAATTTCTTTTTAAGACTCCAAAAAGAATGAAATTATATTAAATCACATAAACATATTATTTAAGTGCTATAGAAAACTCCCTCTTCCAACAGTCAACAATTAAAGTCAAATGTGGTAGTATCAGGAGACTTAGCTTGTTATTATAGAAGACTTGCCTGTTCTTTGAAATAGAAGGGACATAGTGTAGCTCTATGATGATTAGTAATTTGCCCCACTGTACTGGCTAGTTTTGTGTCAACTTGACACAGGCTGGAGTTATCACAGAGAAAGGAGCTTCAGTTGGGGGAAATGCCTCCAGGAGATCCAGCTGCAAGGCATTTTCTCAATTACTGATAAAGGGGGGAGGTCCCCTTGTGGCTGGTGCCATCTCTGGGCTGGTAGTCTTGGTTCTATAAGAGAGCAGGCTGAGCAAGCCAGTGGAAGCAAGCCAGTAAAGAACATCCCTCCATGGCCTCTGCATCAGCTCCTGCTTTCTGACCTGCTTGAGTTCCAGTCCTGACTTGCTTGGTGATGAGCAGCAATATGGAAGTGTAAGCTTAATAAACCCTTTCCTCCCCAGCTGCTTCTTGGCCATGATGTTTGTGCAGGAATAGAAACCCTGAATAAGACATCCCACTAAACAGGCAGAAAAATGGAGGTGAGAACATGAGAAAACATAGAATAAGAGAAAGATTCAAGATCTCCCAATTGCTCTAAGTAGAGCGAAGCAGAAAGCAGACTGTAAGAATGTTGGGGATTGGTTCTAATGCTTTGAATTAATCTGCCCCCCCCCCAAATTGCGACTCTGTGTGTCCAAATGCTGAAGGTCCTTGTCCCAATTGGTTTTGATCATCAATAAAGACCTAGTGGTCAATGGCTTGGCAGACAGACTGATGCTGGACTTCGAGATTTGTGCAGGCAAGGAGCCAGCAGAGAGGAAGAGCACAGAGATCAATATTACTGGGAAGAAGAAAGAAAACAGACCTAAAGGCTCACCCATACCAGTCACTTCCCCAATTGTGGTAGCAGAGATGAAATATAGATTTTTTTATAAAACATGATAACTTAGGAGTACTAGAGGGGAGTGTTTACTAACAGTAATAAAGGAGGTCCAACATCAGGGCCAAATTTGGATCCAGCTCAAGACACTGTTACCAAGGCCTTGGAGTGCACACAGAAAGGGACATAACATGACTGCCTCGCGGAAGACCCAACAAGCAGCTGAGTCAGATGCAGATATTTACACCCAACCAAAAGATATAAGATGTTGATCCCTGTGGTTGAACTAGAGAAAAGCTGGAAGAAGCTGAGGAGGAGAGAGGACCACTATAAGACCAGCAGTCTAAATTAACCTGGACACCAGAAATCTCTCAAGTATCGGATCACCAATCAGGCAGCTTATACCAACTGATGTGAGGCCCCCAACACATATACAGCAGAGGACTGCCAGTACTGCGTTTAGTCAGAGAAGATGCACCTAAACCTCCAGAGACGGGAGGCCCCAGTGAGTGGGGAATTCTGGAGGGGTGGGGGTAGGGAGACATCCTCATGGAGGGGTGTCTGTGAGAAGATATGGGATGTGGAACAGTCAGAGGGTGGACAGGGAGGGGAATAAAGTCTGGACTGTAAAAAAAGATTAAATAAAAAATTAATTAAGAAAAAGAAAGATTAAAACTGTCCAGCCTTTGAGCTAGTCAAGGCATATTAAAATTAACAGGTGTGTGTGTGTGTGTGTGTGTGTGTGTGTGTGTGTATGTATGTATGTATGTATGTATGTATGTATGTATCTTTCATTCAAGAATCCAGAGGGCTCTGGTAGATGGCTGGGAACAGCATAACCTTTGAGAAGCTCTGTGACAAAACTACTGCTACATAAGAATGTTTGCAGATTTAATACACTGAGATTTCAGCACAACAATGAGTACTAGAATTCAAATGCTTGAGAATAAAATGATAGAAACATAGAACTTACACACAAATTGATGGTAAAGTGATGCCTATGACAACCCCACCCATTAAGATGGTTGAAGTCTAAGAAGAGAAAATAGTCCTAAGAACAGGCAACTTCAAATTTGTGCAACCCCTGTTTACAATTGTTTTTAGATTGTGAGAAAACTAATATGAAACAAATGAAGTAGTTATCTGTCAAGTTTCTACAGAGCACACCTATATATTAAAGAATATAGACAATTAAGAAAACTGTGTTTGGTGGCACATGCCATTAATCCGAGTTTGGGAGGAAGAGGCAGGCAGATGTTTGAGTTAAAGACCAAGCTGGTCTACCAGCAGCACAGCCAACACTACACATAACAACCCTCATCAAAAGTCTAATCTGCATTCAGTTCACTCAACTCCCCTTCATCCTTTCCCAGTACCATATGTTACTCAGAGGACTGGTTTGCTCATTCTTGATATATGTGGCTGAAAGTGATAGCTCTTGGTGGTTCCCACTCTCTGGAGAAACTATCACAGTACATGAGGCTAGTCAAAGATTAAAGAAACAGTTGAAAACTTGAAGTACAGAATTACATAACACTCCAGGAAGTCAGGAGTTAGAGGATATACAGTATTTTAGAGCAATTTTCAGTACTCACCTGGAACTTTTGCAGAAGATTATCTTAATTGAGCTAATCATGATCAGGAAACCCACCCATTGGGGTTTCCATTGTCTGGACAAGAATGCTTAACTCTGTTAAATGGAGAAAGTAAGTTCAGCACAAGAACTTGTTTACATCTTCCTGAGTTGAGGATCCAAAGTGATTACCTGCTGCAGACTCTGAGGCTGTGAGTTCCCTGCCCTGATAAGTTGTAACCACAAACTACGAGTAAAATCAATTCTTCCATTTTTAACTTTCTTTGGATAATTATTCTATGCAAAAGAAAAAAAAATCACTTGGGGATGTTCTGTATGGTCTTCAATCTCTCTCTCTCTCTCTCTCTCTCTCTCTCTCTCTCTCTCTCTCTCTCTCTTTCTCTCTGTTTCTGTCTCTCTCTGTGTATGTATGTGTATGTCTGTCTGTGTCTCTGTCTGTCTCTCTCTGCCTCTCTCATTACCTATCCTTCTCTCTTCCTTTATCCTTCCTTTATCTCTTCCTTCCGTCTTCCCTGACTTCTTTCTTTATTTCACATTCAGATGTGGAAATATGATAAGGGTAGCCCTTTTGTTTGGAGCTAGGCATTGCTTATATTATCATGCAGGTCGATGTCATCTGGAGACTTAATTTTAAGGCAGACTCAAGGAGAAAATTAGTCTGTAACTTTAAAGTTATGTTTGAGCAGATTATTCTCAGGAAATCATGCACTTGTTGCTTTAGAAATCTAATCCCTTCTGTACACTGAAAAATAATGTGCCAAATGTCTCATTTTTCACACAACCTGGTTTGAAAAATGTATGCTGCTCTATTCATTCTTTTGTATTTTATAGTTTACTTCACAGGATCCATTTGGTAAGTCCTGTAAAAAATTGAAAAGAGCATTGATACATGCACTTCATGCAGTTGATTAGGTATGATCATGTACATTTAATGAATACATTGTATTAGGATAGGTTTTGAACAGTAAGAGGCATTTTTTGATCCACAACAAGGATTCCCGGTCCTTCTAGTTTCCTTTCCCCATCTTTGGAAACTGGTGAAAACAAAGATAAAAACAAATTAACAAATGAGCAGTATCCCCTTCTGAGATACTCTATGTGTATGCTACAGTAATGTTTTTGAACTACAAAGAACACAATGCCTTCAAATTACTTACAATACAGTACTGAGTACATTTTAGTTTATAGTGTTAGTATTAGTAGTGGTAGTAGTAGTGATAGTAGTAACAGTAGTAGTAGTAGTAGTAGTAGTAGTAGTAAAAGTTACACATATATTAACTAGAATATCAGTCATAAGCCAAAAGTCCACTAGCATTTTTTAATTAGATTTAAATTTTAACCCAGCATCTTGAATCCTTACAATAAGGTTCCCATATATTCATGATCTGAGTTTCAAGTTACAAATGAAAAGTTTGAGTCATACACCTAATTCTCAATTACTCAATCTATTCATCACAGATTTCTGATTCCATAATAAAGGTGAATTGCACCTTGTTACAGTATATGTAATCCATGTATCTTCAATTTAAGAAGTAGCTTCAAATCATTTTCTTTGTAAGCCACAGGATTCTATTCTGAGAGAGTTTAGGAAGAGATTTTTCTTTAGTCGTAGGTGAAATTGATACTGAGGCTTTGATCACAGGATCAGGTTGAGTTCAAGACAAACATGTGCCCTAATTCACATCTGCTACAAACTTTTCAAAAGAATTAAAGAATGTTCAAAATTAAATAAATGGCATAGATGTGCATTGTATAAGAAGTTTTATAGAGGGGTCTGCAACCCTATAGGAGGAAAAACAATATGAACTAACCAGTACCCCCAGAGCTGTGTCTCTAGTTGCATAAGTAGCAGAGGATGGCCTAGTCAGCCATCAATGGGAGGAGAGGCCCTTGGTCTTTCAAGGATCATATGCCCCTGTACTGGCTAATTTTTTGTCAACTTGACACAAGCTGGAGTCATCACAGAGAAAGGAGCTTCAGTTGGGGAAATGCTTCCATGAGATCCAGCTGTGGGGCATTTTCTCAATTAGTGATCAAGGGGGAGAGGTCCCTTGTGGGTGAGACCATCTCTGGGCTGGTAATCTTGGGTTCTATAAGAGAGCAGGCTGAGCAAGCCAGGGGAGGCAAGCCAGTAAAGAACATCCCTCCATGGCTTCTGCATCAGCTCCTGCTTTCTGACCTGCTTGAGTTGCAGTACTGCATCCTTTGGTGATCAACAGCAGTATGGAAATGTAAGCCGAATAAACCCTTTCCTCCCCAACTTGCTTCTTGGTCATGATGTTTGTGCAGGAATAGAAACCCTGACTAAGACAGCCCCAGTATAGGGGAATGCCAGGGCCAGGAAGTGGGAGTGCAAGCTGGGCACGGGGGGGGGGGGGGGGAGAGGATAGGGAGCTTTGGATAGCATTTAAAATGTAAATGAAGAAACTATCTAATAAAAAATGGGAAAAAATAAAGGAGTTTTATAGAATCAGATATTCACTGTAGTGAGGTCCTGCACATGGATCTGTATTAGAATCAAGAGAATGTGAGAAACGCTATGCTGAATAGGCAGGTGAGTCCTCAATGAAGTCTGCTAAATGACTAATGAAGTAAATTTCCCTAATCATCAAATAGATTGCTAAACCATGTGCACTGTTCTTCCTACGATTTCGCTAGTAATGCCTTTCACATTCACAGCTTTGAAAAGACAGTATTAACTTTCCAGTTCTATACTCTTCCCTCTTTAGTATACAGAAAAATAGAGGCAATCATTGTTTATAAAAATTATTCTCAAGTAGTTGACATGATGCATAGCAACCCTTCTTAATTTATTCGTAAAAAATAAAACTAGTAAGCTGTACTGGATCTTTCTGTGTGTCAACTTAACACAAGATGGAGTTATCACAGAGAAAGGAGCCTCCCTTGAGGAAATGCTTCCATGAGATCCAGCTCTAAGACATTTTCTCAATTAGTGATCAAGGGGCAGAGGGCTCATTGTGAGGGCTCATGGTGCCTTCCTTGGGCTGGTAGTCTTAAGTTCTATAAGAAAGCAAAGTGAGCAAGCCAGTGGAAGCAAGTCAGTAAGTAACATCCCTCCACAGCCTCTGCATCAGCTCCTGCTTGCTGACCTGCTTGAGTTCCAGTCCTAACTTTCTTTGGTGATGAACAGAAATGTGGAAGTGTAAGCTGAATAAACCCTTTCCTCCCCAACTTGCTTCTTGGTCATGACGTTTTGTGCAGGAATAGAAGCTTTGACTAGGAGACAAGCTAAGCCTTAAGTTTCCAGTACTTAAATCATTGCTATGGCAATAACAAGGGTGGGGTGGTACAAACTATCTTATGTAGAAATTTCTTATGTGGTTCAGTGTGTTATGTAGGGAGTATAAATAAATCAATCATCTCATGTTTTACTACTTGAAGTGATAAATTATATTAAAATGTTATGTCTAAACCATTTATTTTATAAAGTGTTTTATTCATATAGTGTTACTATTTAACCTTGATTATATGAAATATTTGAGTTTTTATTTGATTCAGTGATGTTTCAAAGGAAATAAAAGACTGATTCTTCTTAAAATCTTTGCTAAGAATGTGTTTTCTATACATTTCTATAAAAGACTCCTAGCCACCTGTGCCCTAAAACCATTTTTTTTTTCCTTGACTTAGAAGTATAAACAAGAGGGAATGGATAAATGTTCTCTCAGTGGTTACAAAAGCATGGTGGTCTTTCAGAGGATTTGGCTTCTGTTGCCAGCACATGTTGGGCAGCTTCAGTGGAACAGAAGTTTTCTTTTGTTCTTTGTAGTCATGTTCTCTCTGTCTCTCTGTCTCTCTCTCTCTTTCTTTCACACACACACACACACACACACACACACACACACACACACACACACACACACACACACACACACACACACACACACACACACACACACACACACACACAGCAGCCACACACACAGCAGCCACACACACAGACACATACACACATACTTAAAATAGTATTAGAATTTTCAAAACAAAATAATTATAGTCAGGGCCTGGAGATAAGGCTTCGTGGCTAAAAGAGCTGGCTGCTGTATCAGAGGACATGGGCTTGATTCCCACTATTCTCAAAATGGCTTCAGGCAATGTAGATCTGAAATTCAGGGGTATCTGAAATCCTCTTCTGATTTCAGTGGGAAACAGACACAAACATACATGTGGGAAAAATAAAATCACGTAAAATAAATACATATTACAGCAATGCAATTATAAGCATAAAAAGGAAACAAATTATGGAAGATTTTGAGTTAAAAATTGTCCTGAAATTGTGTTCTAGTGGCATTCTGAAGTCTGTCTGTCTGTCTGTCTATCTGTCTGTCTCTGTCTGTCTGTCTGTCTGTCTGTCTGTCTCTCTCTCTCTCTCTCTCTCTCTCTCTCATACACACACACACACACACACACACACACACACACGTAAACACATTGCTTACAATAACAAAATATGTTTATCAATTTCATTGTTTTCTTAATTTCATTTTGGGTTTTAAAGAATATACCCTCATTTATTAAACTATGCTCTAAAGAAATGCTTCTGAAAGTGATAATATTCTATATCATCTTAAAAATATATCTGTAAATAGAATGTGCTGCGTGGTCTTGAATATTTGGTAAGAAAAACATATACTTGTGTTCTTCCTGTGTAGGTGGGTGTAGAATTTTAAGAAAATGCCACAATATTTTGAAATCATCTGTTTTGTTTTTACCTTTTCTAGAAAAATTCAAACTTATACATGCATTGTTTTTATGATGAGTACTATTCCTTGTCTGTACATTCTGTAAAATGTTTCTAAAAGGTGTATTTCAAACTGAAATCTCCCCACGTATTTATTTCCACACTAAAATGCTCTGTAACCTTCTCTCCAATTGTCCTTCCCAAACACTGACAAAGTTTAATGAGTCAGCTGATGAGAGGCAGGGAAGGGGTATGCAGCACTTCCAAAATGTGGTTTATGATCTAATATTCCTGGGTCATAAAATCAATTAAGGGTGTATGTGACCTATTTTAACAAAATTAAATCTAACAGTCTCACATAGAGTAGTCCACGAAATAACACAACACAGAAGCATTAGATTATAGAAGATCCACAGAAATGAAGATAAATGCTGGACCACAAGACCATAGAAATGGTGTGGACTATCTTCTGGAATTAAGGAAAACTTAGCTGGAGGCAAAATTTGAATGAATGAAATTTTATCTTAAGTATTTTTGATGTGTGTGAGAAACAGTGAAATCAGAATATATTTGGTGATTTTTTTAAATTTCCTAAATATTGTGATTTAAAGGCAGGAATCTATTATTTTCTTCAAATACTTAAGCTTTCATTTTATTGTTCCTATAATTGTTACTCTGTTTTTTAAAGTCATTTAAGCAATGTGAATGCATATTTATAATAAACAATTAAAATAGTGTTGAAAGCTCTTGTTTGTTAGAAATAAAGAATTTGAAATGACAGTAATAAGCAAAGGTAATAATCAGTTTTGTAATTTGTCATTGTAACCTTTTAACTGATTTGAGAATTTGTTCTGGGATAGTCTCTTCTGTTCATCCTAATTTAGCCTCATAGCATGTATTTTCTAAACTTTAACCATTCCCTGTTATCGTTAAGTGATGTGTATTAGCATGTCTTTTTTAAAAATGTAGATTTGCTTATTTTATTATTTTCATGCTATACATTTTTGACTCCATATAAACTAGTGCACCATTTCCAGGACTCTAAACTGAAAAGTTTCAAAGAAGATATTAGAAGACCAGGGACTGGAGAAACAGATAGCTGTATGTAGGTATTGGAATCAAAGTTGGGGGTGTCTGGAAGAACAACAGTGTTCTTAACTACTAAAATAAGTCTCTAATCCTTATTGTTCACTTTTGTCTAAAATAGGATATATGTGAAGGGAAATGAAATTTAAAATGAAATTTAAGGTCTGTGATTCATGTAACTTAGGTCAAAAAATTGTTTGTAAGCTTAGAAGCCTGAGGCAGGGGAATAGTAGAACATGCTTGGGCATGACCAGGCAGGCTGTTGTTAGAACATTCCTGGGGCAGCTGACAGTTTGGAGTCACATGTTACTTGCATGTACCATTCTGCAAATGTGTTGGTGTTTAAATGGGCCAATCTTGTGTAACCATGCCAAATTCCTCTTAGCCCCCACCCTCTCCCTATAAAAACCCCTAGCTTTCTAGTTAAGCCATGTGGTCAATGCCTCTACCTCCTGTGTGAGTTAAGCACTGAACCGGAGCTCCACCATTCAACTACCTTGTGTTTTTACATCAAGATGGTTTTTTTCATGGTTTTTGGGTGCCACCTTCTCGAGATTGGAGTGGAGAGGGCACCCCATGGAGGTCTTTCATTTGCATAAAATATTTTGTAATTTAAAAATTGGACATCTATATTAACATATTCTTTCTATTAATTATGGTGGCTGGTCAAGTATCATTTGGAATCATGAATTCATTATGTTTATGTGGTTGCTAACATCCATGGCTTTCCTGTTAATTGCAGCCTTGGAGTCCATGTATTCTCTGCTTGTTATATTATCTTATTATTTTTGTTTGTTTTGAGACAGGGTTTCTCTGTGTACCCCTGGCTTTCCTGGAACTCACTCTGTAGACCAGGTTGGTCTCAAACTCAGAAATTCACCTGCCTCTGCTCCCGAGTGCTGGGATTAAAGGCATGTGCCACCATGCCCTGCCCATATTATCTTATTTTGTAAGGGTACTGCTAGTTACAGAGTATAGAATTACCTCTGTCACAATCTATTAGTCAGAATAAATAGAATAGCTAAGTTTCCTGTGTTCCATTCTATCACCAGAAGAGGGGAAACAATAAACAAACAAACAACCAATATTCCTATTTGCCAAAACAAAATTCAGGTCTAGGCTATATGTAATCACAGAGGAATAATAGTCTCATGTTTTCATTAGAAAATTGGAACAAATTTATTATCATCTTTTATATATACAGATTAACAACAGAATCAAAATGTTTCTTATTTTTTCTCGAGAAATGGACAGAACAATAACTACTTTATAATTTGTCACAAGAATGAAATGATTTAATGTATGTGCTTAAGTTGAAGTTTTAGGATTACAAAAGCAGAGAAATTCAATATAGTTGCTGAATACAAAAATTATTAAATACTGATGGAAAAGAACAAATGGTAAGGTAACCCAGTGTTTAATGTAGATAATGTAAAATAGCTCCAGAAGATAGGGGGAAATGGCTGGTACATCTTCCCTAAAGAGATGTGGGTGAAAACAAAGAGAAAACATCAAGGCAGGAACTTGAAGTTAACACTCTGGCCTAGTCTTGATCTGAGGTGGATAAGGAGAAATTCACTGACTTTGTTCCATTCTTGCTTTCTGTGTCCTGATAGAACTGCTTCTGCATGAACCTAAAATAGAAAGAAGTTGGCAAAGTAGCCTAAGAAATGTCACCTTCAAAAATATTCTCTATCGAAGAAGAGCCACGTTAAAAAAAAAAAATAACACAACAAAGAAAAACCCAGTAGAACAAACAAAATGTTCCACATGAAAAAGGTTAATAATACAGAAGGTATGAATCAAGTATTGGCTTGCATTTCATCAGTCATTTATTTCAGGCAGTTGCCTTGTTTTTGTTCAGAATGCTAAAATTTCAGCTCTTTTGGATTTAGTTTGAGGGAATTTCTTTAGAACACCTAACATAGAAGACTATTACATGTACAACCGATTATTCTCCAGAAATTGATGGTAAGTACCTACTGTTGAAAACACCATATATTTGAGTCACAGGACATACGGATAATAAGTTTGCATGGATCTGGGAGCTTTATCATAATGGCTAGCATTCATATGGTTGAGAAGTGCTATGAAACCACAGGAAGAGAAATGTAATCATCAAACTTACTCAACTGTGTACCTAGTAAGGTAAAATGAGATCTGGCTGGGCAAGACATCCCCTTTGGTGAAATAATGTCACAAACACAATGGAGTAATGGAGTACTCAACATCTTTCTGCATCCATTTAATTCGTACTCCTCAAGATGTCATTGTAAGGCCAAAATATCCTGTGGCTAGACATATCACTGGTCTATTACTATTATTCTGTGAAACAGATGTACTATCTGAGGTGGCAGCTAGATCCACCCACAAACATCATTCTTGAATCAACAATGGCAGGTCAATCCAGAAGAAACTTCAAGGCTCTGCCAATCAGCCAGAGTACTTGGAAGCAGCAAGAAGCTGCCAAATACCACCAGACTTTCTATGTAGGCATTTCTTTCTATGAAATCACAATAGATGATGATCAGCAAAGAATGGTAAGGTGTACTAATACCACACAGCCTTGTCCACTGTCCGGTTATATTTATATCCTTTCTAAACAACACATGTTCTCTCAAGCATCCTCTCTAGCAAAACATCACATGTGCCTTCAGCAAAACAACCTCTCATAAAGACAGTTTCCACGAACATATCACATGACACAACTGAGTCTCCAAAGAAAATCAGAAATTTTCACTTCACTAACCATTTTTTCCCATGCCAGCCAGCTATTTCATATTGTTGTTATAACATGCCTGCCAGTTATTGACACAGAAGTGTCTTGGACAACTTGTTTTAAGGAACAAGGGCAACCTGACCACATACCCTGTTTTGTTCAGCATGAATGTTCTATATGAGGTTTGCTAACTTAAAAAAAAAAAAAAATCCACAAAGCTTATGTAGGACCCAGCAAGTCAAAGGAAAAATATGAATTGTTATGTCTAAAATATCTTGGATCAGAGCTGACCAACAGGCAACCCTTCCTGCATCTATGTATGAGCTCACTGTGGTTTTTGTGTCTGACACTGAAGAATGCTACCTATAAGCCAAAAAGTTATGATCATAACTTTTTGATCAGCAGGTCTAGGCTGAGAAGAGAGAACCCGGTCCAGCCCAGTCTCTCTGGGGATGAAGCCTGATGGAGAGTGTCTCCCCTCTGATCTCCTGCTGTCCAGAGAATAACCACCCTGAGCCTGGAGTCTGTCAAAGCAGGAAATCTTATTGTATCAGTCTTTTGTTTATATAGGGTTGAGAAAGGAGGTGGGGATTTGGGGTGAGGAGAGATGACATAGAGGTTGGGGAAAGGTGACAAAGGGTATGGGGTGACTGACAGAGCCAACAAAGTTATTCTACAGTTGTCAGCAGTAGCTAGGCAAAGGCAGACTTAAGCAGGTCCTGCTGAGTCGCTCCAGTATGGACGTGACAGACTCAGTTTCCAAACTGGAGCCAGGCTTGAGTTTGTCCTAAGGGCCCAAACAGGGCCAAAGTGGATCCGACAACCACCCGTCCATCACTTCCCTTACCCTCCTCAGCTTAAAGATTAGCTCTTAATATTTTGTCTAGTAAGCCAACTGCTTCCCTCCTTGCCCTTTATATTTTTGAACCTGCTTTTTTTTTGTTTGTTTGTTTTTTTGTTTTTTTGTTTTTTGTTTTTTTCCCATGAAAGCCGGGCGTGGGAACACACACCTTTAATCCCAGCACTGGGGAAGCAGAGGCAAGCAGATTTTTGAGTTCGAAGACATCCTGGTCTACAAAGTGAGTTCCAGGACAGCCAGGGCTATACAGGGAAACCCTGTCTCTAAAAAAACCAAAGCAAAAACAAAAACAATAAAAGCCTACTCTAAGAGCAGAGTACTATATTAATAAGGCTTCTGAGTCCATTTGTGGTTCTGAACGTTCAGTATTAAGTTGTACATTCAAGAAACTGTTCTTGTTTGTATAGTTTGAGTGGTGATTCCTAGATCCCAATATTGAGCTATATTCTCCATGAGAAGCATTCTAGTACATACCTTGAAACCCAGGAGACAAAGGCAAGTAGATTTCTGAATTCAAGGCCAGCCTGACTAGGTGAGTAAAGCTTCCTTAGGTGGTACATGCCTTTAATTCCAGCATTCAGGAGACAGAGCCATGAAGATATATGAGTTCAAGGTCTCTCTCCAAAGCCTAAGTTCTAGGACAGCCAAGCTTAGGCAGTGAAGGAGTTGGAAAACAGAAAGCTGGTGTTAATGTAATAGAACATGGGGGCCATGTCCAGAGGCAGAAATTGACAGCTTCAGCCATTTGGCTCTATTTTTAGAGTCAAGCAGCTAAGATCACGAAATGCTCATTCCTGTGATAAACAAAAGAGAACCTGGGGTAAATTATTGACTTGATATGCAAATTCTAGGAAATTAGTTTATGCAAACTAAAAGCCTAGCCTTTGGTCTGTAGAGAGCTCTCTGGAGCAAAACACAGAACTATCAGCTTGCATCCATCATTGACTCTGAGTCATTTTTCCACTGCTCTCAAACACATCTTCCTCAGGACTGTTAGGGTTCATGAGTCACCCCACAAACCACACAAACACCAATCTCGGTCAGACATGGATGGTTTGTTGCATGCATACCCTGATACTGATAGATTGGGGCCATAGCTGAGGCTGATAGATTGGGGCCATAGCTGATACTGATAGATTGGGGCCATAACTGAGGCTAGAGCAACAAACATTTCTCAGAGCAGTATTGTAAAAGAAAACACACACACACACACACACACACACACACACACACACCACAATGAGTTCATATACAGGTACAGGAAGTGTTGCCTTGTGATAAGTTCTGAATCAAGAAATTTTGGTTGGCTAGAGAGAGCAGTTATAATTGTCCTTTATTCTGGTAGGTCTTAAGTGGAGCATGCGGTTGTGGAACTTCTTTCTGTCTCTGTCTCTGTCTCTGTCTCTGTCTCTCTCTGTCTGTCTCTCTCTCTCTTTTTAGGATTTATTTATCTTATATATGTGAGTACATTGTCTGTCACTCTCTTCAGACATACCAGAAGAGGGAATTGGATCCTATTACAGATGGTTGTGAGCCACCATGTGGTTGCTGGGAATTGAAAACAGGACCTCTGGAAGCGCAGTTGACGGTTTTTAACCACTCTTAACCACTGAGCCATCTCTCAAATCTCAGAACCTTCAGAGCATAGCAGGGAACGTAGTCATCCTAACTCCAAGTCAAGTTAATTTTCTGTCAATGACTGACAGGCATATTAGAGCAAAAATGTAAAATAGCTGACAGGCATGGAACAAAAATTGGAGGGGGCACACCCCAACAAGGACCCGCTATTAAACTGAGGCTGGTCCTCGGCAAGATAGTAAATTCTTTGAAAAACCAATCAAATCAGAACAGCAGCAAGGATTTAATGCTCAGAATTATTTTTAAGAAATAGTACTCTCTCTATAACTTGGCATATATATGTTATAGAACGAATTTTTTTTTCAAGTAAAAAAATATGTCTTATTTTTAGTATTGAATTGAGAAGGGAGAGAGCACACTAATAACCTTAACTTGAAGGAACACTTTCTAATTCTCTTTGAGAAGCTGATGTATTAAAAATAACAATCAAGTACTCTGGATACCAAGTGATTAAATTCACTGATTAAGCTTAGAAAAATTCTCAATCAGTCTTCAAGCAATATGAATCTAGATTAGCTATTACATTTTATTAAGGTTTGTAAGTATAGAACATACAAATATATATATATATATATATATATATATATATATATATATATATATATATGCCAGATTTTACATTGATAAGTAAGATATTCAAGTGTATAAAACATATTTGAATTCCCTGATACAACTATTGTCTCAGAGGTTTATTGCTTAATAAGCCCACTCTTTCTACTTCTGTCTGTACTCTGGTTAGCAGGTTCAACTCAGGTGTTCTGACTCAAACTCCTTTCCAAAGTGACTGTTTCAACTGGGATCCTTTCAGCTTCTCACCGAATTTCTCTACTTGGCCTCTGTCTCTGGCTATTTGTTCTAAACTTCTTCCTCCTTTATATTCTCTGGCTTCAACTGTCTCTACTGAACTACACTGAACTGCATGAACTCACTAACAAACTCAACTCCACTGCACTCCACTCACTGCAGTAATTCCCAACTGACTTATTTAACTGCCCTGAACTCACACAATGGAATAGAAGTGCCCTCTGTCTCCCTGTGTTGCTCTCAAACAGCTTTCCTCCCAAGAGAGAGTTGCGTGGATCCTCTCTCTGACTCATTCTGTCAAATCTTTCTCTGATGTCACCTTGTCTGCCTTCAATTACAAGTCTTTTTGTGATTAAACTTATATACTAAGGCATTCTAGCTAGAGGGATTAAAGGTGCATACTCATTCCAGCATAATCACACAGACCAAGAAAGTCTTTGGTTGGGATCTTAATAGCCACATTGCTGGATTAAGAATTCCTCTACACCAATGATTTTAAACTTCTTGCCAAATAGACTTCAACAGTTTTATGTATTCTACTATGATACATTTTTATAATGTGAGTATTTTTTGACCTATGCCTAGTTTGACTAAGTTCACTTTTATCCAAAATTTCACATTTAGGCCACAAGCACTAATGACTATTGATACATTTTTGAGTCAACTGGAGATTTGAAGTATTAATTATAATATAGATGTGTTAGATGTATGAATTTTCCATGTGTTCTATCTAAAATTTTTTCTGACTTCATGACCACTCAAAAGATATATGGTAATTCAGTCAAAATTTTAGAAAAAAAAAGAGTATTTATACTGCAGAAAAAGTAGAACATTATGTTAAAGTGAATCTTAGTGAAACTGCACTTCTAGGTTTGTTACAAGACCACTGTAAAACCATGTGGTTACAAAAAGTGCTTTAACTTAAAAATAAAAAAAAGATCCCAAACTTAAAAAGCAATATATGCCTTTCACTGGTAATAAAGAAAGATGCAAGGGCATGTATTACACTACACTAGTACCCATGAGATACTATTATCACTAGAGAATCTCTCCTAATGCTTCTGCTCAGTGAATAACAAGAGAGGCAATATCACATGGAAATGAACTATAAATAAAAAAATACAGAGTCAACAAAACATAATTTCAAAGAGCAAGATTATTCTTTTTGCACACCTAAAGTTGAAGATAAATGTTCCATTGTTATGGCAATTGCAGCTATATGCGTCAAATTTCCAGATAAGGTTATCTGTAGTTTTAAGAAAGTTAGTGTTGAAAATATTAAATGCATGCATAGCTTATATTAAACTTAAACCTTTAGGGGGAACATTATAAATGTTAATCCTAACAATGCACACAGACAAACCTATCAAATATTAAGCAATTAAAATATTTGTTTTCTCTCTCTCCCTCTCTCTCTCTCTCTCTCTCTCTCTCTCTCTCTCTCTCTCTCTCTCTCTCTCTCTCTCTCTCTCTCTCTCTCTCTCTCTCTCTTTCAACATCATTTTCCTGGAAAGGATTATAATTAAGGAGATCCTTTAGGAGTAATAGTAAATTTCAAATTCTGATTATGGTATGGTTAGGAAATAAAATCATTTTTATACAAATAAGCAGTGAAATATTTATATGCAGTTCAGAATAATAGGGGAATTATTATTCTTGATAAGATGAGGACCTATTTGCAAACCATGTATTCAGGAGATTAAAATTTTATCTCTTCCATTCACTGTTTAAGAAAGACCTGCATTTTTCCGAGTCATTTCTTTTATACTCACAGAAGTAATTTTTGATTCAAGGTAGAAAAAAAAAAAAAAACAATAATTCGGGCACTTAAGTAGTATCTAAATTAATTCAGTTTGCTCTGTTTTCTTGTCCTTGTGTCAAAGCTTTTTGATGAAAAAATACCAATATCCTTGTTCTTCTTTCTGGGAGTCAGGTGGTCAGAGTGTCTGACTCTGGTCTCAAGAATCTTCTGTACCAGGGAATGGGACAAGGGACAAACTCTGTGCTTCTCCTATAGTTAAAGATCTAAAACAGTTGTTAGTCTGGTGTGGTTGTGTGATGTGGCTCTGTCTTACCTTCAGTCTGTATAATTAATAGCACAGTGTAGCAGCCTGCTGCCTTATGATGTCCTAGAGCACACTGGAGGGAGCTATCACAGTGGAAATATCTTGGTTGGCCCTGAACTATCATGTATCTCTGTAAAAAAAAAAAAAAAATGTTTAAATATGTCGAATTTGGCTCCGGAAAAAAAATATTATCCATCTTAAAAAGTATCTTTTGGGGAGCTTTTCTTTTCACGTTTCCTTGACTCAGAAAGAACTCTTGTATTTTAACAACGTCCTCCCTAAAACCTGAAATAATGATCCCATTAATCTTATTGCTAGTATTGCATATCCAATGCTTGGCAAACTTGAGGCAAGCCCCAGGCCCCAACTGCCTCAATTCGATATGTGTGCTGCCTCTCAGAAGCGCCTGCCATGATTTCACAGTTTCAGTGGTAGACAGTCATTAACAGTGGGAGACATAGTAGAAAGAGTCTCAAAGTGAATGGGACCAGGAAAAAGAAGGTAATGTGATCAAAGCATGTTTTGTACTTGTGCATATAAATTGTACAAAATTGTCAAAAACACAATTTCAAAATACATAGTTGATATTTCCTAATTAGACAATTTATAATTAAAAATGTCTCATTGTCCTATGACAATAATACTTATAATTCACTTTTACAAGCTCAGACAACACATTTATAAGAAGTCATAAATTCACTTGGTATTTGAGAAATCTGACATCAGTGATACTCCTGAAGAATTCCTACCTGTGTCAGATATTTTGTCACCTGGCCTGACCCTCACACAAGTAATGACTGAGAAATACTGTACAGGAGGTTAATAGTCATGAAAATTTTCTAATGTTATCCTTGACTTTCTTTGGATTCTTTGTACAATTTCCTCACAATTTAGTTACACAAAGACTTTAATCTGAATTTTTCGTGTATTGAACTATGTCAGTACTACTGATATTTCTATGTCAGCACTAAGCTTTTTGCCTCTTGATACTATATTATAAATATGTGGCTTTTCTCCAGTAACTTCAGTATATCTGGCAAAATATAGAATGATTAGCATCATTGTCTTTTCAACTGACTTTAAATCATTATTCTCCTGATATGACTGTTCCC
The DNA here is from genome assembly GCF_900095145.1 of Mus pahari. Taxonomy (NCBI): domain Eukaryota; kingdom Metazoa; phylum Chordata; class Mammalia; order Rodentia; family Muridae; genus Mus; species Mus pahari. The sequence goes on from NC_034597.1 coordinate 96,907,697, forward strand.
ATTCCAGTGACTAAAAACCTATAATATCACAATTTAAAACAGGTAGCAGATATGGTCTTAGAATATCAGGATATTTTTAACATTAAGGAACAAAAATATAAATATAAATTTATATATGAATAGTTTCATTCTAACTCATCTTCAGTTGTTTGGTACACGAACTTGCCATGTCTTTACAGAAATCTTTAAACTTATAATCTACAATCTTGAGAAAAAATGTCACATGGGGGAAGAAGAGGTTTCTAATTGCTTAAAATATAAATGTATCTGTTCATAAGTATCAAGTGCCCCTTGATTTTTAACATATAATCTTTCTACATTTGAAATGTATCTGCACAGAGACATAAGACCGTTTATTTTTAAAAGTACCTTTCCAAACACATTTTGGCAGAAAGTATCAGAACTAGAAATAGCACATCGAGCTGCCAAAGCCATTCTGTGAATTCATCAATAGGACAGGCTGTGGCACCACCAATCTACCCTGGAGGAAGTGAGCTGGCATTTGGAGATGCCCAGACTAGGAATCACAAATGTCAGGGTGGCCATGTCTCGCTGTACAGCATCTTCTCTTCTCTCTTGGAAAAGATATATATATATATATATATATATATATATATATATATATATATATATATATTCATTCTGTAAATCCGGATTGTCATAGTTCCTTCCATTTAGAGCAGAAACAAAAGTATACGACTAGAAAAATATTCACATTTATATATTTCATACGTTTTAAAATATGAAACAAGCTTGAAATAAAAGAAGACTTGTTTTTTAAAATCTATTCCAAACACCTTCAAATTCTACAAATAGCTATTCAAAGCATCATGAAAGAGACCTCCTTTCTCTGAGTCAGTAGAAGGTGTTATATGTTTTCTCTAAATTATTTGATTGTCTGCCCTTGAAATTGTCAAAATACTTTCCAATTAAATGAGGGTGGTTATATGATCAGTTGTAAATGATGTATTGTGGACTCAATGAATACTAAATTATAGATGTGTATGTTGGAGGAATGATTCCTAGAGTAAAGCTAGACGCTGTGTAAAAGTCATATTGTAGTGATGATAGCTAACAAATTGAATGATACAAACAGGAAAGCATATATGTAAAAATAAATATGTTTGTATATATGCATATACACACACCTATTTTTACATATAAATATGCTAAAACTGCCACGTATGTTGTATATACAGTGTACATATACACACATATAAACATACATACATGGATATATACATATATTATATATGCCAAAATATATTATATATTATATATTATATATTACCAAAAGCAAAAGAAATTATTGTGCTTGAAGTTTTATGAGAAATCTCACACTAATGAATACACATATATTTTGCATAAAAATATGGAAAATGTTAGAATATTTAGAAAATATTTTAATAAAATATTAGAAATTTAATTCTTAGGAAAATTAAAATAAATACTTCTAATTGAAATGTTTAGTGGTATTTTATTTGCTTAGTGGATTTTTCTGCTTATAATGCTTTTCAGCAAAATAAAAATACATTTTTAAATCTAAAATATGTACCAATTTGTTTGTAAGTTTTTCTTTTATAGATTAAGCATGCAAGTTAAAAGCAGATTGATTGTCAATATGGTACAATGTATTGCTTACTTGAGATCATTTTGTAATAGCTTAATAGTAATCAGAGCAGTTTCCATTTGAAAAAGTCTCTAAGTAAGCATAAAATTGTCTGCTCCATTTGGCTATGGCTAGGAAAGGACTCGACTCAGTACTGGGAGTATATCTTTTTCTTGACATCATTTTGTCTTTTCTGCATTTCAGAAATTTAAATGATGCTTTTATTTCCTCGGATGATGGGATGGGAGGAAAGCCATATCCAAGCTGTGGATATGACTGAGCCAAGATCATTTTCATCTCTGTTCTAATTAACCCTAGACCTAGGCATTGAAGCTTCTAGTTTCTGTACAATCTAATCTTCTAAGCTAACTGATTCAGACCAGCTTCTCTTGGCTTCCAACGGAATCGCTCTGTTTGTCTTCATAGTAATGTTGGCAGTGTAGTCTACTCTTCTAGTTCCTTTACATTCTCTGAGTAGCTCTCTGTTCATCTGTGTTAGCTTGTTGTCACTGCTGCCTGTCAATGTAAACTGCCCTAGTAAATTGTCACACATCACATACCACCCTCTCACTGACATGAGGTAGTCTCTAGTTCCTGTGCAGTCCTCATGTGAGTTGGATGGATCCTATCTCTGATTCATTCTGTCAAATTTTTAATCAAATTTTCATCACTTTGCCTGCCTTTCGATTAGAAACCACTTTCAAACATAACTGCTTCCTTCTGCAAACCAACCTTACCTTCATTGCTAGGGCTTAAAGGTGCAGGCTAAAGGCTCGTCTGTATTCCAGCCAGATCATGCTGTAATCCAGGGCACATCTGCATTCCAGTTGGTTCCTATAGGTCTAGAAAGTCCTTGAATGTGAACCCGCCAGTGAGGACAATGTGCTGGATTAAAATTCCTCTACACAGAAGCGAGGGCATTTCATGGTGTTCTAAATTCCTAACCAGCACTGGACAGATATATTGATATGGGAGTGGAACTACTTAATATATACACCTTTCCAGTGATTTTTCAGACAAGTCTATACATGTATTTCTGAGGTACATGATTTTGCTCACCTTAAAATCTACTCATATTATTTTCAGACAGTATTTTCTCCTACTTCTGTGAGACCTGGTTTCATTAATTAGCCAAAGATGGATTCATTCCTAATATTCCCAGCTCTTTATTCTGAGTGTGGCAGTGCAAAAGCATCTAACCTGGTCTGGCAACCAGTGCTGAATCCAGGCTGCCTGGTTGAGCTTCACCTCTGTAAGGGATGTCTTGGATTTTCAGTATTGTGTCTCTGTTCTCATCTGATGGCAGGTTGAACTTAATGTTTCTAATTGTAACTCACTATTGACTGGGTTAATGTTTTTCACATCAGATTTGAATGTTGGAAACAAAAGCTGTAATTTTGATAATGAACACAGATAAGTTTATGAACAATTACCCTGTGTAATACACAGATATCAACAACAGCATTTCTACCTTCCTATAGGGAACTTAATGACTAACATTGTTTCCCATTCTAAAACAATTATCCTAGAAAACAATTCTCAAGAAATTAATATCAAATTTTCGGTACCAATTTCCTTATGCAATTAGATACCTTGAATGCACTCATAAACTTCTACACTGAAATCTTAATTCTTTTGGATTTCTTTGTACTTGCAGTTGGCTTGCTAGCTAGCAGTTGCTCTTAGCCTGAGGGCTTTGTAGAAAAGCTGCAATGCTTGCATTTTTTTTTTTCCAGAGCAGAAAAGAGAAAGCACTGACTGTAATTTCTGTAGTCTCAACACAAAGTTATGCTACTTTATTTATTCAATGTCCTCTGGCCATATAATCCTCAATTTTCATTCATCTTCCATAATGACTAGCTGTACTTTACACAGTTCTCCCCCTACTCCTTAAATAGCTATAAAGATAAGTATCGAGAATGAGGAGCAAGCAGATCTTCACAGAGATGGAAGAAAGTAGTTTGCCTTTTTTTTTTTTTTTTTTTTTTTTTTTTTTTGAGGTGAAGAATAACAGGAAGGCATAGCGTGGATTCTTGTGACAATAATGTGCCTTCATGTGTATGTAACAACACATTCACTCAACACTTATGCCCATAAAGACAACATTTTTGCTACATTTATTTAAAGAAAGAAACTCATTCAATGCCAAAAAAGATAAGAGAAAACTGTTTTGAGTTCTGGTAGCACATTGAGTGCATTCCTGTAACAAAGACACTAGAAACCAAGGGAGAAGGTTCTATGTTGGTACCAGTATGAATTCTTCAAGTTCAATGAAATGTGAAGGCCTTGCTGTCAATTTGTGGAGAGCAACCTCTATAGTCTTGGCAAAACCTGGTTCTTTGTGAATTCCCATAAAACCCTTCTGACCAACAACTCTCTTACATGTAAACCAATTCCTGTTTTTGTAGCTTCATTTGATGACCATAGATAGACAGCTGGGACTCTGACTCACCCAGTGTTTGGTGATTTCATTTGGCTCACCTTTATATGTATATATTTTATATATAATGTACATTAGCCATGAGACAGCCTTTAATTTTAACTATCTCTACTTGTATTCTCTCCCCTCTTCTTTCTGCCTTCCAACTTAAAACGTCCCATTCCAGTCTCTCCACTGTTTCATAAACAACTATCTATTGTATTTCCATTTCTTATGGAAATATAGCTTTTCCCATCCTAGTCCCTTACTCTATGCTTAAATTCTGGGGTTCTACAGATTGTAGCTTCATTACAATTAACTTAACAGCTATTTGTAAGGGAATACATGTCATATTTGTCTTTCTGGGTCTCATTTAGCTCAGGTTGATATTTTTTCTAGTTCCAACCATTAACCTTCAAATTTCATGATTTGCTCTTTCTGTAATAGGTAAATACTCTACTGTTTAAATGTATCACACTTTATTTATGTTTACCTAACTTTGGAGGGACATCTATTTTTAATTGTTTTATTTTCATTCTTGTCTATTATGAATAGAGTATTAATGACAAAAGGCCCATTATCTGAGTAATTTCTATGTGAATTTTTCAAGGGTAAATATATACTAGGAATTGTTTTATATATCCTGAGCTGTTGTGTTTCCTTGCGGAGGGGAAAACTGCTCTTTCAGGTGTGTGAAGGCTGTGTTGAAATTTTGATATGGACAGCATTGAATATGCACATCCTTTTGGGAAGATAGCCATGCTTACTATATTAATCCTATCAATGTGTGCGCCTGGCAGAAATTCCCATCTTCTGATATCTTCTTCAATAATTTATAAAATGTCTTAATGTGTTCATCATACAGGTCTTCCACTTGCTTGATTGGAATTACCCCAGTATATTTTAAGCTATTGTTAAAACTGTCATTTTCCTGATTCATTTGTTCCTTGTATTTGGAAAGCTACCAACTTTTGTGCATTAATTTTGTATTCGGCTATATTTTTTAAAATGTTAATAAGTTTCCCAGTGATATTTTAGGGGCATTTGTACATACTATTCCATAATCTGTAAGAAAGGATATTTTAACATCTTCTGTTTCAATTCGTATCCCTTGATCTTTTATTATTCTAGGAAAACTTCAAGTAATATAGTGTATAGGTCTTGTCTCTTCGTCTAAGTCGATGCTACTTATCAGCTTTCAATAAACTGAATTTATTATGTTGAGATAGCCCCTTGTATTTGCAATCTCTCCATGACTTCTATTATGGGGTGATGGATTTTTTTCAAAGATACCTTTTATTCATTTAACGAGATGATCATACGGTTTTTGTCTTTAAGGTTGTTTGTTTTTACATGGTGGACTACAATTGATTTTCATATATTTAATCACCCATCCATCTCTGGGAAGAAGCCTACTTGATCATGGCAAACTATCTTTGTGATGTGTTCTTGGATTGAGTTTGTAAGTATTTTATTGCGTATTTTTGTATGCATAGCTCATGAATGAAATTGTTATGTAATTCTCCTTATTTTGGGGTCTTTATGTTGTTTTGGCATTAAGGCAACTGTGGCTTCATGAAATGAATTAGGCAATGCTCATTTGATTTTTGTTTGGTGGAATGATTTGAGGAGATTGACTCTAACTCATTGAAAGTTTGGAGGAGTTATATACTAAAAGCCCCTGTCCCTGGGTCCTTTGGTTTGTGAGATGTTTAATTACACCTTTTATTTCACTGGGATTATTTGTTTGTTTAAACTACATATCTTTCCTTGATTTAATTTTGATAAATGATATATATCAAGAAAAATATCCATTTTTTAGGGTTTCCTATTTTCTGAAGGTTGAAGTTTAAAAATATGTCATTATTTCTTCCATTTCCTTTGTGTCCGTTATGTCCTCCTTTTCATTCTAATGTTAATATAGAAAATCTTTCCATTAGTTCACTTAGTTAAAAATTTCTTAATCTTATTCTATTTTTTTTTTTGTCAATGAACTAACCTGTTGTTTTATAGATATTTTGTATTGGTTGTTGTTGTTCCCATTTTATTAATTTCATTCCTGAGTTTGATATTTCCTGTTCCCTACTGCTTTCATGTATGATTTATTCTTTTTGTGTAGAGTTTTCATATGTGCTGTCAAGTTACTAATATGAAATCTCTCCATTTTTTTAAATATAGGCACATTTTTTTTATTAACTTGTTTCTTAGAGGCAATTACCTGCCTTCATTGTGTCCCATGAATTCATATATGGTGTGTGCTCATTTTTTTTCAATTCTAGAAGATTGTAGACAATCTTTAATTTCCTCCTTTACTCCCTCCTTCCTTCTTCCCTCCCCCCCTCCATTTTTCTCCCTTCCTTCCTTCCTTCCTTCCTTCCTTCCTTCCTTCCTTCCTTCCTTCCTTCCTTTCTTTCTTTCTTTCTTTCTTTCTTTCTTTCTTTCTTTCTT
>NC_034597.1:96917347-96926364 GCF_900095145.1 Mus pahari
TGTGTGTGTGTGTGTGTGTGTGTGTGTGTGTGTGTGTGTGTGTGTGTTTTGTTGTTGTTCTATCTCTTCTGCTTAGTTTTGGTTTGAAGCCTATTTGCTAGATATTTCTATATTACGTTTCTTCTTAGGTCCATTTGCATGGAATATCCCTTCTCCATCTTTTTTACCTATGCTGATGTCTATCCTTGATGCTAAGGTGTGTTTCTTGGATGCAACAGATGGATGAATCCTGATTTTTCATCCATAGTCTTATTTTTTATTTTTTATTTCGGATCTAAGACCATTGCTGTTGAAACATATCAGTGGGCACTGATTATCTGATGCCTCTCATTTTGCTCTGGGTGTATTTGTATGTGTGCTACCTCTCTCTTGATTTTCTGGTCTGGAATGTTTATTTCCTGTGATTTTTTGAGTATAGATATTATATCTTTAGGCTGCAGTTTTCCTTCTAGAATTGTCTTTATGGCTCAGTTTGTAGATAGATATTGTTTAAATTTGGTTTGTCATAGAATGTCTGTTTTTCATTTATTGTGATAAGTATTTTTTCTGGTTGTTATGTTATTTTCTGGATTTTAAGAAATCTGTAATTTCTTAAAGTTTTTAGAACATTTAGCCGTTCTTTTTTGATTTTGAACTGTCCATTGAGAAGTCAGATAGTGTTATTTTAATTGGTCTACTTTCATATTTTATGTGGTCTGTTTATTTTTTTCCATGAAGCTCTTAATATTCTCTCTTTGTTAAGTACATTTAGTGTTTTTGATGATTATGTGCTGGGGTTAAGCACAGGATGAAAGAAAGGTTTATATTTCAAGGGTTTATATTTGAAGGAAATATAGATATTCCAAGGGTAATGTCTAAGTTTGAAAATGGAAGTAATTTCTATAATACTAGAACTAACTTTAGACAAGGGAGAATGTAGACTAAGTAATAACCTAAAGAAGGAAAACTTATTCATATTTCCCCATAACAAGGACAATGATTATCTTTAATTGATATTTATAGACTATAGCTTAATATCTTTCTCTTTTAAATCCTTTTCCTAATGCAAAAACCATTTTGGGGATTAAGTGGCAGTATGAGTTAATATGCAAAATCCTACTTCAAACTAGTGGAAAACAAGCTCAAAATAAAGGTAAAATTACCTATGAGAGAGAGGCAGGGGCAGAGATGTTTAGAGACAAGGATACAGACAAAAAGAACCAGAGTGAGACAGAGAAGCGTACATAGAACATAAAGGGGGTAAAAACAAAGAAGAAAACAAAAACAGTGCAAAAATAGTAAAACTGTTCTGCTCACAGGTTTATAGCAACAGGAAGTGCAACTCATTATTGGGCTTTCAAATGCCCTCAGTGTGTAGCTTTGTGTGTGTGTGTGTGTGTGTGTGTGTGTGTGTGTGTGTAGTATTTTGTCTGCTTTTTCACTCTCTTGATGCTGATGTGTGATCCAAAGACTTTGAGAGACAGAATATAATTCTGATAGCGGTTGCATCATAAGTAAGATTGGACCTCTCATGCACAACCTTGTAGGAACTGCTCCGAGATGAAATCTTAATGTCTATGTTAACCTTTCTCCAATAGTTTTTATAGTTTTTCCTAATAATTTCCAGCTTTTATAATTCTCATTCTTCCAATTCTCACTCTGGCTGAACCACAGGAAGCCAAATACATTTTCTAAACCAAAGATATTGGATGTGTCTCATCTCACTGGAATCCAAATTCCCTATGACAACAAAACCCAATTATGGCAAACTTGGAGCCTTTCATTACTCTTCACTCTCAGGTACTTCCAAAAGTGACTGACTTTCCTTTCTATTGAAAGCTCTGAATAAATATCCTATGCCTCTTCGCACTTTCTGATTATATTCACAAACTAATGTTTTTGGTAAAAGCAAGCACACATTCACCCTTAGGTGCATTTGAATTTAAACAATTATATCTATAGAGAATTTCATAACACACACACGTATACACACACACACACACACACACACACACACACACACACACCCCAAAACCATACAAAAGATAAAACAGTGAAGTTACTGCTTGTACTGGCTGGCTTTGTGTGTCATCTTGACACAAGCTGGGAGTTATCACAGAGAATGTAGCCTCCCTTGAGGAAATGTCTTCATCAAATCCAGGTGTAAGGCATGTGCTCAAATAGTGATCAAGGGTGGGAGGGCCCCATTAAGGTTGGTGCCATCCCTGACCTGGCAGTTTTGGGTTCTATAAGAAAGTAAGATGAGCAAGTCAGGGGAAGCAAGCCAGTAAGCAGCATCCCTCTATGGCATCTGCATCAGCTCCTGCTTCCTGACCTGCTTGAGTTCTAGTTTTAAATCCCTTTGGTGTTGAACAGCAATGTGGAAGTGTAAACTGAATAAACGCTTTCCTCCCCAACTTGCTTCTTTGTCATGATGTTTTGTACAGGGATAGAAACCCTGATTTAGACACTGCTTAATGCCTGCAAATAAACACAATTACAAAGAGTTAGCAAAGAAAAGAAAGAAGTAGAGATGAAAATGTAGATTTTCTTCTTGAGTTCTAGTCATTGTTTCGTTCTGTGCTTTATAGCAGGCACTAAATGTGTCAAAACTGTTGATTTTTTCCCAAGGGCTTGCAAGATGCTGAAAACTGAATGTGACTCTTCTGTTTGTGTATATGTCCTTTACTTTTTGCAGCAATATAGGCTGATTAATGTTTACAGAACCTGGTGTTGATGTGATAAGAAAATGAGTCAAGAAAAACATGGTTGACATCAGACATGGAGTAGGGCTATGAATCAGCACAATGAGGAACCCCAAAATAAACAGTGATGTGAGAGGATTACTTTTGTGTGATACTTTGTGAATACTGTCTTCCTGTCAGAGGCCTGAGTATTTGAGCTTACCAGTCTGCCTGTATATGTCCACATATGGTCATTTGTGTTGACCCTGTGGTATGTGGAAAGACTGTGGGCTGTCATGTTCCTGAATGCCATTTTGTGCCTTCAAGACTAACCCGCCTTCATCTGGAAGGGGTAAAATATGTCTTATTTGCATAAGAGTCCTCAATATCTCATAACATTTTCTCCCTCTTTGACCTTCTTCCTTTCTTAATATCAGGACATAGACTTCACTGTCTTCTGCATACATGTAAGTGATTGATCATGAAAGAAATATCTGGGTAAAAATCAGTGATACCCATCTCATTTCATTTTCTCTCTAGGCTGAAAATACATGGATAAGAATATCTGAAGTATTTTGTTTCCCCTTCTAAGAAGGACTGGAATATTGATACTTTGGTCTTCCTTCTTCTTGAACTTCATTTGGTCTGTGACTTGTTCTTGGGTATTCTGAGCTTCTGGACTAATATCCACTTATCAGTGAGTGTATATCATGTTATCTTTTGTGATTGGGTTACCACACTCAGGATGATATTTTCTACTTCCATTTGCCTAATGATTTCATGAATTTATTGTTTTTAATAGCTGAGTAGTATTCCATGGTGTAAATGAACTACATTTTCTGTATCCTTTCCTCTATTCAGGGACATCTGGGTTCTTTTCAACTTCTGGCTAAAATAAATAAGGCTTCTATGAACATAGTGGATCATGTGTCCTTATTACATGTTGGAGCATCTTCTGGGTATATGCCTAGGAGTGGTATAGCTGGGTCCTCTGGTAGTACTATGTCCAATTTTCTGAGCAATAGCCAAACTGATTTCCAGAGTAGTTGTAACAGCTTGCAATCCCACCAGTAATGGAAGAGTGTTCCTCTTTCTCCACATCCTCGCCAGCATCTGCTGTCACCTGAATTTTTGATTTTATCCATTCTGACTGGTGTGAAGTGGAATCTCAGGGTTGTTTTGATTTGCATTTCCCTGGTGACTAAGGATGTGAAACATTTCTTTAGATGCTTCTCAGCCATTCTGTATTCCTCAGTTGAGAATTCTTTGTTTAGCTCTTTACCCCATTTTAAAAATAGGGTTATTTGGTTCTCTGGAGTCTGACTCCTTGAGTACTTTGTATACATTGGATATTAACCCTCTATCACATGTAGGGTTGGTAAAGATCTTTTCCCAATTTGTTGGTTGCTGCTTTGTTCTACTGAGAGTGTCCTTTGGCTTACATACACATGGGAGGAGATACAGAGACAAGGTGTGGAGCAAAGACTGAAGGAAAGACCATCCAGAGACTGCCCCATCTGGGGATCCATCCCATATACAGTCACCAAACCCAGACACTTTTGTGGATGCCAATAAGTGCTTGCTTACAGGAGTCTGATATAGCTGTCTCCTGAGAGGCTTTGCCAGTGTCTGACAAATACAGAGCTGTGTGCTCTCTGGCAAACATTGGACTGAGCACAAGGTCCCAAATAGAGGAGCTAGAGAAAGGACCAAAGGAGCTGAAGGACCTTACAGCCTCATAGGTGGAACATCATTATGAACCAACCAGTATCCCCGAGAGCTCACAGGGACTAAACCTCCAACCAAAGAGTACACATGGAGGGATACATGTCTCCAGCTGCATTATGTAGCAGAGAATGGCCTTGTTGGACATCAATGGGAGGAGAGGCCCTTGGTCCTTAGAAGGCTAGATGCACCTGCGTAGGTGAATGCCAGGACAGGGAAGTGGGAGTGGGTGGGTTGGTGAGCAGGGGAAGGGGGGATGGATTAGCAGATTTTCAGAGGTGAAACCAGGAAAGAGAATAACATTTGAAATGTAAATAATGAAAATATCTAATAAAAAAGAATATCTGAAGTATTATATTGTCAGCTTTTTATAATGTAGTACCACAAGCCTGACTAAATTGCCTAAAACCCTTCAGCTATTTCCTTACATTTGTGGTCACTTTGGACCTGAGAAAAAGCAGAGCTTCAAGGGAGAAAGTTGCTAACAGGAAAGGCAATACCCATGATGACAGGACTTCACTCTAAGTGTGAGACATCATCGACTAATAGTTTCTTGTCCCCTGAAGCAAGAGGGACTTGGCTAGCTCACCCTGGGGAACCAGAGCTGAGAAAATAAACCAGATCACTCAAGTAAAAATATTTTGCAGTCTCTTTTCCAAATTCTTAATATTCCTGCTCATATCTGGAAGGTTTAAATCTCTCTATTCCCACCCCAAACTAGACATTGATTAAATCTCCTCTCATCATCTTTGACACTGTACTTGGTATTCATAACAGGTGGCAGAGTGTAGCCAGGTGTGGCTGCTGGAGCCAGCCAGGGTTTTTGCCCTCAAACTTGAGGTACAGATGAGTGTGAGTTGCTTTAGATTGTCGTAGGGGGAGAAAATTATTCAGCCATTGTCATAATACTGAGGCATTTTCTTCCTGAGACACACTGGGGATACTGATTTGTGCATTCATACTTAAAAAAAAAAAAGCATATTTAAAGCATTCCCTTTGGTACAATCTGAAAGATTCTTTTCATAGGCTGGTTTAGACAGCCCATCAAATAGTATTGGGTTTGATGTAGTCAGAGCGATCTCTGATTGTCACGTTAGCAATCGGGGAGACAGGTCCCCTCCAAAGGGTCATGCCAACAGGACGGTCTGTGGACACGTTTACAAGCATCCTCTCTCTCTCTCTCTCTCTCTCTCTCTCTCTCTCTCTCTCTCTCTCTCTCTCTCTCTCTCTCTCCCTCCCTCCCTCCCTCCCTCCCTCCCTCCCTCCCTCCCTTCCTTCCTTCCTTCCTTCCTTCCTTCCTTCCTTCCTTCCTTCCTTCCTTCCTTCNTTNNNTNCTTCTCTTAGAATTCCTTTTGTATGTATACTTATATTAGACCAAGTCAGGACTTAATACACCATTTTGTTGTTGAAACAATTATACTATCAAAATGAAACATGTTTTATATTTTCCTCACAAAACAAAAACCGTGGACTTTTAAAGAAAATTTAAAGTCAACATAACTTTTCCTACTGCTAATTGCCTTGGGATTTTTGTTGTTTGTTTCTTTGGTTTTTTTTTGTTTATTTTTATTTTGTTTTTTTTGGACAGCCTTATTTCTATTTTGTCTATTTTGTGATGTTGATTCTCTGCATTGACAACCAAGAGATAGCCTGAAATGATGAGACTCAAAGAGGTTCTGCTTTTGGTGATCGTGAATAATCTCTTGATTTGCTCATATAAACATGGGTAATTTTTTTATCGACATACTATCTTTAGTAGACTATCATGACTTAGCAAAAAAAATTTAAAATAAGTTCTTCCAGAAGGTGGTTTTTAGTAACATGGGCTATCACTCTAATGTTGGGATCATCGTTCTAATGATCAGTGACTATATATCACAGGAAAGAGCTAGTGATAGATGCTCAATACCAAGTGTTTACCATCTTATTATTGACAGAGTTACAGGAATTTTCTTGACTGCTAATGGCTGTAGGATGGTTCAGAATACTTTGGTCAATGTCAGACCTCAACATATCTGTCTGGATACATAAGAAATATAACCAGGAATGCCAAGGGAAACAAGATAGTATGTCCCTTGGTCTCTGCTTCAGTTCCTATATCCATGTTCCTGGTTGAATTCTGATCATGTCTTCCTTTAATGATGCACAGTGATATGGAAGTGTAAGTTAACAAACCTTTTCTTCCCTCCTGTTGCTTGGGTTATGGTGTTTATCATAGCAATGGAAAGGAAAATAGAACAGAAGTCATTTAGAGATATGGACTCTCTTTTTCATATTCATTTTTGGACCTTGCCTCCAGATTTACTCATTATATGCTAATTTAATAGACAGAAAAAGTATACAGCTGCCTTACTTAAAATGTTATATACCATGTTAAAAGGGGGTCATGAACATTGCCATTCCTATATATTTGAAAAACATATTAAAAGGAGAATTAGCAGGGTTTTGTTAGATCACTTAGAGAATTCTGATTCCTCATAAATTATGTTTATATTATCAATTAATTCTTTCTATTTTAAACATCTTTAAACCTATACCATTACATGCTTTGTGCTCAAAATCATATGGTCTAAGTTCTGTTTTGTTGTTGTTGCTTTGTTTTGTTTTGTTTTGTTTTCTTGGTAGAGTCATGGCATTTCTAAACTATGAAAAAAAATTAAATTCACAAAGACATACTCTTCTCTCTTCCCATAAAAGTGAATTCATATAGAAATGTCATTCACAAGAACAGCAAAACACATTTCTGTAAACTGGAGCATCAAGAAACATAATGTTCCTCTAGATATATAAGAGGAATAAGTATTCTTTTACATACCAATAGCCTCTCCCTTGAGATGATTGCTCATTGTCTTAGGGTTACAAATCCTGTGATAAGACGCCATGACCAAAAGGAACATGGAAAGCAAGATTTGGCTTATATTTACAGATTCGTGTCACTGTTGAAGGAAATCTTGGCAGAGACTCAAACAGGGCAGGGACATGGTGTAGGATCAGAGATTGAGACCAGAGAGTTCTATTTACTTGCTTGTTGCTTGTGGACTGCTCATCTTGCTTTTGTAAGGAACCCAGGACCACCTACACAGTGTCATCCCTAAGCACAATGGTAGGTCCTCCTGCATCAACGATCAATTAATAAAATACTCCACAGCCCCATCTTGTGGAGATGTGTTCTCATTGTTGTGCTTTCTTCTCTCTAACATGCTCTAAGTCAGGGTTTTCTTTACCTAACATCTCCCCTTTTTCTGGGTACACACAATATTGGAATCCTGATTGCCTGGAAACCCTAGACATCCTCACTATTTTTTTTTCTGAAGGTACCTGGTGTTCCATGCAATAGCTTAGCTTGCCTTATTCTTTGACCTTTAACTAAGAAAGCAATTTTCTTGCTCTTATCCATCTACCTCCTGGAAGTGACTAAGATCTTGGTCTTGTCTGCCATGTGTATTTCTCCCATTGTCTAACAGGGTTGTTTGCAAGATTTTTTCCGAGTCCACTTTAGAATTATTTATACTACAAGACTAAGAAGCATCAATAAAGAACCTGTGTTCCCTAGTAACACTGGGAGTATGAATTCTGAATGAGAACTCTGGGAATCAAGATAGGAAGATTTGTTTATCTGAAAGAAAATAGAGAATTTACTTTTTTGTATGGAAATAGAAGACCTTCTGTTGTTTATGAGCTGAGCAAATGTTTTCACCTTGAGAAAGAGATTTCTAATTGATTTTAATGACATTCCAGACATTTTGTCAAAGAGCAGGAATGGGAGGTGGACAGAATCCTGGATGTTCAAGTTCAGTAATTTGCATTCTTTCCTGAGCTTTTACTATTTTTTTTTTTTTTTAGCATTTTTGTACAGATAATAAAAGAGGACAGTAGTCAGTCAAACATATAGTGACAGGTACCTCAGCCAGTAACAGCACGTTTTCTGATTGAAGGCACTGATGGACATTCTACATTGCAATCAGATTAGCTTGAGGCCAAGTGTTCCTGAAATGCTCTGCCCAGGGTACTGGTTTGTGCCAGGAACCCAGTCCAGCCATGAGTCCAGAATGAAAAACTCATTGAGCACTGAGTGGGCCTTGTTGCCCGGGCAGTTCAGTCTCCCAGTCCTGGCTCATAAAATGACTGAATAGGAGTCTGGTGTGACTCTGGATTTCAAGAACATTATCAGTTGAGTTGAGTCCACTTGTGAAAAAGCCTCGATAATTTTCAAGCACCTTGATTTCCCCTATTTTCTGGACAGAAATCCTTGAAGATAGTATCCCTCTAATGTTTAAAAAGCAGGATGAGAAATGAGAAAGCTAACAGAATAGCTTTTTTTTTTTTAATTTTTCTCCTAAAAGTGCATCTTCTACCTTGTTACACAATTGTCCATAACAGATTCAAGCGTTTGCTTTGCACTCTATAATCCTCTCTCAAGTCCTTTAACATCCCATTTACATGGTGTTCTAAATGCACCCACCATACATGAGTTTTCTTACAAATAGACTAATGTGTACACTTGAAAAGTAAAGGCAGTTACTGCTTCAAGTGCTGGGTTCAGAAAGAAGGGAGAAAGTTCCAAAAAGAAGGATCCATCCCAGCATAGGGCTTTTCTTTTACTTTTTCTTTCTTTCTTTTTTTTTTTTT
>NC_034597.1:96926413-96949036 GCF_900095145.1 Mus pahari
GCCCCTTGGTCTTGCAAACTTTATATGCCCCATACAGGGGAACGCCAGAGCCAAGAGTGGGTAGGGGATCATGGTGGGGGGGTATAGGGGACTTTTGGGATAGCATTTGAAATGTAAATGAAGAAAATATCTAATAAAATAATTTAAAAAAATCGAGTGTTCATAGAGATGTGAGTTTATTATTGGGAGTTGTTGTTGAAGTCCAGTTTTAATCATGAAGGTTTGATAAGATACAAGGCATTACTTTAATTTTCCTGTATCCTTTGAGGCTTGGTTTGTGACTGTCTATATGGCCAATTTTGGAGAAAAAACCATGAATACTTAGAAGAATGTATATTCTTTTGTTTTTGAGTGAAATATTCTAAAGATGTCTATTTGGTTCATTTGAGTCACAGTGGTTTTGTTTTTAGTGTTATGATTTCTGTTTGGTTTTGGTCTGGATGACCTGTCTATTGGTGAGTGTTAAGTGTTGAAGTCTCCCACTATTAATGTGTGGGGTTCTATGTGTGGTTTAAACTTTAGCAATGTTTCTTTTTTAAAATGTGGGAATTGCTTATTTCTTTTGCTTTCCTGTATGTAGTTATCCTCCTTGGATTGGAGTCTTCCTTACATTATGATCTGTAAGGCTGGATTTATGGATAGATATTGTTTCAATTTGTATTTGTCTTGAAATATCTTTTTTTCTCCATTAAAGGTGGTTGAGAATTTTGATGAATTAGTAGTTTAGGTTGGCATCTGTGGCTTTTTAGAGGTTCCAAGATATCTCTCCAAGCCCTTCTAGATTTTAGATTCTCTAGAAAAGTTGGATGTAATTCTAAGAGGTCTGCTTTGTATGTTACCTGACCTCTTTCCCTTGCTGTTTTTAGTATTCTTTCTTTGTCCTGTAGATTTTGTGGTTTGATTCTTATGTGGGAGGAGGTTTTTCTTTTCTGGTCCAGTCTTATTGGTGTTCTCTAAACGTCTTGTATATTTATAGGCATCTCTTTAGGTTGGAAAATCTTTCTTCTATAATTATGTTGAAAGTACATTCTATGCCTTCGAACTGGGATTCTACCTTCTACTGACCATATTATTTCTAGTTTAGGTCTTTGCATGGTATTCCAGATTTCCTGGATGTTTTGTGTCTGAAAGATTTTAGATTTATCATTTTCTTTGACTTCTGTATTGACTTCTTGTCTTATATTGTCTACACCTGAAGTGCTCTCTTCCGTCTCCTGTATTGTTTTTGATGTTTGGATCTGCTGTTCCAGTTCTCTTTCCTCTGTTTTCCATCTTCAGGATTCCCTCATTTTGTGATCTTTTTGTTGCCTCTATTTCTATTTTCAGGTTATGCATAGTTTTACTTACTATTTTTACTTGTTTAATTGTATCTTCCTGTATATCTTTTTTATTAATTAATTTATTATTTTACACTCCATATTTTATTCCTCTGCCCCATCCACCTTCCAACTGTTCTACATCCCATACCTCCTCCCTACCCACCTGTATCCACGTGGATGTCCCCACCCCACATTGCACCTGACCTCTAAACTCCCAGGAGCCTCCAGTCTCTTGAGGGTTAGATGCACCATCTCTGAATGGACACAGACCAGGCAGTCCTCTGCTGTATGTGTATTGGGGACCTCATATCAGCTGGTATATGCTGCCTGGTGGTCCAGTGTTGAAAAGATCTCTGGGGTCCAGATTAATTGAGACTGCTGGTACTCAGACAGGATCACCCTTCTCCTCAGCTTCAGTCAGCCTTCCCTAATTCCACAACAGGGCTCAGCTGCTTCTGTTCATTGATTGGGTGCAAATATCTGCCTCAGATTCTTTCAGCTGCTTGTTGGGTCTTTCTTAGGGCAGTCATGACAGGTCCCTTTATGTGAGCATTTCACAGCCTCAGTATTAGTTTCAGACCTTGAGCCTCCTGTTGAGCTGGATCCCACTTTGTGCCTGTCCCTGTGCCTTCTTTTCCTCATGCACCTCTCCATTTTCATCCCTTTAATTCTTTCAGAGAAGAAAAATTGTGACTGTTGGAGGGCAACACCATCCCTCAATTGATGTCCTGTCTTGCTACTGGCCGTGGGCTCTATAAGTTCCCCATCCCTACTGTCAGGCATCGCATCTAAGGTCCTTTCCTTTGAATCCTGAGGGTCTCTCACCTTCCAGGTCTCTGGGCATTCTGTAGGGTGCCCCCCAACCTCCTATTTCCCTAGATTTCCTGTTTCCATTCTTTCTGCTGGACCCCAGGGCTTCAGTCCTTTTCCCTCAACCAATACCAGATCAGGTTCCAGTCCTCTTCCCCCAACTACCTGCCATCCATCCATATTCCATCTCATGTGCCTCCCTCCCTTCCCACCCACTTGGTATAACATTCTTCTTTCTTCCAAGTGGAACTGAGGTATCCTCACGTGGGCAATTCAGCTTGTTGACCTCTTTGAGTTCTGTGGACTGTATCCATCCTTCTGTCTTCAGAAATCTGGGTTATTTCCAGCTTCTGGCTATCACAAATAAGGTAACAATGAACATAGGGTAACACGTATCCCTGTGGCATGGTGGGGCATCTTTTAGTTATATTCCCAAGAGTGATGTAGCTGGGTCTTCAGGTAGATCTATTTTCAATTTTCTGAGGAACTTCTAGATTGATTTCCAGAGTGGTTATACCAGCAAAGGAGGAGTCTTCCTCTTTCTCCACATCCTCTCCATGTTGGATTTCATCTTAGCCATTCTGATTGGTGTAAGGTAGAATCTCAGGGTAATTTTGTTTTGCATTTTTCTGAACACTAAGGACTTTGAAACATTTTCCCAATATTTTATTAGCTATTTTCTTCATTTAAATTATAAATGCTATCCCAAAAGTCCCCTATACCCTCCCTCTGCCCTGCTCCCCTACCTACCCACTCCCACTTCTTGGCTGTGGCATCCCCTGTGCTGGGTCATATAAAGTTTGCAAGACCAAGGGGCCTCTCTTCCCAATGATGGCCGACTAGGCCATCTTCTGCTACATATGCAGCTAGGGACTCGAGCTCAGGGGGTACTGGTTAGTTCATATTGTTGTTCCATGCATAGTGCTTTTCTAACTGTTAACTCAAGATATCATCTCTGTGTCCTTTGAAAACCTCCAAAATCCATTCCATACTCAAAATGTAATATTTTTTTCTATAGTTCTCCGTATCTGGGGCCTGGATTTACATAAATCTATTTCCTTCTGTATTCTGAATACCAGCACTCAGGCTATCATTAAAAGGTAGCCAGCAGAAAATAATGATCAATGAACCCATTGTTCTTCATTTCCAATGCTGTTAATCTGACAAGGCAGGTAACAAGCTTTTTATCAACAAGCAGAGACAACACTCAAAGCTACCCTTCACCAAGGCAAGCTTTACAGGAACAAACTGAGGAGTGAGAAGGCAGTGAGTTATGTCACAGCTCAGGCTTGCTTTCTGGCAGTGGTCAGACAAGGTTCCAAGGATTTTGTTGTCTCTCCTTTCATCACTATCCTCATTCATGCCCTCATCCTTTAGATGTCTGTGTTCAGAGCTGCAAACACCAAGTATAGTTATTTTCTGTGACTATAAAATTTGTATATCACCAGGGCATCTGGGATTTATGAGTTGGAGTATATTTAGAACTTATTAATAAAAGAGTGTACTTATCAATTTATATGCACACATAGATCAAGTTTTACTAAATGAAGATCAAATATATTTGTATTATACAGAGTATAAATGCCCTGACCTGTCCTTCTTGCCCCTTACCTCTTCACTATCTTCTTTCTGCAAACTATTAGGTACAGTGATCCACAGGTCTGTATATGAATTCCAGATGTGCTGACACTGTTTTCTATGTCTGTCTTCTACATTCTTCCTGGTCCCATGCAAAGACCTGTCATCATTCTTTGTACTGTGCACACATTCCTAATAATATTCACAGTGTATTTTGATTTTGCTATTCATCTATACTCTTCAAAATGAGACGAATAGGTAATAAATTCCTGGTAAATATTGCTCCTCCCTTCCAGTCATTATCTCTAATAGTATTTTTCACTAAGTTAGAAAGAAAATGCATATGCTTAAATAGGCATATTTAGCATGATGCAAACATGCTTTAGAATATACAGTTTGTATGCTATACACTATGATTAAGAGGAATTTTTTTTGCAAATTCTGAATCCATTAATATTTTTTGTCTTAAAATTTGTCTCAGTAAAATTATCACTAAACAAAATAAAACAGGCAAAGGAGGCCTCTTTCACATAAGACAGACAAGGATGTTCTCTTTTGTTCAGATAAGAGAATGACACATTCTTATTACTACTTTAATGTGCCCATTGAAGCAAGACTCTGACCTTCCCAGAATAGAAAAGCTGGTGTGAAACATTATCCTAGTTGTTTTCACTTCAAAGAGATGATTTCCAGGTCATGGATTAACACACCTGAGTTTTGTAACTAGCAATGATTTTCATAAAAGCAGATTTATGCTCCAAAATGGGGCAAAGAAAGAATTGATAATTCCAAAATTTCTAAAGCCAATGCTCTAAGAAAATGATGGTCAAAAGCTGAAAAATCAAAAGAAAACCCTTCTAAAGTTTAGTGAAGCCAAAGTGAAGATTAAAGCTACTTTGGTCAAGTGCTATAGATTTCCTACTAGATTTCATTAACTTCCCTGCTAGACTTGGTCAGTATGTAATGATTAAGGAAACCATTTGGTAGAAAATGCTAAAGACATCTTTCCTAATTCATTGCATTTGTTATACCCTAGACAGTCATTTTGCTTTTACAACAAAAGAACTAAAGTTCAGAGAGAAAGAGAGCGCTAGATGACGTTTGGTTTGAAATGGCTTTATTAACTGATTTTCCTCTCCATTCCCCTGTATTTCCTTCAAAGAAACTAAGGCAGGTATTATTCTTCCTCCTCCTCTTCCTCCTCCCCATTTTTCTTTCCTCCTCCTCATCTTCCTCTTCCTCCTTTTTTATTCTATCATGATTTATTCTATCAGAAACATTTTAATAATTTATAAGGCGAGATATGCTCAATGTTGATAATTACTACATTAATGATAGAAAACACAGCTCTAATCTCAAAGAAAAACAATCATGTATTCTAAAGCAAATTTTAAGGATAGTGACATTGTCACAGCATATGGATTAACTTGTCTGACTGGCATGTTCCCATGTATAGGTGGGTATATCAACTTGTAGCAGTTATATAACAAAGAATAATCTTAAATTGATTCATTTTTCCATTACGTTGGAGGGCAGTAGATAAGAGGCTTATAACAAAATGGGAAATTCCTGCTATAAATCTTAGACATCATCTAATGAATTTATTAGCTTTTGGGTTGGCAGAGTCTAGTGGATTATTAAGAATATATACATATATAAGTAAGAGCATGTGCCATTTGCAGTTCCAGGTAAGGGTTACCTCACTAAGTATATATTTTACTTTCTTCCATTTACCTGTACAATTCATAATTGTGTTGTTCAATACAGATGAATAGTATTTCATTGCATTGGTGTTCCATGTTTTAATTATTCACTAATTACTTGAACACTTATGCTGTTTCCATTTGTTTTCTAGCTGTTAATAATGAACATGGCTGAGCAAGCTCTGTGGGGTAGGATGGAATTGGCATGGATGTTTTGTTTCTGATCACTGGTCCTCACAGTATGAGAAGGTGCTATGCAACTTGCCAAGGGAAAGAAACATCTGTAATCCTGCCCATCTGTAAAAGCCACAAGCCGTAAGAAAGGGGAGCATGGAAGATAGTCCTAATACTGTGTTAGTTGCACTTTAACTTGGAGGGAAGCAGCAATGAATAAGACTAAGTGTCTGCTCAACAGGGGCAGATTCAGGCCTAGTACTATCAAACTACACAATGACCTGTGGTTCAAAAAGAGAACCTACTATGGCCATTTTCCTAGACCAATATTATTTCTAACTGTAGTCTAAATTCTTATCCATATATAAATAAGTGTAATTTTCATCACTCATCAAAGCCTTTCTATAAAGAAAGATAGAGAGAATATCAGATACCAACAACTAGTCAAAATACAAAAATTAGTGAGAGGAAAGGTATGCAAACCCATTCAATACATATAATAAATGATAATGTATAATAAATGAGCATCATAGCAACATCAGTTGACATGCCAATGTGGACAGGGGAAATTCCACATGATCCCAACCCTACATGAAGAGGTACACATGTTCAATATGAGAAATGGAGACCCAGTCTTCTAGGGTAATGAGTATACACATTGGTTGTCCAGTCCCAAGTGTGAATTCTGGACATAGGCACATAGGAGCAAAAGTAAATGGTATTAGTAGGTTATATACACATGTTTGAAAATGTGCACAAACACATATATTTATTTACATGCAACAATAATAATTAAAAGGAGAAACCTTGAATTTAGCATCAGGGAGTATAGGAGGAGTAGTAGAAGGAAAATGAGAGGTAGGAACACTAGTGATGAAGATGCGGTACTCGTGCAGTAACTGTTAAAATAATTATTAATTATAAACAGATGGTGTGTTCCAAAAAAATGTATCTGTCATCAGACAAATTAACGTAGGTACAGACTGGGAGAACTGCTGAATGGTGGTATTGCAATTGTTTAATCCCAGCAGTCTGTAGGCAGAAGTAGGGATCTCTGAGTCTGAGGACAGCCTTGTCTACAGAGTAGGTTCCAGGAGATCCGGGTCTATGCAGAGAAACCTTGTCTTAAATAACTAACGCCAACTAAACAACAACATAAACAAAACAAAGTGCAAAAATTAAAAACAGAAAACTGAATAAAACAACAAAGAAACAAAACAAAGCATCAAATCAAACTGAATCAAAAATGAAGATGTGGAAAATTTGTTGGTCGTCCTTGGATAAGCTTCAACATAGGTGTGAGCCTTTACTGGAAAACTCAGTTCATAAAATTGAAGAATGCCTGTCAAATGCTCTTGCACAATATCAAATAAATAAATATTTAATTCATACAGGAGTTTAATTTTATAAGACGCTACTACAGTGTAATTTGGAAAAATAATTTTAATAATCGTGATGTGAAAAGGCTATCTTCATGTTACTTTCTTTTTCCTTCTGTTTAGATGATTCCTTCTGTGTTAGTGTAGTGAAGTAGGAGACTCCTACTATTTTCATTATTTATTTTGTCAAACTATGTGCTTGATGTTTACATTGATGATCAAGTGAACAATAAAATTAGAAATTTGGAGTTTGGGTAGCCATAATTCTAGATGATTCTACCTCAGCATAGTGTGAGTAAAGAGACAGGGACCCAAACCTTTATGTCAAGCTGACAAGTTCTTTCCTGTGAGGTTGTGCTTGGCCTACAGCTCTGTGTAGAAATTTTATTCATGTGACTTGTGTTGTAGGTATCAAAGTATTTCAAATTCAGAAGATAATTCCTAAAAATCAGTAACATTTAATTATTTTCATATAACAGTAAAATCTTACAATAACTGAAATTTAAAGTAACTCATATTTTGTCTCAAATATGGTAATTAACAACTTCACCCAATCCCATGGAAACAATTGATGACAGTCTCATAGAATAAATTTTAATATTTTTATATCACCTTTTGTCTTGAGGAGAATTTTATATAGTTTTTTATTATATACATAGTCTTCCAGAAATTGTATCTTTTTCATTTTTAACATCTTTTCATAACATGAATACATATAAACATAAACATCAAAATATTAGAACTGAAAAGGGAATGGAAAGTTCTCATTTAATATTACAACCCACACAACAACTCTGTCTTAGAATAGTGTTTACTCATCTGTTTTATTACTTCACTTTTCCTAGGCTATAAGAATTAATTTTTTTTAATAATACCATAAAATATTTCTTGACATATAAAGGTCCATAAATCTCAGTCATTGTTATTAAAGTTTAATTTACTAAAAATATTCTCCTGAAATTCTTATACTTATCTCCTACACTGACAAATCTATCAAATTTGATCAAATTTACAAATGCATCATATTAAATGTATGAAAACATACTATAGATACTCAACTTATGGTAGTCACAACTAGATATATTGTTAGCCATTTCCAAGTAATCCACCGGTTTTAAAAACTTAACCTACATAAAGAGTTTATAGCATAGGTCTTCGTAGGGTGCCCTCATGACTAAGGATGCAAGATTGCTGCCAGTCTTATGAGCAACACCCTCACCTAATAATACAGAGAAAATGCATATCTAAATGACACATAGGACACATTTATGTGACTATAAGATCTAACAGTGACCAAAAGAATACACAGTGCTTGAATATCTTCTGAAGGCTCAACAAGAAAGAGGTGTACTTGCAATGACATGAAATGAGTCAAGTTGAAGGCAGATTAGGTGGAAAACAGGGGCCGCCAAGGAAAGGAACTGCCTTCTTCCAAATACTTAGTGATCCTGGAAGTACCACTTCTCCTCATGCCCATGCTGATATACAGCATTGCCAACAAGTTGCTTTTCACTGCCTGAATCCTGTGAATGTATAATCCCTGTAAAAGCAAGAGAAGGCAAGATAAATGCTTGGATTGTCGTAAGGCAATGGTAAAATATAGCACAGTTGATAACACTTCCAAGGAAAGACACACTTCTCTTTTAGTGTATGCTTAGTCATTTATTCAACCAAAAACCTTATTAAAGGTCATATATATCAGCTGTTAGATTGTGGCAAAGTATTGGAATTCGATTAGGTTAAAATATACCAACTTCATAAGTAATACAGAATTAGGGAATATTTTACAACACTTTGTAGATCTGATTCAGCTAAAATTAAACAGACATAATATTATTCAGAGCTATAGCAAAATAAAAAAAAAACAGCAAAATGATATTTTATTTAAATTCAAATGTCGTTAACTGCAACTCTTTGGCTGATGAAATTATATCTTCTATTGCTTAATTCAAAGACATTTGTGATTTAATAATATATTATATAGTAACCCCATGTATTTATGATAAAAATGTAATCATGCTTTTTCTTTTAAAATTATTTTCCAAGTAAAACTCTATTTACTTTTGTGATTATATCCATAGAACAAATTTCAGAAGACTGAGATTTTACCTTGAAAAATAACTGCTTAGAATTTTTTATAGTTTTAAGTAAGAAGAATTGAATGATATTTGATTATTTACACAGATCTTTGTGTTTATATTAAATGAAATGAAGTGGATTACTTTTAATTTAAAAACTGGATTTTGAATTTAGTGTGTGTGTATGTGTGTATATGTGTGCGTGCATGCACATGTGTATGTGTGTATGTCCGTGGGTATATGTGTCTGTGTAAATTCCTGTGTCAAATTGCATCAGTGGAGGCAAAAATTCAAACAAAGGTTTTCAGTTCTACTTTTCTTCTTCCACCATGCTGTTTCAAGTGATCAAACTCAGGTTTTCAGTTGGAGGCATGTGTCTTGACCAACAAAAACATCTCAAGGACTCTGCAATCTCATTTTAATCATATTCTTTTTTCTTTTCTGAAACATATAACACATACCACATACCACACACCATATACCATGTAACATATACCATGTAACATATAACATATAATATGTATGTGCACACACATGAACTCGCACACACACACACACACACACACACACACACACACTTTATAACATGTGCCTCTCTCTTAGCATCTCATTTTGTCCAGTACTGGGCAATATTTCCTCCAGACTAACTATCCCTTTACCAATTAAATAAACTCTTTACTTAGGTTTTCTATTGCAAATGGCTATCACCAAATGTTGTACTTAATTATAAATAGCTACCAGAATGACTAAAGGTTTATTGTTTTGTTTCCTGAGGATTTGTTTGGCTTCAGGTTGAGCTTTGGCTCTGTGTACCAGTACTTGTTTTTGAGAGTATGATGAACAATGAAAAACTAATTATAATTATTATGATGGTCCCTCTCTAGTATAACTTCATTTTCAAAAATTCTCTTCCACAGCTCTTGAATTAATTTTGACATAAGCCAGTAAAAAACAAAGACAAGCTATTTCAGCACAGGAGCAACTGACTATAAATAATATTTCACAAAATCTGCAACTTGCCTTTGATTCTTTTTAAAAATCTTACACTTCTGTCAATGGCATCTAATGTATTTTACATTATCAAAATTCTGTTGATGATCTTTAGGGTAGGCTGAGCTTTGGGGCTAAAGAATAAAGGAAAACGAAGTCCTTCAGTTGACCAGAATCATCAAGTAGCACTTATGGTTAGCTAATACGAACTATGGACTATGGACATAGAGGCTTCTTATCCTAGGTTTCCAAAGAGCAGACAGACATCTAGCTTGTGGATATGGTAACCATGATGTCAATCTGCCACCATTTTTTAATTTTCATACCAGATATTGACTGTAGTTTTCTGCCTTGAGAGTAGGGTCTGTATGTAGTACTCTCTGCTTCAGAATTCTGTTACAATGTGAGTTACTCCAGCACTTCCAATAATTTCGTAAGTTAAAACACATTTGAAAAAATGTCTTACAGTTGTTTCCTCATTGATCTTAACATGGGACTGGGACTTTACTTATAAACTAAGATTAGGAAACAATTCTTTAGCTAAACTGTAAACAAACACTAGTTTGTTTACATTCAATTTCAAATTAAGATACATAGAATTGACAAAATATATTTTAAGTTATAAATCTGAGAATTAGTTCTAACAATTTTGTGTGATATCTAAGCTCTTAAAATAATAGACTATTAGGCGATATAAACAACTTTAATTTTTGTCCTTGAAAACGAATTTTTATGCTTATGTCAGTAAAAAAGTTATTGACATTTTGATTAACAATAATTGTAAAAATAAACCACATTTTTCATTGTGGACACATAAGTCATATCACAGTATTACTAATACACCTTCCAATATAGTTACACAAAGATATTAAATACAATATTCAAAATTGAGGGAGTATGCTGATCCACTCATCAAAGGAATACAGTGCTGAAATACAGAATTTATGCATAACTGTAGGAAGAAATTAACCTGTACCATGAAGCATGTAACATTAGCATCCCTAATAAGGTAGAAAGTAACCTGATTAAAATGGAAAAAATCAGACGCCATGTAGGTACTAAAGTAAAAGCAAATTCTTTCTTGAAGCAAGGCTTCACATATCCAACTACAGGTAGATAAAAGATTTTAGCTTTAGCATAGATACGGTATCCTCAGAAAAGACAAGGCAGGCAATTACAGCTTTCAAGCAGGAACAAGAGTATAATAACAAGATATGATTACAGTCAATGAGAGAAAGAAGCAACTGAAAGCCGACTGTTTCAAAAAAAAAAATGACAATACAAAAAGAAAGCAAATCATTGACCTGTTCTCTATGCTTTTATCCACACAGGCACAAATGTCATCATAACAAGGTCACAAGTAGTGCCATTTATTCACTGAACAAACAAACACATCTTCTCTGTGTAATGTCCTGTGTCATATAATAGAGATAGAGGCATAGTGACTAGAGCATATAAGATGATAAGAAGCTGCCGAAGTGAAATGATGTGACATTAGCACCTGGCATAAAGAGAGCAGATACTAAAGAGACACACATTTACATAGAGAAGGGTAGTATTTGCATGTTATGGAAGAAATACTTTCCTAGATAGTAATGTAGAACACTATTCTTAGAAAATTCAGTATTACAAGCTTGTTCAGAAAAGAAAAAGACTCAGATACAGAAAGCTAGAATCTCAGTACAAAAGGAAAGAGCAAAAGAATGCTTTCAGAGTGTGAGGTCAACAGTAGTGGATATTGAATGTGGCAATGTATTATGTGCAGTTAGAGTATAAAATGCTGAGCTTGGTAAAACTGAAGCCACTGGCGACTTTCTCCAGATTGGTTTCAGCCCTGTGTGGGTCTTCCTAACTTATTTTCCATATTTGAGGTTAAGATAATTATTTTCTAAAAAAGAAGGCATGATTTGTTCTCCGGCATCATTAAATGAGTATACCTCCAAAGTATTAAGATATCAGATTCTGTCTTAAGCCTGCTGCACTCCAAGGCATTGTGCATTAACTAGAAATAGTATATCTGCCTGGACTCATAACTCAGCTGCTCAATGTCTCAGAGGTCATATATTTTTGCATTCACTCTAAGTTAGAATTTGAGAAATCAAGTATTGTAGAGGGGATGGAAAATGTGAAAAAGTGTCTAGATTCAAGCACACATATGGAGACATGATTATATTGGTTCTCCACAGACTT
Source organism: Mus pahari (assembly GCF_900095145.1). Classification (NCBI taxonomy): domain Eukaryota; kingdom Metazoa; phylum Chordata; class Mammalia; order Rodentia; family Muridae; genus Mus; species Mus pahari. The sequence continues at coordinate 96,938,635 of NC_034597.1, forward strand.
TAACATTCCTGAAAAAATAAAGAGAAACATTATTTCAGTAGAGTCATGAACCCTGATTCCTTTATGGTGAAAGTAGGAAACCCCCTTGACTTATACAGAGTTCTCTGCAGTAGGGTAATTGCTTTTCCTTCATTAAACTTAACACATTTTTTTTTTTATATATATATCTCATGATACTTGTCTGATGCACTACCCCATGCTATCCTGAGAGGTCGATAACATCACAATGACAGCAATCAGATCTCATTCCCTTTCCACTTTGCATTTGCCTCCTCTTCTGCAAGCATGCAGCATACATTACTTTGTACTGAATCAAGCAGGAGATGGAGAGATTATAATAAACAAATGTTATATGTAAGAATTTACATTCGTGAAGGGCTTGAATTTTGTCATCTTAGTTCATATCGCCATAGTTCTATCAGAGAGAACAGGGTGAGGAAAACCTCCCTGTGGTCAGGTCCCCAGACTACGATTAGAAAATCTGATTTACACTGACCTCATATCTCATTACTTAAGTATATTTGAATGATTTTTACATATCAACTGTATAATAATTTAATATTTGAATAGGATTCCAACCATGTAAAAATGGAAAATAATCATGAATGTTTCTCAGTTAAGAATATGCTTGCAGTTTTTAAGGTACGTGTATACACACAAGTACACAAATACACAATTACAGAAACCCTTCAGGAAAACTTTAATCCTGGGACATTTTATACTGCTATTTGGATCTAAAAAGAATCAGCTTTTCAACAGTTTTGATCTACGATCCATGGAATCAAGATAATAGTGTGAAGGCACATGCCTATTTCAAAACTGAGTTTCACTAAATGTTATACTAAAGTTCTCTACCATTTTACTGGACAGGATATTGGTTCCCAGAAGGAAAATATATTTATGGAAAGGCATACCCTGTAACTCAAGGGTAATGTGTGCTGGCTTTGAACCTGAACGATCTATATCCTGAAGCACATATCCTTTTGTAATTCAAATGCAACCAAGTGCAAATAAGTGCCCAAGAAACAGATTCTTGCACATGAATTGTCTAGTTTACTTGCCATGTGCCTTCTGCATAAGTGCCTACAACACTTTGCATATGTGTAGGCAAACGTATTCTGGAATTTTAGCAGCTACCTTTCTGGTGAGGAAAATTAACATGCTTTCAAATAAAAAATGTAAATTATAAATATACATGTGCATGAATTATTTCAGAATAAAAATTTTGATGTATTTACCATATTTAATACATGTATAATATCTCTATCACATCTAATACATATATATTATTCATACACTTATTTACTCAGATATTCTGCCCATTTTCATAGGTGCTATTAATACAAGTGTCATAACAATCCAAATATAAACTGTAAAGCTGAAGGGTGGATAAAACCTCTTGGTATCTTCACTCCAAAGCATGAAGTAGTAAATGCTAAAACCATACACTAAGAGAGACTACTCAGAAATGAAAATACACAAAGGAAGACTGTTCAGAAACGGAGGAAGAGAAACCATTTGGATTTCTGAGATAGTCTAAATTGTATGGGGATATGCAGGAAAAGCATTCCTTTAAAAAACTGTAGGAAGTAATTAAAATGTAATATAGAAGTAGATAAAATATGAATGCATTTATTGGCTTATCATTTTGCCAAAATACAGGAAAAGTTAAGTAGTAAATGCAGTTAGGGGATTTCAGAATGTTGAGAAAAGGGAAAGAGAAAGGCAAAGGGAGTATGGAGATTAGCATTTACTCAGAAACCTTGTTGTAAGGACCTTGCAAGACAACTTTACAGAACAGACCGATCCTGCAGGGAGCAGAAATGCAATAGAAAGAGACATCATCTGAGGCAACACGGATTAGTCACCTGGCATTTTCTCCCAAATTAGTTAGCACAGGCTAATTTGAAGAATGTTAATTAAATCAGCCAAGGGATAGTCACATGTTTGAAATGTCAAAGAATGAATGTTAAAAGTTAACTTTTATACCTTGGCAAACTACATACACATGGCTGAGACTGGAAGAGACCATACTGTGGAAAACATAAAAGCAATATGGAGAAATTAAGATAAAATTGCATTTTAACTGAAATTTAGTGTCTCCAATTTTTCAAACATAATTTTCATTTACAAAGCATGTGTAAAAGACATTGCTGTTTATTTCAAGAGTTTCTCTTCCATCAAAATATAAGGTGGCCTGAGAATTCTCGCTTTTAATAAATTCCTGCACGATGCTGTTAGCCTGAGGGCTGTAGTTTTGAAAAAATTTGTTGTAGGATATTGATTAAAATCATCAAATGTTTTCCATGTTGCTCAGCTTTGAAAAAGTAGTGGGAATAGTTAGATAAATGGAGAATCAGTTTCGTATTAAAAGAAAGACACCATGAAAGACCATATTTAGATATTTTTCCACATGCAGACATTCTTTCTTTTTTATTTCTAAAATTGATATAAGTTTCTTTAAGAAACTCTCATTTGTTAGTGACATAAAGCGAGGGTGCCTGCTCAGTGGTTAAAAGTACTGTTGTTCTTGCATAGGACCTGAGGGAATTTCTCAACACTCACATTGCACAGCTCATACTGCCCTTAACAACCAGTCCAGAGTACTAATCTCCCTCTCCTGGCCACTGAGGATATGGCACTAGTGTGAAAATAGCGCACACACATACACACACACACGCACACACACACACACACACACACACACACACCAACTACACACACCACACACAAACACACAGACCACACACACACACACACACCCTACACATATACCACATAGCACACACACACACATACACACACACACACCACATAGCATATACACACACTCACACACACACACACACACCACATACCACACACACACACCACATACCACACACACACACACACACCACAGAGCACACACACACAAACAATAACACATACACACTACACACACCCCACCCGCACACCACATAGCACACACACAAACACCACATAGCAGATAAACACTCTCTCTCACACATACCACATAACACACACACACACACACACACACACACCACAAACACACACACACACACACAACTCAAACAAAATTAAAAATAATTTAATTTAAAAACTATGAACTAGTTAGCTTCTGGAAGGCAAAGGACATAGTCAATAAGACAAATTGTCAACCTACATATTGGAAAAATTCTTCACTAACCCCACAACTGATAGAGGGCTAATATCCAAAATATATAAAGAACTCAAGAAGTTAATCACCAAAAAAACCCACCAAACAACCCAGTCAAAAAATGGGGTTTAAAACCAAACCAAGAATGTACAACTGAGGAATCTTGAATGGCTGAGAAGCACCTAAAGAAATGTTCAAAGTCCTTAGTGATCAGAAATGCAAATTAAAATGACCCTGAGATTCCACCTTATACTAACCAGAATGGCTAAGATCAAAACCTCAGGTGACAACACATTTTGGAGAGTATGTAGAGAAAGAGGAACACTCCTCCATTGATTGCTAACTGGTACAACCCCTCTGGAAATCAATCTGGAGGTTCCTCTGAAAATTGGAAATAGATCTACCAGAAGACTCAGCTATACCATTCTTGGTAATATACCCAAAAGATGTCCCACCATGCCACAGGGACATGTATTCCACTATGTTCATAGCAGCCTTATTTGTGATATCCAGAAGCTGGAAAAAACCTAGATGTCCCACGACAGAAGAATGGATACAGAAAATGTGGCTCATTTACACAATGGAATACTACTCAGCTACTAAGAACGAGGACATCCTGACATTTGCAGGCAAATGAATGGAATTAGGAAATATCGTACTGAGTGAGGTAACTCAGACCCAAAAGGACATACATGGTAAATCCTCACTAATAAGTGCATATTAGCCAAACAAAAAAAAAAGTACAGAATATCCAAAATATAGTACACAGAACTCAAAAAGGTCAACAAGCTGAAGTGCCCAAGTGAGGACACCTCAGTCCCACTGGGGAGAGAGAAGGAAGCAATCACAAGTGGGGAGGGAGGGACCTGGGAGGGAAATTGGACAGGGGGAAAGTGGATGGGGAGAGGGGAACCTGATCTGGTATTAGGAGAGGGAAAAGGATTGAAGCCCTGAGGGCCAGCAGAAAGAATGGAAACAGGCAACCTCAGGAAAAAGGAGATTGAAGGGACCCTCCCACCCAGAATGCACCAGAGATCTGGGAGGTGAGAGACTGTCAGGACTCAAAGGGAGGGACCTTAGATGAAATGCCCAACAGTAGGGAGAGGGAATGTTTGGAGCCCACCTCCAGCAGGAAGACAGGCCATCAAATGAGGGAGTAGGGCCATCTCACAGTTTCACCTCTGACCCATAATTGTTCCTGTCTGAAAGATTTACACAGATGGAAATAGATCTGAGTCTGAGGAAAAGAAGGTCCAGTGACAGGCCCAAAGTAGGATCCAGCTCTAGGGGGAGGTCCCAAGGTCTGACCCTATTACTGAGGATATGGAGTGCTCACAAAAACGGACCTAGCATGACCATACTCCAGAAAACCCAACAAGCGGCTGAAAGAATCGATGCAGATATTTGCACCCAACCAATGGACAGAAGCAGCTGACCCAAGTTGTTGAATTAAGGAAAGGCTGAAAGAAGCTGAGGAGAAGGGTGACCCTGTAGGAGGACCAGAAATCTCAATTAATCTGGACACGTGAAATCTCTCAAACACTGGACCATCAAACAGACAGCATACACAGCTGTCATGAGGTCCCCAACACACACACAGTAGAGGACTGCTGGGTCTGTGTTCATTCAGAGATGAAGCACCTAACCCTCAAGAAACTAGAGGCACCAGGGAGTTTGGCATGGGGGTCGGTGGAGGCATCCACGTGGAGACAAGGTAGTGGAAAGGAGGTGTGGGTTGTGGAGCAGTCAGAGTGTGGATCTTGGGTAATGGGATATGGAGTGTAAGAATTAAATTAATTAAAAATATGAACATGAATCCAGTTCCAACCCTATTCAATATAATAATTCATCATTTTTAACTTCATATTCAGTATCTTTAGGTAAAATTGTCCAGATTGTTTTATATTTAAAGAAATACTTAGAAATATTCCCTCTGTTTAAAAAACATATAAATTTCAACATTTATGACGCCATAATAGTCCGTCATCCTCAGTATATGTATGTTGTATTGGAATCTAATGTAAGCTGTCTACTTAGGGACATGTACACTATGCAGCTGGTGCTCCATCTTTAGCCCTACTCCTTGCAAGAGCCCAGAAGTCTTTGCTTGATATCAATCTGATATATTCAGTATGATTATTTCATTCGCCTTCTCTAAGATTCTGACACCTATCTTGACTTTCCCTTGTCTAAACCAAGGCTTTAGGTCACTCAGTTCCCATAATATTCTCATTTTGCCTATATCTGCAACAATTTCCACACTGTATGGAATTTCCAAGTCTGTTTTATAGCAAGAACAGACAGAAACTTGAGCTAACGTTGATACTTAATTAAGTTTGAGCTGAGGCAAGACAAGGCAATACTTCAGAGATCAAGGCCTGTCTTCGTTAGAACTCTCCTTTTTATTCCTGAACCAGATTTCTCAACCAAAAATGGTGGATCAAAGGTTTCCCAACCCATTTCTTTCATATCCTCTTTCCTTCCACTGGTAAATTGGCTTGGTGGTATTTCTTGATGTCCTAAAAATAGAAAAACAATTTTATATGACAGATTCTCATTTAGGTATTAATTAGGTTTTAATTTAGATGCCCTTTTTGTGTGTCAGAAATTGTAACTCTTCTCCTTTGCAAGAATATTCAAATGATCTTATCCTTTTCTACTTTTTTCTTCAACCAAAATTGTAGAACACCTTATAATGACTACCAAGAACTTGTTTTTATATAACTGAAAAACAACAACAAAAACCTCAATGGTACTCAATTAAAAATTCAACCATGTAAGCAATGGATAAAATGATTAATCATGTTATGGATATATCAGCATCTCCTCATCATTCAAATATGTTCAAATATGCTATATTTGACTATAAAATATAATATGAATTTTTATATCTGGTAGTTTGGCATATACTATATGAAATGATATATAAGATACACTAGAATACATAACATATACTTCAATATCTACTAAAGACAATGAGTTTGTATACATAGGCCTACTCTTTTTGTATTACTGATGTATTGAAAATTAAAGCAGAATTAGAGTATTCTTAAGCTATGATGTATAACTGAACTTGCTCATTTACATGAGATTTTAGGTATACATAGAGTAATATTTTTATGTGTACTATAAATATATGAAAATATTTTTTGTTGTTTTCACTAAATTGAAATACTAAGTCAAATATAGGTTTTGTTACCATTATCAATCGTCCCATGTAAAGCTAGACTTTAAATTACACTTTCTTAAATCCGTGTTGTATTTAAATGTAGGTATCCAAAACAAAAGGACAGAATTGCTATACTCTGGAACCATATTATAATTTTTTTATCTCCCTTCTTCTCTGAGATTTTTGAATCATATTGAACAGGAAGCTGGGTATAATATACTACTGTATGTTTGTGTGAGATGGCCTACCTCTCGGACAGACCACCGGAGCTAGTTGAAGAGACCACAGAGAATAAATTTGTCTACACTAAGCTGCTCCAGCCGCACTAACACAGGTACCAGGGATGGAAGTGTAGAAGTCACTTGAACATGACAGCAAAACACACATCACAGAGAAAATGCTGGAGCTGCTCCAAAAAGACTATATCAAGGAAAACGTGATTCCTCAAGTGTGGACTAGAAAAGGTCTCTTTTATTTACGTTCTTCGCAATCTCACAAAAGACCCACAAACATATGTATGTAGTGGTAGATGTTGCATGCAACAAAATTTTAGAATGTTATATACAATTTCAAATGACAATAAAGCTAATTTATAAATCTGTTCTTTTCAGTAAAATACCACAGTTTTCTCTTATATTCATAAGGAAGAAAACGGTAAGAAGGTTTTTTGTTGTTTTTTGTTTGTTTGTTTGTTTGTTTTTTGAAAATCCTTATTTCCATTAAGTGAATTTCCTATTCATGTTTTTTAAAATAGCTTCATCTAGGTCATAGTGCTGCCCTGTTTGTCATAATGATAGTTTTCTTTTTCTTTGTTTTTAACTTTTTTCATTTTTTTATTAGATTATTTTCTTCATTTACATTTCAAATGATATCTTGAAAGTTCCCTATAGCCTCCCCCACCCTGTTCCCCTACCCACCCACTCTCCCTTCTAGGCCCTGGCATTCCCCTGTATGGAGCATATAAAGTATGCAAGACCAAGGGGCCTCTCTTCCCAATGATGGCCGACTAGGTCATCTTCTGCTACATATGCAGTTAGAGACACGAGCTCTGGGGGTACTGGTTAGTTCATATTGTTGTTCCACCTTTAGGGTTGCAGACCCCTTCAGCATTCCATCCTAATAATAAAAATGTGAACAACTCTTGGGACCAGTATTTTTATTTATTTATTTTCATTTTTTTTTGTTTTAAAACTTACTACAAATTAATCATGACCTTGTAGAATAGAAAATGTATGATTTTAATTTCCTTAAAATATTTTCTAATAAAAATATTTTAATTTTTAATGTGTGATTAACACATATCACTTAAATTCTTGCTTTTCCTAAAACAGAATGTATCTATCTATCTATCTATCTATCTATCTATCTATCTATCTATCTATCTATGTATTTATCTATCTATCTCTATTGATCTCTATTGAGAGAGAGAGAGAGAGAGAGCACAAGCTGTGTTTCTTAGGGTTTCTACTGAGGAAAGAAAGCATAACCAGGGCAACTCTTTGTGTGTGTGTGTGTGTGTGTGTGTGTGTGTGTGTGTGTGTGTGTGTGTGTGTGTATGTGTGTGTGTGTGTGTGTGTGTGTGTGTGTGTGTGTGTGTGTGTGTGTGTGTGTGTGTGTGTGTGTGTATGTGTGTGTGTGTGTTTTCAACTCTTAAAATGAAAAAGAATTTATTGGGGCTGATTTATATTTCCAGAGGCTTACCTAGTTACCATGATGAGAAGCATGGCAGCACACAGGAGACACGATGCTGGAGAAGTGCTGCGAGTTTTACATCTCGATCTACAGATATCAGAAGACTGTGTGTCTGTGTGCCACACTAAGCATATCTTGAACATATAAGACCTCAAAGCCCGTCCCCACAGTGCACACTTCCTCCAACAAGGCCACACCCACTTGAATAAGGCCATCCTTCCTAATAGTGACATTCCTTATGGGCCAAGCATGCAAACACATGACCCTATAGGAGCCATACCTAGTCACGCAAACACATACACGCACAAACATAACAGATTCTTCTCCTCTGTAATTCAAAATAGCGTTACTATTAATTTGTACAGTATGTATGTTTTTCTATGCCCAGGGAGACTTATCTTTTAATCTTTCTTTTTGGATGACAGTATAGAATTTTGTTAATCAGCTTTTATACTTTAACATATTAAAATTTACTTTGTATCATTACTCTTTTCCATCTTTTCTGATTATCATATTATTTTCCTCAGATAAATGTTTCACTTTACAGAGTAAGCCCCTACCTTCCCCTGCTGTTATTTTAATTGAATTTCCACCGGTTTTATAAATGAAAAGAATTTCAATTTTGCTATTTGTGTTTTCTCTTAAAGGAACACATCATAATTAAGACTAATTTTAATCCATTTCATGCCTTTCCATTCTGTTTCCTTTTATTAGCCGTTGCATTGCACATAGGTTCATATATAATAATGCAAATATAAAAACATGTACAATTTCTGTAAGATTTGTATACAGATATTTGGTAGTGAATAAATCATTTATTAGGGATATGTTTATTTCAATAAGTATATACACATGTTAATTTAACATTTCATAATGTTGAATATTTGAAATTATTTTTATGTGAATTTTATAACTCATGTTTTTTTCTAGCACATATTCAATATATTCAAATTTCTTTTTTCTAGGCTTTGTATATAAAGTGTGTCACATCAATTGAGGTTGCACTACTAAAGTATCTAATTAGTAAAGACTAAAGTGTGTAAGAGTACCTTGTCCACCTTGTGACTTTAATAGTAAACTTTTCATGTTTAATTTCAAGAATATGCATTTATGCATAGAATTGAACATATTAGACTAATTATTGGATATAGTACATTTCATATTAACAATTTACACATTTATGATCTCTAGTCAACTTCTCAAAAGCTACACGTGAATTGTGTATTTGTCGGTTGTTCCATCATTTCTTACCAAACAAATCCTATGATGGAAATCTTTGGACTCCATAATCTATAGGAAAACTCACTTCCTTGTGCTGTTCTTTAGGAGTAAAATATTGTATTGCAGGGTGTGTGCCCCTAAACTATTTTCCTGATTTCCATTAATAATTACTTTGGGAACTTTTCACTATTTTTGACATTGAAGTTCATGGAGGGGTTTATTTGTTTTCTCCTTCAACCCGTTCTGTTCTCTCAAGAAAATAATTTAATATTCTGTTTTTTTAAATTAAAAAATTAAATTGAGTTATTTATTTTTTGTAACATAGAAGTCTCTATTTTGGGAGGAAATTTATATTGTGCTCATTAAAAACTGATATAGTTTTCACTTCTTTCCTACTGTTTTTGTACTTTTGGAAATATTAAATTTTGTTTTAAAAAAACAGCCTTAAATGTTAAAAGAATCACATATGATATTTTAAATACTTATGTATGTTGTGTAATGTTAAATTCAGGTAAAATGCATCTATTCCTAAAGTTTTGTATTGTTTGTGGTGAATGTATTAGGTGTTTGAAATGTACAGTAGTACATTTCCTATATCCAACCATGCTTTATTCTCACATTTATTGACAAAAAATTATTTTTTCACATGATACTTCCTGATTACAATTTCCCCAACCCTCCACTATTTCGGAATTATTTACTTCCTGATTACAATTTCCCCAACCCTCCACTATTTCCTCCCCACCTCTTCTCCTATCTGCATTCTCTCCAGTTTTTTTATCTATTAGAAAAGAACAGGCTTCTATGAGATAATAATAAGATGCAACAAAATAAATGTAATAAAATAAAACAAAAATTTTAACATTTTGACAAGGCAAAAAGAAAACAAAACAAAACAAAACAAAACAGAAGGGAAAGAATCAAGAGAATGCACAAGAATCAGAGATTCACTATTTTGCATACTCAAGAATTCCATAAATTTTATTTTATTTTTTTATGGTTGTAGAGCTTTGTTGTAGAAAGGCAAAGAGAAAGAGAGACGGTAAAAGAGAGAGGCCTGCATTGAATCTGTAGATTGCTTTTGGCAGGATGGACATTTTGACTATGTTACTCCTGCCAATCCATGAGCATGGGAGATCTTTCCATCTTCTGAGATC
>NC_034597.1:96950316-96995542 GCF_900095145.1 Mus pahari
GAGAGAGAGAGAGAGAGAGAGAGAGAGTGTGTGCATGGTGCATGATCTCTCTATTGAGTTCAGTTTTAAAATCTTCCACTATGGGAGTGTGTCAATGTGCAATTCAAGCTGTAGAAGTGCTTGTTTCATGAGCAAGGGTGCTCTTAGGTTTGGTATACAGATGTTATTAATTGCTGTGTCTTCTTTCTTATTTTGCTTTGATAAGGTTGTAATGGCATTTTTACAACCTTGTCTGATTAGTGTGGGTTCAGTCTATTTTGATAGGTATTTAAATGACGACCCTAGCTTCTTTCTTAAATTTAGTAGCTTTGAATACTTTCCCAATCATTTTTCTCTGAGGGAATGTCTATTCTTGATATGTAGGCATATTTCACGGATTAATCAGAAAAATTAATCCTGTTCTGTATCCATTCTTTTATTCTCTATCCTTTATTGGAGATTTGAGATCATTGATGTTGAAAATACCAATTAGCAGTGGTTATTGATTCCTTTAATTTTGCTGTTGGTGTGTGTGTGCCCGTGCTTCCATCTTTTGACTTCGCCGTTTTGAGGTGATGTATCCCTGTTATAGCTTGGTTAGAGTTAACCTTGTTTGTTTGGACTTTTCTTTCTGCACCTTTTCTTGGACTGGGTTGTAGATAAATAATTTTAAATTTTGTTTTATCATTGAATGTCTTCTTTTCTTAATCTATTGCAAAAATTCTGAATCTGTGGGTTGCAAGCTGTTTGGAGGTTGAATGACCCTTTTACAGGGACCACATACGACCATCAGAAAACACTGATATTATGATTCATAACAATAGCAAAATTATGTGTGGCATCAATCAAAACAATTTTATGGTTGGTGGTCACCATAACATGAAGAAGAGCTGTATAAAAATTTGGCAATAATCAGAAGGTTAAGAACCACTGAACTAGTGTGGTTTTGCTTTGTTTTGCTTATTTATTTATTTATTTATTTATTTATTCATTCAACATCCAAATATAAGACCCCCTCCTCCCAGTCTGAGGCCAGAGAGAAGGTGGCATAGCCAGGGGAACAGGATCCTCAGGGAGGCAGCCCCCTGAACCAATCCCTGACACTGTGAATGGTACTCTGTTGTGCTTGGCTGTGGGTCTCTGTGTCTGTTTCTCCTTGGCTGCTGGATGGAACCTCTCAGAGGACAGTCATGCCAAGCATCAGGTGGAGCTCAGGGAGTCTTCTGGAAAAGGTGAGGGAAGGATTTGGGAACCTGAGGAGGAAGGGGGTTTAACAGGAATAACAACAGTGTCCACTAACCTGGACTCCTGGGGGGCTCCCAGAGACTGAATGCCAAGAAAAGTGGGAGCATTGGTTGGATCTGGACTTCCTGCAAATGTGTAGCAGATGTGTAGTTGGTCTTCATGCAGGTCCCCTAACAATTAGAGCAGGGGCTCTCCTACTGATCTACTGTAATAAAAGTTATGCTGAATAGTCAAAGCTAGTATCTTTGACTTTTCTAAATCTGTGCATATTTGTCAAGGTCCTTCTAGTTTTTAGAGTCTCCATTGAGAAGTCAAGTGTCTGCATTTATATGCCAATGGATCTTTTCTTCTTAAAGTTTTTAAAATTCATTTTTGTTCTGTATATTTAATGTTTTCTGTTCCAATCTATTGAACTTTTCTGCATGCTCCTTCTGCCTTTAATGATCTCTTTCTTTGTGTTAAGGGAATTTTCTTCTATGATTTTATTGAAAATACTTTCTGTGTCCTTGACCTTGGTTTCTTTTCCTTCTTTCTATTCTTAGATTTGATTTTTCCATAGTGCCCCTGATTTCTTTGATGTTTTGTGCCAGAAGTTTTTTTTTTTTTTTTTTTTTAATGGAGTGAGAGGAACTCAGTTTATTCAATACAAATATCCTTAAATTAACTTTTGTTTTCGTCATTTTCTTTCACCAAAGGACACATTTCTACTATCTTTTTGTTTAATTCCTGAGATTTGATGAATTTAAGCAGAGGTGAAAATCTGGGGTCAGTCAACTTTTTTTCTTGTCATGATGAGCATAGCATTTAACCAATTATTTTGATGCGGTCACTAATTTGTGGAAATGCAATATCTGAATCATATAAGGAGTAACATTATAAATACTGAGCATAGAAAATGCATTTTGATGCTACTTTTAATATTTTCTTGTGTTGCTTTATACACTATCCTTAACTGAGAATTCATGAAATATTTTCTTCTGTTTGTATAAGGATGTGAATGTTTGCCTGGTATACTTTTGCTCATTTATTTTTACTTTTAGGTTTTATTTTTGAAAATAGATTCTTCTCTAATACATACATCTCAACAAGAGTTTGTTTTCACTCCCCTGATTCCTTCGAGCTTATTCTCATCTCTCTTCTCTCAAAGACCACTTTCGCTCCATTTTGCCAGACAGATCAAATAAAAGATGAAATAGAACAATTTGAAAACCCTCATATCTAGGCTTGACAAGGCAGCCCAACAGGAGGAAAACAGTCTCAAGTACAGATAAATGAGCGAGAGACACTCTCACTCAGGAGTTTCACAGTAACACAATGCTAAAAGCCATAGATAGCATAGATGTGTAGATAGCAGAGAACCTGTTGTTGACCCATGCATGCTTGTCAGTCTCTTTGAGCCCATACTAACCCTGCTTAGATGATTCAGTGGCCCATGTTCTCCTGGTGTCCTCTATTACCTCTGACTCATAGAGTCTTCCCTCCCCCTATTCTGTGGGTTTCCCCATCTCCAATGAAAAGGAGCCAATGGAGACCTACCATTTGGACTCTCTCTTCAGATAATCTGGCTGTAAGCATCCATACCCACTCCTTTCTGCAGCTGGATGAAGCCGTTTTGATGATGACTGGACAAGTCACAGCTCTGTGAGTATAGCATAACATCACTTGGAATCATTTTTTATATATGTGTCCATACATACTAGTGTAGGTCCTGAGATCTCTCTTGTGGCATGAGCTCAAGTTAAGGTCAAGTGGCATGACCACTCCCATGTGTTCTGTGCCATCATGGCCAGAGCACATCTCACAGGCAGAATATGTTGTAAGTGGAGGGTTTTGTGGTTGGGTTGATGTCCAGGTTTCTCGTCCCTTAATCTGCAGAGTACACTTCTCATGTCAAAGAGACTAGAATGTAAGGGTAAACATACATCAGCTCTTCCTCTCTATGTCCAATGAGCTGAATGAAAGTTATCCTCAAAAATGAGGTCCTTCAATCAATTTTCAGAGAGCAATCTCCTGTCCTACAATCTGCCTTTGTTGTTTAGACATCTTCATGAGACCTCCTCAGACAACAACTCAATTGAAAGTCTCACCACAGGTACATGAGTATAAACTGGCCAAATTGCTAGATTTCTTAAGTGTCTCATTTTAGATCATTTCTTTCTAAAGAAGAAAAAAATGGTTATTAGTTATGGTGTATCTCTATGTTGCAGTGACATTACAATCTTGAAATTTTTCATATTTTACTATTTAAACTTTGTTAAACCCCTTAGGTGTTCTGTATCTTTGTTTTTAGCTTTTACTTTAGTTTTGAGTATTTTGTGTATGTATAAAAGGAAATATCATATCTATTTCCTATTTTCCCCTTCATGTCCCTCTATATTTCCTATAAATTCTTGTTCTCAGAGTCATTTTTTTTTAATTTTGGTACCCCATGAAGCCTGGTTATTGCTGTTCATATGTGCACGATGCTAGGGCTATCTTTTGGAGCATGGGAATCTTAACATTGGTCACCTCCTTCAAGAAGAACCTCAAATATGAATGATCATCCCTGCCCGGGCATCTATTAGGTTAGCTTGATCTTGTGAAAGTCTCATGTGAGTGTTTTAGTTAGGGTTTACTGCTCTGAACAGACACCATGACCAAGGTGACTTTTGTAAGGATAACACTTAATTCGAACTGGAATACAGGTTCAGGGGTTCCGTCCATTACCTTTAAGGAAGAAGCATTGCAGCATCCAGGCAGACATGGTACTGGAGGAACTGAGAAATCTACATCTTCATCTGAAGGCCATTAAGAGAAGACCAGCTTCCAGTTAGCTAGAAGTATCTTAAAAACTACTCCCACAGTGATATACTTCCTCCAACTATGCTACACCTACTTCAACAAGGCCACACCTCCTAATAGTGCCACTCCCTAGGCCAAGTATATTCAATCCACCATAGTGAGTCAGCACATTAATGCATTTTTTTTTTATTGTGATAGCCATGTCATGGATAGAATACAGCTTTTCATAAGCTCTCCTCCCCATTCTCTAGTGTTTATATCTTTTTTTTGTCCTTGTGGCACATTTATATCTTCTTCTTTCATTATCTGAACACAATGCACAATTCTTTTATATATTTGTCTAAACACTTTTCCATGTCATTCTCATTGTTTTCCATTAGTACAGGATTCTTAAAGGAGCATATCCACAAATTTCTATGTTTTCTTATGTTTTGGGGCAAGGAGTTAAACAGAGATAGTTGAATTTTGATTCCAGGATTGATTATTGTTGGGAATTAAAAAGGGGGCCCTGGGAAAGAGGGGGAAGGGGAAGACCCACACCCTGCCAGACTTCTACCTATTCTCAGGTCAGTCAGGCATGGGTGGGCTGCTATCTACCTTCCACTCATCCCCAGGTGGGCATCTAAGCCTCTGACCCACTCTTCGGGGGTGGCAAGAGGCAGCCCTACCTGGGAGCCCAGGAGCTACTTTCCTAAAGCCACCGGGGGTTATAGGAGAGAGGAATGAGGGAAGAGGTTCCCAACACTGATGAGAGTGAGTGCAGCCTTGATGAGCAGAGACTCTCTATGGCTTTAGAGCTTTATTACAGAAAGGCAGGGGGGGAAAGGGAAGGTAGAAAAGAGAGAGAGAGAGAGAGAGAGAGAGAGAGAGAGAGAGAGAGAGAGAGAGGAGAAGACAAAGAGAGGGGAGAGAGACAAAAAGAGAGGAGAGTGAGAGTGATGGGTAAGAATTAAGAGAGAGACAAGTAAGAGAGAAACCAGTAAGAGAGCAAGGTGGGGCTGAACAGCCCTTTTTATGGTCTTTACTGTTGCTAGGTAACTGGGAAGGATTTTAGCCTGAAGGTCAGAAGCTTGGGCCATTGCCTACATGATTTCTAGCCATGCCTCTCTTGTAGGAGTTGTGGGGGCAGTAACTTAGGTAGCAGCCAGAGTTCCAGGAGCATGAGGGAATGCCTACCATGTCATGAAGGTGAATTATCACCCTTCAGGTTTCAGACCTCAGCTCAACTGGAGACTAGCCTGTCTATGCATAGGACAATTCCTCACAGATTATAGAGGGGAAACTTACCTGTGAATATTCCAAGGAGTGGTATGAGGAACCTGTTAATCCCTGCAAAGGATAAACTGGGGAAATCCGAGCTTATTGGTGAGTTTGTGGGAATCTGTTACTGGGTTCTGGGTTGTAACGGAAGTTTGGGGCACAGTTCTGCCTGGAGTCTCCTTCAGTGTTTCTATTTAGAATTTGGTGTATATATAGTTTGGGTTCATAGATCTAGGCCTAGGAACCTCTTACCTGTTGATACATAGAGGTTAGTAGACTAAAATACTCTTCTTTCATAATATTCAGTTTATTCCTGTTAAATGTATTTTTGATAAACCTTTTCTTGTACATGCATAAATTATTTATGGTTTATTTGGAGAACATATTTTGTAAAATAACATAATTTTTATTAGATTTTTTTAATTTATATTTCAAAAGTTATCCCCTTTTTCTAGTTTCCCCTCCTCCATCCCCTCTCCCTCCTCCTCCTGCTCACCAAACTACCCACTCCCTCTTCCTGGCCCATGCATTCCCCTATACTGGGGCATAGAAACTTCACAGGACCAACGGTCTCCTCCCATTGGTGACCAACTAGGCCTTCCTCTGCTACATATGCAGCTAGAGGCATGAGTCCCAACATGTGTTTTCTTTGATTGGTAGTTTAGTCCCAGGTAGCTCTGGGGTTACCGGTTAGTTCATATTATTGTTCCTCTTAAGGGGCTGCAAACCCTTTCTGCTCCTTGGGTACTTTCTCTAGCTCCTTCATTGGAGACCCTGTGCTCTGTCTAATGGATGGCTATGAGCAACCACTTCTGTATTAATCAGGCACTGACAGAGCATCTCAGGAGACAACTATATCAGGCTCCTGTCAGCAAGTTCTTGTTGGCATCTGCAATAGTGCCTGAGTTTGGTGGTTGTTTATGGGATGGATTGCCAGGTGGGGCAGTTTCTGGATGGTCCTTCCTTCAGTCTCTGCTCTGAACTTTGTCTCTGTAACTCCTTCCATGGGGATTTTGTTCCCTCTTCTAAGAAGAATGAAAGTGTCAACACTTTGGTCTTCCTTCTTCTTGAGTTTCCTGTGTTTTGCAAATTGTATCTTGGGTATTCTGAGCTTCTGGGCTAATATCCATTTATCAGTGAGTACATAGCATGTGTGTTCTTTTGTGATCGGGTTACCTCACTGTCTTAGTCAGGGTTTCTATTCCTGCACAAACATCATGACCAAGAAACAAGTTGGGGAGGAAAGGGTTTATTTGGCTTACATTTCCATACTGCTTTTGATCACCAAAGGATGCAGGACTGGAACTCAAGCAGGTCAGAAAGCAGGAGCTGATGCAGAGGCCATGGAGGGATGTTCTTTACTGGCTTTCCTTCACTGGCTTGCTCAGCCTGCTCTCTTATAGAACCAAGACTACCAGCCCAGAGATGGCACCACCCACAAGGGGCCCTCCCCCCTTGATCACTATTTGAGAAAATGCCTTACAGCTGGATCTCATGGAGGCATTTCCCCAACTAAAGCTCCTTTCTCAAAATTAGCCAGTACACTCACTAAGGATGACATTCTCCAGATACATCCATTTGCCCAAGAATTTCATAAATTCATTGTTTTTAATAGCTGAGTAGTACTCCATTATGTAAATGGACCACATTTTCTGTATCCATTGCTCTGTTGAAGGACATCTGGGTTCTTTCCAGCTTCTTGCTAAAATAGCATAATTATACAATCATTCTCTTCCTATTTATATGATGTGGATTTAGCTATCTTTATTATAAAGAAGAAGTTTTGATATATTTGATTTTCAGTTTTAGATAGACCCTTTATTCTTAAGTATTTAATACTGAAATATTCATGTAAGATATATGGAAAAGTCAGCAGGTAATATGTATACACACAAATTTTCACTGGGATTAATATACACATATATAAACCTTTATGTCTATTTTATTTAATTTGTATCTTCCAGATAATTGAATGTATATTTGTGTATTTACAACACGAGATAAAATGTACATCATTGTCTCAGCCTAGTAAAGCTTTTGTGCTCCCCTTTTCTTTTGTTTCCCTTTGTTTTGATTTTTCTCACTAGTTACATCCTCTAGCTATTAAATCACAACTAACTTTCGCGCTGTCAAATATTTGAAAGAAACCAATATATTTTTCTGAAGAAGTTTATTGATTCAACTCTATAATATAAAGAGAAGAATATCACCAACCTTATCTTGTGTTATTTCGCATATATAGTAAAACATTTATCTATTATATTTGATGAATATTTAGGTACTTTCAGGATTTTTTTTCTGAACAACGCTGATTTTTTTCTAAGAAATTCAGAAGTTCAACAAACAGAGCTTGCCTAGAAGGAAGTACTACATTGTCCTAAATATTTATTAAAGAATATCAACTTATATTTAAAAATTCTTATCTCGTTTTAAACTTTTTATTGATTCTTTGTGAGCTTCACATCATGCACCCCAATCCAGCTCATCTCCAGATCTGCTTATCTCATATCCAGCCTTCTGTCTTACAACCTCCCCACTTATAAAAAATGGCAAGCACAAACAATCCCACTGCCCCCACAAAAACAAAGCATATAAATCATTTCTCCATGGAATTAGCAGTAACTAACAGTGGGTCCCACAGTTTCTCCCTTTATGCATACATCTTCACCTGCAAATGTTCATTTTAATGACATTGTTCTGGTTCACAATCTCTGACTTCTGTGACACCATCAATATTGCATCCTCACCAGAACCCTCCTGGTTATCCTGTTGTTGTCTCATGTGATGGGGATCTTGTGGCTTTGGTTCAGCAGGACTGGCTCTTTCCTTTCCCAAACGTTCACAAATGATATATATTTGGAGGTAGGTCAACTCAGAGCTCTGGATCTGGGTCTGGATGGTAGCTGGGTTGGTCAGCCCAGTAGCTCTCCCTTATCTGCATCATCAGGGCGGCCTCTTCAGTACTGCTCCAGATAAGTCATATGATTGTCATTGTCAGGAGGCAGGGTCAGCTGTCATGCCCTCAGTTCACCAATGTAACAGAACGCTGGCATCTAGAGCCAGCTCAACTGGCATGCCCACTCAAGACATGGGGCTCAGTCTCCAAAGTAGCCTGTGATGGA
The DNA here is from genome assembly GCF_900095145.1 of Mus pahari. NCBI lineage: Eukaryota > Metazoa > Chordata > Mammalia > Rodentia > Muridae > Mus > Mus pahari. The sequence continues at coordinate 96,958,704 of NC_034597.1, forward strand.
CTGTGTAAACACTTGTTCTCTCACACACTCTGGGCTCTCTTATCTGTGCCATCAACAACAGGACCAGATCTACTGTTTCCTAATCTAGGTTCAGGGCTCCTTCTCCTGTGACCTCTGGCCAGTGAGAGGGCAGGACAGTTCTCCTGCCAACTCTCCAAACTACTCTAGTTAGCAATATAGTGAAGTGGTGGCAGTGGGTATCTTTCCACCTATTCCAGGCCATCTCACACCACAGTGCTGCTCAGTCTGGACAGGTGGAAGAGCTGCGTTGCCAAGTACTGTAGTAGGAAGATCAGGGCTAGCTTTCTAGCTCTTGTGACCCTGTGTCCAGTTCTCCCAACTGCTGCATGAAGTAAGGATGAGAGGAAGAATTCATCACCCCTGTACCCATGCCACCTCATACCAGATGAGTGGCAGGGCCAGGACTCTCAGGCTCTAGAACTCAGGGCTGGCTCACATGTGTTCCACCACAAGGGTCAGCTCTGCTTGGTTGTCCAAGCAAGGTCTAGCTAGGGCTTAGTCTCCTGAGTGCTGTAGATGGTGAAGCTCTCACAATGACCCTGTAGACAGCTTTCCCAACTGCTGGAGCTGATGAGAGGCAGGGTCTAGGGTATTACCTCTGTTCCTGTGCCACCCATGGCCGATGAGTTGTGGGTTCAGATTTCTCACACTCAAGCCCTTGGGACTGGTTCATCCATAACCTGCTAACAGGACCAAGACCAGAGAATTGTCAGCAGTGACAGATGGGGCAGTCCTCAAAAGGTGAGATGTGGGGCTAATTATGCACAACTCCTGGATACCACTGTAGTTCCTGGTGGCTTCCTAACAGGACAGAGGCATCCATCTCCATGCTTTCTAGTGGTAATATGAGTCACAGACATTGACATCAACCCCTGTAACTGCCAAGCTATAGGATCAGCCATGGCCCTCAGTGGTCACTTAGGCTCAGACCTCACCATGGCTATAGGTGTTGGAACTGGCCACTTACAACAGGCTACTCCTCTCCACCTTCAAAGTCTCCAGTTCCATTTCTCTTCATAAAGATCAAACTGTTTCACTTCTCTGTCAACCCCATTTGAGCACCAAGTAGCCATACATGTGGTAGCTCCTGCTGCAGGATGTCTACTTGGCTGCTCTAGGTGACATCTTCCCTCTGTACTACATGGTATGTTGGAAAGCAATCTGTGGCCTGCCTGTGACATGCACTGAAAGGTAGATCTGTGGGTGGCATGGCACTCCACAGGTATCCGTCTGTCTGCTTCTTTCCAAACTTCACTTGCTGGATTTGATTTGGTTTGATCTGATTTTGAAGCCAGGAATCACACTAGGATGAATAAAGGACTACCGTCTGCTTTGCCTGATATAAGAGAAACATCACTAACAGGTGTCTCTTTGCCTGTGGCTAGGGGGAGCAATGTTAAATTTTGTATAAAATTTCAAATTGCTGTACAAAATAATCATTTTCTCTGTGATACCCTTGTGAATGCTCAGTGTAATTTGCTCAGACTTAACCGGTGTATGACCCAGTTTTGTTCCTCACTTCTTTTCCTCTAGTCTAATTTTTCTGTGTAAATAATCCCAGTTCTTCTTTCATACTATACATAGATAAGTATGTAAGCTATAAAACATTTATGCAAGAGAACCTGAAACTTGTTCTTTCTTTTCCCTCTATTACCCTCTCTTGTTCTGCCAGCAGCATGCCCCAAGACTGGTGGATCTCTCTAAAAAGCAGTCCATTGGGCAGCATGGTGGTAGAAGCAAGACTAGGTCTTGAGAATGTAAAAGTTCCTTAGTATTAATAATATTTACTCTATGAGTTCACTTTCCCCAGTGTTGGACTTTTGGGCTAAGGTTATCGCAAATGAGTCCTAAAAGTGTCTCACTTTCTGGTACTTTCTGTTCCCCCACTTACAACTCTCTGATGCTGCTTATCTCTATTCATTCTCTTGGGCCTCTGGGCTTCTCTCCTCTTCCTACCCCTGTATCTGTTCTTGTTCTCCTTTGTCCCCTCCTTCTCCTCTTCCACCCAGGTCCCTCCCTCTCTCTGCCTCCCTTGATTATTTCCTTCTCCCTTCTAAGTAGGATTGAAACCTCCTTGCTTGGACATTTCTGCTTGTTATACTTCTGAGTGTCTGTAGGCTGTATCTTAGGTGTTTCGTACATTTTGGCTAATATCTACTAATCACTGAGTACATACCATGCATGCCCCTTTGGGTCTGAGGTACCTCACTCAGGATGATATTTTCCAGTTCTATCCATTCACCTGAAAAATTAATGATGTCATTGTTTTTAATAGCTGAATGGTATCCCATTGTATAAATGAACCACATTTTCTTTATCCATTCCTCTGTTTAGGGACATCTGAGTTGAGGGACATGTGAGTTGTTTCCAGATTCTGGCTAATACAAAAAAAAAAAAAAAGGCTGTTATGAACATGGTGGTATACATGTCCTTGTAGTATGGTAGGGCAGCTTTTGGGTATATGCCCAAAGTATATACCAGGGAGCTCACAGTTGAGCCACCAACCAGCAGCATACAGGAACTGGTCCAAGGCCCCTGGTACATATGTCGCACATGTCTGCCTGGTCTGGCCTATGTGGGAGATGTGCTTAATCCTATAGAGACTTGAGGCGCCAGGGAAAGGGGAAGGATCGTGATAGTGAAGGAGGGGGAATGGAAAGAGAAACCGTGGAAGAGGGGCCCAGGGAGGGGGCAAAGACTGGAATGTAAATAAATAAAATAATTTAAAAAAAATCATAAAAAAAGAAAATAATCCAATAAACTTGCTTGCCATAAAAACAATACTTACACTCTTAGATTCTTAGTTATCCTGGAGCCTGAGGCTGAAGGCTTCTGATGATGCATTATCACCTTTTGCTTTAACAGTGGGGGACCGAGGTAAAGGATTTATTGCTAGTGCTCCCTCTTCTGGCCAGGCAGCCAGAAGCTCTTCAGTGGCCTGGATTGTCAACTGTTTTTGAACCAGAGAGGAAGGAAAGGAAAAGAATTAAGATGCTTTACACAGGCAAATATACACGAACACATTCACACACACAGTATTCATGCATGTTTATATACATACACATATATCTACATACATCCTTATATACACACACATAAATATTGTATATATATGCACACATACATACACACACACACACACACACACATGGATGTAACAGAGTTCCTCAAGTTGTCACATCACACCACACCACCTTTTTTTTTTAAGTTTTGTTTATTATTAGATATTTTCTTCATTTACATTTCCAATGTTATCCCCTTTCCTGGTTTCCTCTCTGAAAACCCCCTATCCCCTCCTCCTCCCTCCCCTTTCTCCCCTCCCCCTGCTCACCAACCTACCTACTCCCCCTTCCTGACCCTGGCATTCTCTATACTAGGGCATAGAGCCTTCACAGGACCAAGAGCCTCTCCTCCCATTGATAACCAACTAGGCCATCCTCTGACATATATGCAGCTGGAGCCATGAGTTCCACCATGTGTTTTCTTTGGTTGGTGGTTTAGTCCCAGGGAGCTCAGGGGGGTACTGGTTGTTTCATATTGTTGTTCCTCCTATGGGGCTGAAAATCCCTTCAGCTCCTTGGGTACTTTTTCTAGCTAATTCATTGGGGACCTGTGCTTTGTCTCATGGATGGCTGTGAGCATCCATTTCTGTATGTCAGGCACTGGCAGAGTCTCTCAGGCGATCACTATATCAGGTTCCTGTCAGTATGCATTTGTTGGCATCTACAATAGTGTCTGGGTTTGATGGATGTGTATGGGATAGATCCCCATTTGGGGCAGTCTCTGAATGGTCATCCCTTCAGTTTCTGCTCCACACTTTGTCTCTGTAACTCTTTCCATGGGTGTTTTGTTCCCCCTTCTAAGAATGATTGAAGACCCCTATTTGTATGAAGTGTCCGTGGATATCAGAAGACCTGGAAGTTCTGAATGGATTTGAGCCATTGTGTGAATGCTAGGAACATAACCTGTTTTCTGCAATAGCAAACAAATATTCTGAAATATTAAGTCATCTCTCTAGCCCCTATCTGTAATATTTGAACAAACCACCAGAATGATTTTTAGCCATAGTTGCTATACTATTTTAAGCATTTTAAAACTAATGTAGAGAGACTAATTCTACTCCTATTTGTGCATATTGTTTATGAATATGTTACTGAAATACTCATGGAATTTATTCAATCACCACTGGGTCTTCTCTGCAGACCTAGAATTGCTAAATGTTTGATTTTTGCCTTTTGCAGCCATCTTGATGTTATGATGTCTCAGAGAAGAAACATTTTTACACGCATGCGCACATACAGGTACACACACACACACACATACAGACACACACACACATACATTTCTTTAACCATATCCTTCAAAATTGTTTAACAAAATACAAGACTCCTTGTATCTTCTATCTTCTGCAAAATCCTTTACATGATTGATTCAGAGAGAGAGAGAGAGAGAGAGAGAGAGAGAGAGAGAGAGAGAGAGAGAGAGATAGTTAGTTAGTTTTGGGATAGTCTTGTATGAAACCTATTATTTTTCACATAGATCATTGTAAATCATAGATCAGCACAACCCCTTTCTTCTATCTACATTTGGTCAATTAGAAGGAATATATGTAAAATCTTAGAAGGTGTAGATAAAGGCATCTCTTAACTGTTAATTCAGGAAAATATGGTTCTAAGAGTGAAGAACCAACCATGATATTCTTTTTTTATTTATTATTATTATTATTATTTTCTTTATTTACATTTCAAATGCTAACCCGAAAGTTCCCTATACCCCCCTGCCGCCCCTGCTCCCCTACCCACCCACTCCCACTACTTGTCCCAGGCCTTCCCTTGTGCTGGGTCATATAAAGTTTGCATGACCAAGGGGCCTCTCTTCCCAGTAATGGCTGACTAGGCCATCTTCTGCTACATATACAGCTAGAGACACAAGCTCAGGGGGTACTGGTTAGTTCATATTGTTGTTCCAACCATGATATTCTTGTCAGATAACATTTTGAGACTTTTTCAGTAACAGATATAATTTTATTCTGCTTGCACTGCATGATGGATGTGTTTCCATTTCAGATATGTCAGAAGTCAAAGTAGTGCTTTATTTTACTTCTATATCCACGGTGTCATTTCTACAAATCTTAAACATGTTGTTTGAAGTTGAAAACCAGTTTGGTACAACTATTTAATGAACTGTGAACAAATTTCTGCAGTGAATTATTTCTTATATAGAGAGCAGTCATTGGGTATATATGAACTTTGAAGGTCAATGATAAGATAGATATTGCTAGAAATGAAGCATATATAATACGTACCTTTAGCATTCTACCCTCAAACAAATTTCAAGTCAATGTTGTTTGTTTTATTTACTTAAAAACCAGTAAGATCAATACTAGTGTGGTTTAACAGTTTTAAAAAAACACAGAAAGATCAATATTTGTGTGGTTTAACACAGATACTATTTCATCCAGGACCAAGTTCATTAAAGGAGGTACTATTCATTATCATTTTTTTCTACCTAACTGAGTGCCAATTGACCCCCCGGCTTGAGTACTCTTTCTTATGGGTTTATACACAGTAATTTACTTATACTATGGTTTTTCATATGATTTACTAAATGCAGCTATTACACATTTGGGTCATTTCCGATAGCAATTTAAGAACCAATGTAGTTAGCAATATCTTTTCTACTCTTCTGTACATGTAACAGTGTTAGAGGCAGAAACTAAACTGGAAAGAAATAATAATTGATTATGATTGGTACTATAATAAGTACTAAACATCTTGGAATGCAGGATACTGATGAAAGCAATTCAGTAGGAATTCTGTGATGAAAGGATAAAATATAGGACAAAACCACAAAGCCATGTGACAAAATAAAAGAGCAACAATATAACTAACTGTGTAAATGACAAATTTGTTTTTATAATCGGGGTGAAACAAAATTATACCAGGAAGTCATTATAATTACATATTGGTAGGGATGAAGTCTAAAACATACATAATATTAGAAAGGAGTGCACTGGCTAGAGCTCACCTAGTTTGTAAACATTTGTTGGGGTTGATCTTTAGCATTTGAAATAATTTCCCATGTAAGTGATTACACAAAATGGTCAAATATAAAAGGAATAAACAATAAAAATGTAATGAGTGAAAGAATTGATTTAAAACACCATCAACTATATGCTTTCCTAAACAATCATTTCTTTCCTAGTGTATATTCACTATAAAAAATGGTGACTTTACTTTGATAATTTCACAGAATTATACGACTTACTTTATTCACATTTATCTTTTATTTTCATATTCACCCTCTTTTGTTCCTGGTGAGATCATTTATCTTCATATTATATATATATATATATATATATATATATATATATATATATATATACACACACACACACATACACACACACATATACTTTCCCTACCTACCTGAGTACCCACTTGAACATGTGACTTGAGTACATATATATATATATATATATATTTATATATATATTTATATATATATGTATATGTATATATATTATATACTATAACATATATACATATATACATAATAGTTCTAGTTATATATATAGTTATATGTATTATATATTTAATTATATATAATATTATATACAATTCACATGATAGAATATTTATTTTTATGATTCTGAGTTTACATAACATAAAGATTAACAGTTCTATCTTTTATCTTCTACTGACACTAATATTCACTTTATGTTTGAACAAAGTTTAGTATATAATTAAAAAATCATGAGTAGTTTAAAACAGAATCAGTAATCATACGACAGGAGGATCTATACTAATAAGAGGCAAAGTTACTTCAGATCCAAAGTAGGTAAGGCTGCAATACAGTGTTAAAAACCAGGAATATCATAATTACATTAATATGTGCTCTGAAAGTAAAATAGCAAGTACAAAAAGAAAATTCTAGTAGAAAATAAAGGCATAAATCAACAACTTAGTAATAAGTTGAAAACTGTATTTCTTTAAATTAAATAACAGAAGAAACATTTGAAAAGAAGATAAACAAGGAAATAGAATTGAAAAACACTCTAAGTCATCTAAACATAGAAGAACCTATAAAATTCTTCATCAAATAGAAGAATATACTCCCTTTAAGAGCACATGGAACGTTAAACAGGATTGACCATATTCTCGGCCGTAACATGAATCTCAATAAACTTAGAAGGTCAGGGTGATGGAAAGTATATTCTCTGCCCAGAGTGGAATACAACTTGAAATCTGTCACCCAAGTGGGTGGAAAATCAATAATACATTCCTGTATCATTTACAGATGAAAATTTTAAGGAGGATTCAAATACTTTGATATAGAAATGATGCAAGAAAAACAGCAACGACAACAACAACAGCAAACTTTGGAAAATATCAAGAATTTTAAAAATTTGGACAAGAGGAAGATTCTCCAAAAGAACACTTAAAATATTAAAACAGTAACAAACAGCATTATTCCAACTGCTTTTCTCTGCTCTCTTAAAACTGAAGCCATGGTCAACTTTAGGCATTAATCTAAACAGAAAACTTGGAGGTAAATTAATTATATGAATTATCCTGGTCCAAAGATATCAACACTTAATTGTTGATCCCAGGAGGATAACATCAGTATTGTAAACATTCATCCTTAAACTTGGGTCACACAAAACAGCCTTCAATGACTCAAAGTTTAAAACTGACTGTTATAAATTGTAGTTAATTATTTTGTCCTATGTGGGGTCATAAATTATATAATGCATATTTTATAACCAAGAATCTAGGTATCTTTGGTTGAATAAAATTTTATGCACATCTTATTCACTGCTTAAAGAGACAATGGGACAGGATACCAGGTCCTTTGTCTGTTTTGTTTTTTTTGTTTGTTTGTTTGTTTTTTAATATGTCTACATGGGATACCTCCTTTATTTAACTCCCTGATTTATTTTTCTTTTGGGATACTGTGTTTCCTCACCATATATTCCTGGAAAATTTGATGTATAGACCAGGCTGGCCTAAAACTATTACAAATCCTTCTGCCTTTGCCTGCTAAATACGGAGATAACAGACATGCGCATGTGTACCCTATTCTTTAAAAGGATGACATCTTTTGGGATGATGCTTTGAGGAGTTATGCCCCTAAATCATAGGCTGCCTCACCCATGAAACAGGGAGTGTTATTCCAGTTCTCTTTGACATTAGTTTATAGCTGAGGCTCAATTCAAGCTCTGGTTTCCTTTCCTTCTTTGTTTGCTCCTCTTCCTCCTTCTTACTCTCTTCTTTCTTCTACAGGGCAGCTTCCTCCTTTTCCTTCTTCTGCTTTCTCCTTGAAACAATCTTAAGCATTGCAATATAGATAATAATTCTGGGTTTACTTTCAGTCAAAGTACTTTTTATGTTTTGTATTTTTCAGAAGGCATAATTAATATTTTACTATAATTATAATTTCAGATTCTTGTTCTCCTTTTCTTTCATCCTTGTCTCTCTCCTTGTCACCCATGTGAAGAAATAATAGAATATTATCATCTGGATATTTTAAGGCAACTAGAATATATTTGGATACTGGACATTATTTATGGATCATCGGCACTAAACACCAAACTTTGGATACTATGTATGATTAGGAATAAAGTGTATTACTATGTCCTTAAAGAACAGTGGAAGAAGAAAAGATGACCATAAAAATTGAAAAGAAATAAATTGTGAAAAAGGCATCAAGAGTAGGAGTGCTGTCAGAAGATATGAGTGAATGCTTATTTTAAAATATTTATGAGAGATTCTCAATGACAGCAGAGAATCTTTGTAGGATTTTGCAATAAACAAGTAGGGCATTCTTACCAGCATCAATATAGGAAAATGAAAACAATTTACATTGATTAAAATAATACTAAAAATTATTTACCGGACATATTAACAGAAAAAAGTTAGGATTGTAATTCTAAAAGAAAAATTAAAACTTAGTCCATACTAAAATATGCCTACTATATACAAATGAAATTCCATTATGTATGAAGAATGAGTGTATAAACTTTAACTAAAGGCAACTTTTTCACTAGTATATGTAAAAAATTTCACCAAGGTGTGTTGCCAAAATTTTTCTTTGCAGAAGGAATAAGAGCAGAATACATGAAAATTAGATTTCCTTCTTTCTAATCTTCAAAGTACCTTCTCCCTTGAACTAAGATATGTTCTATTCTGTTTATCTGTCTCTATCCATCAACTCACTGTCATATGCTTGAAACCTCTCTTCATCACAAGCATTAATCAATCTAAACATTAGACATTTCTTCTAGATAAACCTTAAGGGAAAAGAGCTTTAATGTTTTTATAGATAATAGTTACCAAAGTTAAACTCATATAGTACGACGTGTGGGTCCTCTTGCTTTGCATGTAGAAAACACTGTATTACTTCTGTGTTCTAAATTTCATCTCGTTTCCTACAATTAAGCTAATTATCTTTATTTTGATATAATGTTCAAGTAAAAAAATAAACATCATATGTGTGGTGTTAGTTTGCTTCTGGGAAAACCTATACATCAGAAGTTTAAGTTTAAGACAGATATATCTTAAACTTTAGCATGGAATTAGAGATTGTCTGGGTCGAATCTCAATCTGAGTTTTCAAATTCAACTACTGATACCATAATCTGAAACTTAAAGTAAGTAACAGGACCACTGTGTAATTAAATAGGGAGATTTCCGTGAAGCATTAAATACAATTACAAACAGAACGTTAAATTTAGACAGGTAATAAGGAGAATTTTTTATTTCTTTTGAGTGAAAGTTTTTTAATCTTAAAACATTTTAGAGGGGAACTCGAAAAAATTCTAAGGCTGCTTGAGAACTACCATGCAATAAGCTTCTTGTATTCTCAATCCAATAAATTTCTATTGCATAAAATACACATATGTGACTATCTATCTATATTAAATTTTGCAAATCAGGTACTGAATAGTCAGGTGGTGGTGGCGCATACCTTTAATCCCAGCACTTGGAAGGCAGAGGCAGGCAGATTTCTGAGTTCAAGGTCAGCCTGGTCTAAAAAGTGAGTTCCAGGACAGTCAGGGCTATACGGGGAAACCTTGTCTCAAAAAGAAAAAAATAAACAAAACAAAACAGGTACTGAATAAAATTTATATACTTATTTGCCACCTAAATTAAAAAAAAAAAACAAATATTACAGAACTAGTAGTACAAAAAAGCAATTAGCTTTTACCCCCCTCACTCATCTTTACCCCCTACATTCTGTCCTTCCTTAAATCCTATAATTTAATGTAAATTTTCACATTTCCATTCTTAGTCACTTTTTGACTGTGGAAAAGAGCATTGAGATTCATAGTCTTTTGGTCTGGTTAGGTTTGTTGTGTGCTGTTACTTAATGTCTGCAATCTTTTTATAATAAAGTTTATTTATGTAAAATTAATTAGAATTAACCTATGCAAAGAATAATGCCCTTTGGAAAACCCATTAAGTTATCAAAGCAAAAATCAAGTTCCAGATTTGGAACATCTCCCCTTGAGATGTTGAACAGGGGTATCCAAGAGATCCTCAAATAATACAGGTCACTGTTGTTGTTTTTAGCTACTAACCAGGATTTTATGATAAAAAACTGTTGCTAAAGACCCCATGAGTTTTGGTCATACATAAAACATTGAGGAATGGAATTGAAATTTCCTTTCTCTGGCTAGTTTTTTCTGGTACTGGAAGGTACTATGTAGCTGATGGGAGAACAAGTTCATCAACAGTCTAACCAAGAATCTACACTCTCCAAATTGCAACAATAATATGTCTGATATAGTATGTTTTTGAATGCAATAATGAAACAACTGTTATGGGTCTAACTAATACTTTGAGATATGATAAATGACCTCCCATACAGAAGGAAACACTAGAATGGTAACACTAGAACAAAACAGGGAGCTTATAGACCCTATTATTCTGATAAATGAAATGATAAATGTTTTTATTCTAATAACACACACACACACACACACACACACACACACACACACACCAGTGTAGAAGTTCCCATGTTCCAGGGATGTTCTGTACCAATTTTTTCCATGCATACCAATCATAATATTACATGCTTTACCCAATATAAAGATGGCAAAGCAAATATTTGGTGATAAACACCATTAACATCTATGCAGAATAGGTAGGCTTAGAGAATTGTAAAATGGTATTTATTGTATTTACATGTTTCCTACTATTGAAATACTCAAACCCTTTGACATCACTGTTAATAAAATGTGAAAAACTGTCCTTGATCATTCAGTGAACATTGCTCTGGAGCAGAAAGGGATTATACCCCTGCTCCAAAGGCCAAGGAAAAGAGATTTTTTGTTTGTTTGTTTGTTTTTCTTTTTTTTTTTTTCATCTTTACCAATTCTAAGATGTCAGGGCAAAAACCAGAAATGTTTCAAAGGCCATAAAACACTATAACCTTGGGTATATTATGTGTCTGTTAGATGCATATAAAATAACATACTAATCTGCTGACATCTAAAAGAATATAACAGATTGTCAAGGCAATGCTTTGTTTCACAGTGAGTCTGCTCTTTAGTTTATTTGTGTTTACACAACATAATATTTACAGTGTATTGCCAAACCAGATGTAGGGTAAGGTTCTGTGTAAAAATTCCCCACATAGTGTGGTGCATCACAGGCTTTTAAATTTTCACCACCTTGATTTCTCTCTCTCTCTCTCTCTCTCTCTCTCTCTCTCTCTCTCACACACACACACACACACACACACACACACACACACACACACAAAGACCCAAATGATAGAAAAATATGTGTTGCCTGTGTGTTGCTTGGATGGCATATGTAAATCATTTCAAAGACATACCTGTACATTAAAGCATATACCATTCTGTAACATTGAATGACATCAATAGAGCTCTGGAGCATACTATTTGTATCTCACACTGATCCTGTATTTTCATCTTTTAAAAAGAGTTTATTATGTACTTTAGATTTATGTAGAACTCAGTACATAGACCAATCGCAGCTGAAAAACACACAGCAATTCTTGTACCTTCCCAAATACCGGGATGGCAGTTAAGAGATGTCCTGCTAAACTTTTTTATTTTTCTTTGTAATGAATAATTTTTCAAGTTTATAACACATAAAGGACATTACAAATTGCTTGTCCTTCGTAATTCTATGTCAAGAAGTATCAACAAAGGTTTAAGAATCTCAGACAAGATTAAAGTAGGCCGAGAAAAATCACTTCACATTCAATATAGTGTGGTGCCCAGAACATTTGTATTAACTCTATGTGAAGTTCATGATAGCCCACTTTTTCAAAATCTACATTAGCTTTTTGGTGTTCGTGAGCACCCATAAATTACTTTTAAAATCGCTAGTGCAGGGAAGTTTGACCTTTAAACACTTTAAAGGCTAATGCTTTCTATGCCTATTTCATATTGCTTGCCTTTTTCCATACTTAAAATGATTTTGTTCCAAAGATATTATGAATTTGATACACAAAGATTCAGTATTCCACTCTGAGAAATTTAAAGATTTATAGAGTAAGCTCCTTGTCTCAAGAAGTTTACAACCATGTTTAAAAGGAAGTGTAATATCCAACTAAAACTCAAAAAACGCAATACTTCACAACATGAATGGCACATAGACACTTCTGGACTTTCACAATAAAGCAGCAGCATTTTTTGAAAGAAGCAATTTAGATTGGGACTTGACAGACTTACATGATTGGATATGGTCTTAATAAATAAATTAATTAAGGCATTGTTAAGTGTATTTTAAATTTTTGGTTTTTAGCAGTGGAAGTGACCTATCAATGTACCTAGAATATTTTGCTAGGCACATTAATGATAATGTGGATCGGGGAAAGAGCTGAAAACTATAACCAAGATGTTTTTATAGCCACTGTTGTTTCATTCACTAATATGTCTTTAAATTAATCTTACAGTGCTTTCCACTATCAGATGTAAAACAAAGTTGCCTATCAAAATAGTTTGCAACTAGTATAGAAAATTATCCAACACCTTTTGGTGAAATTATGAAATTCACAGAAAGAAAATAGGGCTCCTATTGAGATGAAAATACACAACATTTTTATTTACAAATCTTATGTAACACAAATAGAAAAATTAATTTCAATACACAGAGACATGAAAGATAATTTTTTAGCTACTAGAACTAAAAATTAGTCAAAATATTCATTTTCAACAAATGATGTAATTTTATTGTTCTTTATGACTAAATAGAATTTTATGGATCATACATACCACATTAAATTTCTCCTAACTAAAAGGCAAACAAATTGTTTCCATTTCTTGCTTATTGTGAATATTGCTACAATAGAACAGTGGTATAATAATCTTTGGAAGATATTCATATAGGGGGTCTTTACCCAGGAGCAATACAGCTGGACTTGCAAATAGAAGAGTGAACATTTCAAAACTTTCTGCTCAACTAAAAAGGCAGTTACTTGACTAAAGAAAACATGTATACAATAGGGGGAAATCCAATTTACCTTTTTCTTTTTTATTTTCTGTTTTTTAAACTTACCTTTAAAAAAAAAGACTCAAATCAAGATTATATGGAAAACCAGACACATCAGGAAGTAGGCTAATAAGTTATCCAGAAAATTCACCTCCACTGCTGGTGAGGTTGCAAGCTGGTACAACCATTCTGGAAATCAGTTTGGCAGTTTATCAGAAGATTGGACATAGGACTACTGGAAGACCCAGCTATACCACCACTCAGCATATACTCAGATAATGCTTCAACATGTAATAAGGACACATGCTCCACTATGTTCATAGAAACCTTATTTATAGTAGCCAGAAGCTGGAAAGAAACCAGTTGTCCTTCAACAGAGGAATGGATACAGAAAATGTGGTACATTTTCCCAATGGAGTACTACTCAGCGATTAAAAACAATGAATTTATGAAATTCTTAGATAAATGGATGGATCTGGAGGATATCATCCTGAGAGAGGTAATCCAATTACAAAAGAACATAGATGGTATACACTCACTGATAAGTGGTTATTAGCACATAAACTTGGAATACCCGAAATAAAATTCACAGACCACAGAGCTCAAGAAGAAGGAAGATCAAAGTATGGATATTTCAATCCTTCTTAGAAGGGGGAATAAAATACCCATGGGAGGAAATACAGAGACAAAGTGTGGAACAGAGACTGAAGGAAAGACCATCCAGAGACTGCTTCACCTGGAAATCTATCCCATATACAGTCACCAAACCCAGACACTATTGTGAATGCCAGCAAGTGCTTGATGACAGGAGGAGACTGATATAGCTCTCTCCTGAGAGTCTCTGTCAGTTTCTGACAAATTCAGAGGTGGATGATCTCCGGCAACCATTGGACTAAGCACAAGATCCCCAATGGAAGAACTAGAGAAAGGACCAAAGAGCTGAAGGAGCTTACAGCCTCATAGGACGAACAACAATATGAACCAACAATATGGCCAGAGCTCCCAGGGAATAGACCACCAATCAAAGAATAAATATGGAGGGAGCCTTGGCTCCAGCTGCATATGTAGCAGAGGATGGCCTTGTTGGACATCAATGGGAGGAGAGACCCTTAGTTCTGAGAAGGCTAGAAGCCCCAGTGTAGGTGAATGCCAGGACAGGGAAGCAGGAGTGGGTGAGTTGGAGAGCTGGGGGAGAGGGTATGGGATAGTGGGTTTTCAGAGGTGAAACCTAGAAAGGTGATAACATTTGAAATGTAAGTAAAGAAAATAACTAATAAAAATAGATAAAACTTTAAAAAATGAAGAGAAAAGAAAATTCTCAACAGGTAAAATACTAATGACAAGAAATCAGACAAAAATAACAAATTGAGTTTGTTTAAGCAAGATTCAAATACTGAACAGGACAATGCTTGAAGTACACAGTGAATGCTGAGGTGGCCTCCAATGCAGAACTGCTAAATTTTCCTCTAAGGAGTAAAGATTTCTTTTGTGAATATCTTAACCCTCTCCTGCTGCAGTGACACGTCCTGTGCCACTTGACCATAATATAAGGGTTATTTCTCAACTGGGTTGATATTTATTGACACAAGAAATCTTTATTCTATACAGAAATTCTAGTAGACCACTACTACATAGATAAAATAGAGTACCTTTTGCAATTACCAATTTTCTTACATTTATAATTGAAATAGACTTACAAATATTTGGTGTTTTGTGTATATATGTGAAAATAATGATTAGTATGTTTTTAATTGAAGTTGAATTTAATCATGTTTTCCTTTTCCCCTTTCCTCTCCATCTTCTCTCAGCTAGCTTACCTAGAATCACTCCCAAGACACACAGACTTTCAATTTGATGTTCTCTTTTTTGATTATTATTGTTCCACATGCTTGGTTTATATGTTGTTACACACACATACATATGCGTGTTCATGTTAATTCAGTAGCTCTAATGACCTCTACATAACCTAATGCACTTTTGTTCTATCTGCAGATCATTTTCTCTTTGGGGGTTGAATGACCCTTGCACAGATATTACTTAAGACCTTCAGAAACACAGGTATTTATACCATAATTCATAACAGTAGCAAAGTTACACTTATGAAATAGCAACAAAAATAATTGTATGGATAAGGGCTTACAGAGGAAATGGATTAGGTCCCAGCATTAGGAAAGTTGAGAGCCACTGGTCTAGTGTGACAGGAGAAAGCACAGCTGAGGAAGAGGAGAATTTTGAAGGGAATGTCACAAACCACAGCATGAGACTAAGATGAAGGGGTCAAAGGAGAAGAGTCAAATGACAAATTACAGCTTTCTTTTGTGCAACCTGATGGTACACAGCTGATCCTGAACCTACAATTAAGTCCTATTATTGTGTGTTGGACTCCACATTTTTCTGTCATATATTGAAGTGGTTATTTCTCGGCATTGGTAATTGCAATAGTCTTCATTATGAATGTCATTTTGGGTAATTACATATGCAGCTTTTAGCAACTGCATTTAACTTTTCTCTCATGAATATGACTTAATTTTACTTCAAAGTAGCTACTAAATGACCCATGCTTTGAAACATTCTAATTTGAATGTTTGGTTACAGGTGGTTTATATATTTCTTACTTCCGGTTCATTTACAAACACACATACTCACACAGCTCTATCATTTCAAACTATGCTAACTTTGAAGAAAGAATAAATATATTGAAGATAGAAAATAAAAAGTAATTCTTACTGATTCATCTCCACATATTGCAGTTTAGATTTTAAATAAGCCAGGATTAATTGTGTGGATAAGTATCATGTATAATTCATATCATTAGAATATATACAACATTGGTAAGAAAAGTTACCTGACTTTACTTCAAATATATACAACTTCATTTCAAATGGTAGAGAGATTAATGTCTGCTTTAGAATTGTTCATCTGTCTAATTGTTAAGGACCTCATTAGAATTAACTCTGGTTCTCAGAAATCATGCTGATACCTATAATTGCATACAACATTATTTCTAAAATTCAAATACTTTGAAATTTTATTAAAATTAGATTCAACTTCATCTTTGAATGTATCAATCAACCTCTATCATGTAAAGCATGGCAAAGAAATCAAAAGAGCAGGAATTATTGTATTTCTGGTGATAATATGGTTAAAATTGATTAAGACTGACAAAAATACTAAAATAATTGGAAAAGAAAAGAAATATAAAATTCCTGGAAATACAAAGAAATAAAATAGTGTAACAAAAACAGTATTCGAGTTCCTTGAATATAATATTATAGAAATTGATTCTGTTTACATATAAAATGTTCAGACACACTGTACTTATCATGAATATATATATATATATATATATATATATATATATATTGCTATGTCTACCTATAAAAATACTGAAAAGCATTTTCATGAATGTAGGACTCCATGTAGAATCTACTTTAACATTTTTGTCTATGACAAAAAATAAGAAATCATAAAATACTTGTCATGATAAGAAAAACAAGCAATATTTGAAAACTATCCCGAAATTATTTTGTTGTTTTTTTTTAATTTAAAATCATATATAATACATATTATATTGTATTTTAATTTATTGGATATTTTACTATTTACATTTAAAATGTTATTCCATTCCCGCTTTCCCCCCTGAAAACCCCTAGCCCATCCTCCTTCCCCTTGACTCTATGAGGTTGCTCACCCACCCGCCCCCCCCNCCCCCCGCCTCCCTGCCATGGCATTCCCCTACACTGTGCTATCCAGCTTTCACAGGACCAAGGGCCTCTTCTCCTATTGATGCCCAACAAGGCCATCATTCACTACATAAAAGGCTGCAGCCATGGGTCCTTCCATGTATACTCCTTCGTTGGTGGTTCAGATTCTGGGAGCTCTGTATATGTCAGTCTCTGGCAGAGCTTCTCATGAGACAGCTGTATCAGGCTCCTGTCAGCATGTACTTCTTGGCATCCACAATAGTGTCTGGTATTGGTGGTTATTTACTGGATGAAATCCCAGGTGGGACAGTCTCTGGATGGCCTTTCCTTCAATCTCTGCTCCACACTTTGTCTCCGTATTTCCTCTCATGAGTATTTTGTTCCCCCTTCTAAGAAGGAGTAAAGTATCCACACTTTGGTCTTCCTTGTTCTTGAGCTTCATGTGGTCTGTGAGTAGCATCTTGGGTATTCTGAACTTTTAGGTTGTCGCTACCATCTCCGACCAGCAGAAAAGAAGCGACAAAACCGATGTCTTTCTCAAAGCAGTTTATTCAGGAACATAACTATGTGCACTAAAAAGATCCCCTGCCCTGACCTCTCTTGGCCATCCCCTTTTATACCCTCTAGTCCACTCCCCATCACCCTATTCCACATAGGCATAGTTCATTGGCACAGGACTACATTCGTCACATCATCTGATCTTTTGTCGTGGTGCATCTGTGCACTGCAGTTTAACGGACGTGGCTATCTTGAGGGATATGAGGAAGTCAGTTGTCAGCCTTTAGACTTGGAGGCAGTCCCGGGCATCATCTTGGGGTCGCGGCAAAACTCAATCCTCACATTAGGCAATATCCATTTATCAATGAGTGCACACAATGTGCGTTCTTTTGTGATTGGGTTACCTCACTCAGGACGATATTTTCTAGTTCCATCCCTTCCCCAAATTTCATGAATTCATTGTTTTTAGTAGCTGAGTAGTACTCCATTGTGTAAATGTACCACATTTTCTTTATGCATTCCTCTGTTGAAGGACTTCTAGGTTCTTTCCAGCTTCTGGCTATTACAAATATGGCTGCTATAAACATAGTAGAGCATGTGTCCTTTTCATATTTTGGAGTATCTTTTGGGTATATGCCCAGGAATGGTATAGCTGTGTCCTCAGGTAGCACTAGGTCCAATTTTCTGAGAAACTGCCAGACTGATTTTCAGAGTGGTTGTATCAGTTTGCAATCCCACCAACAATGGAGAAGTGTTCCTCTTTCTCCACATCCTCACCAGCATCTGCTGTTACCTGAATTATTGATCTTAGCCATTCTGACTGGTATGAGGTAGAAACTCAGGGTTGTTTTGATTTGCATTTCCCTGATGACTAAGGATGACTAACACTTCTTTAAGGTGCTTCTCAGCCCTTCAGTATTCCTCATGAGAATTCTTTGTTTAGCTCTTTACCCCACTCTTTAATAGGGTTATTTGGTTCTCTGGAGTCTACCTTTTTAAGTTCTTTGTATATATTCGATATCAGTCCCCTTTTTTATGTAGGATTGGTAAAGATCTTTTCCCAATATGTTGGTTGCTGCTTTGTCCTATTGACAGTGTCCCTTGCCTTACAATAGCTTTGCAACTTTATGAGGTCCCATTTGTTGATTGTTGATCTTAGAGCATAGTCATTACCCTTCTGTTCAGAAAAATTTCCCCTGTCCCAATGTGATATATATATATACATATATATACACACATATATATGTATATATACATATATATATATATGTATATATATACATATATATATATAATTCAGAAATATTTTCAATATCATTTCTGAATGCCATTCCACTAGATATAATGATATTTCTATATTTGCATAATGTGGTAGTACTTATCTACAGTTTGAAGTTGATTTCAGTAAGGTTTCTTTAATAATCTAGTATTAATTTTGTATAATATAAATATTCATCTTTAAATGATATTACTGTTGTTAAGGTTATTCCCTGATTTTAATTCTTATCCCTGGACATTTGAGCTATACATTTTTGTTTTTTGAATTTTATGAGGAGGATAATGTTTACCAGAGTGGAAATGGGTTAATAGTTTTAAGAGTAGTTCATAATAAGAATTAAACCTGTACTTGGAGAGATAACTGCAATATTTCTGAAAGACAAGACAAGCATCAGCGTGACTTGGGATTGGTGGTGTGGTGTGAACCTAAAGGCAAGTCTGCAATACTATGATTTATTCTAAAATATAATAAAATCTTGAAGACAGTGTAGCTTTTACATATTAGGAATAATGTGACAAGGGAAATAGAGATGCTTCGGTATAACCTCTCTGGAAGCTTTTACATGAATAATAATTTAGATGTATAACTAGTATGGGCAATCTACAATTGTATTTGTACAATCTGTTAGAAGAAAATAGGATGGAACATTAATAAATAAAAAGATAGTGAAGATAATGTTACTACTAGTGAAGGGCTCTAGAAGGCCACACATGAAAAACATGGCACTGGCAAGCCCTGACCTCTCACTTTCCCAATCCCTCCTCCTTGCTAATACTTTAGATTGTATTCCTTGGTCTCAGTTTGTCTTGTGCCAATTCAAGTCTTTTCACTTCCAAGAAAAATATACTTGGTTTTCAAATTATGGTCTGTTAGCAAGCCATAATTACAGAAAGGAACAATAGTCCATGTCAACTTAGTGCTTGCTTTTTTTTTTTAACTATGGATGACACACACAATTTTTTTCAATTTTCAATAGAAATTTATCAGTCAAATAATTACAATGATAGCAGAACTTATGATTTTCTAGGACTACAGAGGTTTCTTGCTTTAACTGTTTTACAATTATTTCCATTTGCTAACTTTTATAAGATACAAACCATAAAAGCCTTCAGTGCCAGCTAGTGAATGAATATATCAAAGAGATATAAGAACAAAAGAAAATCTGTGGAATCAGGTTAAAAGTATTCCAGGCCACATAACCCAAAGTCACCATTATCAATATCATAGCTGAAATAAACTTGGATTACTGTTTGAAATGCAAAATTAGAACTTCAAGGCATGAGTCAAAAGGTAAGGTTAGATTATGAGGGTTTGATCTGCCTATCTGGTGTCTGTCACCATTGCACAGATGAATATGATGGTGAAACCAAGACTGGTTCCTTATAAAACAGAGTAAGATTGAACATAAACAGATACTTTCAAAATTTTCAAAGTAATGCCAGCTTTGTAATCCAGGAACAATTCCAACATTATATACAGAAGACCAAGGAGTACAGAACATCTACCCTTTAATACTGAAGGTCATTATCCACAAAACTGTAGGAAGTTGTTCCCAGGAGAGATTGGTAATGAGTTTGCAGTTTCCCTGTTTGTACTGAATGATGAAAGAGTCAGCATTGCTAGAGTGCGCTGTGCGTGAGAGTATTAATACAAAATATTTTCCTTGTTATTTTAGAAAAGGACACACAGTGAAACTACAGAAAAAATATTGTAGATACAATTAGTACAGATTCTTTCCTTTAAGTTTTTCTTAATTCATGAGAACTCACAAACATGCAATGAGATATAATCATAGCTACCCCAATTCCTACCTGCAATTCCACTGCATATCCTCCAATATGGCTTCCTCACAGCTTCATGGCTTTGTTTGTATAAAGTTATTAATTTATTCACTTTACAACCCAATATCAGCCCTTCCTTTCCTCCCAATTCCTGCTCATGGAAGTCATCTGCCTACTGTACCTTCTCTGAGTCTAGGCACACCCTCTCCTGCTAAGGGCAGACAGGGCAATCCATTTAGGGACATAGAATCCTCAAACATGTAGGGAACGGGATCAGGGACATCCAGTGCTCCAGTTGTTGGGAAACCCCCATGAAAAACAAGCTGCTCATCTGCCCTTGCACTTGGAGCATAGATGTGTAGAATTGAGAGTTCACCTTGGTAGATTTTTTTTTCCTTTGACCAGTATTAAATGTCCTTCCTTATCTTTTTGATACTTTTTGGCTGAAGGTCAATTTTATTCAATATTAGAATGTCTATTCCAGCTTGTTTCTTGGGACCATTTGCTTAGAAAATTGTTTTCCAGCCTTTTACTCTGAGGGAGTGTTTGTCTTTAACACTGAGGTGTGTTTCCTGTGTGCAGCAAAATGTTGTGTCCTGTTTATGTATCCAATCTGTTGGTCTATATCTTTTTTATTAGGGAAGTAAGTACATTGATGTTAAGAGATAATATGGAAAAGTATCTATGGTGGTGAATGTAGCTGAGACTCCAAGCATAGAAGGATTGTGAGGTGACCAATTTCTGCAGCCAGGCAGAACTTCCTGTGGAGGGAAAAGGACAACAACGCCCACCCACAAAACCTTCAATACAATATGTGTCCTGTCTACAAGATGTAGAGAGACAGAGATAGAGAAGTGAGCGGGGGAATGGCCAAGTTCATGGCTTTTTATGTATTACTTTCAGATCATTATTAAACCCTTTTCACCAGAGACTCAGAGATTTTAAGGAAAGTTCATAAACTTCTAAGGTTAACTAGCAAAGTCCTAGGGAACTAGACTGTCTCTCTGCTTGAAATGATTTCTATTTTCTCCCTTTATGGAAATATCTAGAAATATAAGAAAACAATCTTCTCAAATAAAGTTGTATATATAACTTTAAATTATCAATTCAAATGCTTATTTGTGGAGTTATAGATTAATTAGGTTCAGGAAGAATATCAACATATGCAAATAAAAATAAGGTGTCAATTATAACACAAAGGTATAACCAACATGAGTGAAATATTTTTCTAGGTATTTTTTGTTATGATCTATATGATTGATTAAGAAGTATGTTCATATCTGAGAATAGTCAAAAGCAGAGATCATGATATTGATCTCCCTACTGTATATGATCCATCGTGTTTAACTTCCATGTGCACGTTAACAACTGTGCATAGGTTCACAACTTCTTATTACTTTGTTAAAGAACACAAATTTTATTTCTCACACAAATTGAGAGAAAGGATGGATCTACAAAACTTTATTCACTTACCCGCAGAAGAGAGCAAGCTGATTAGTTTATGATACTGCCCTCCTGTGTGTTGTTGATTCACACTTGAAGAACTTTTCATTGTACTAGTAGATCACAAAATAATTACCCCATAGAATTGGCTTTCTGGAGGAAAAAAAAAAAAAGATTAGTTATTATCTGGTTGCTTTACCCATTTTAAAGTGTACATCAGCTACAAGAACTTACAAGTGTGCATTTACCCTCATTTATTCTGAACCATATCAAGACATTGTATTCTTCAATTAGAGCTGTGTGTTTATCTTCTTCTTAAGTTCCACTTACTCTTATCTAAAACATTACCTTCCTTAAACCACTTTGTCTCTGCTTGATTAAATTTTCAGGTTAGAATGAAGGCCAGGATGTAAGAGATACTTGTAAGAAACAAGCTGCAAAGTACATAATCAATTTGGTTGCTGAAGACATAGTTTACAAGAAACAGCCTTATGTCACGCATGGTTCTTGAAACCTGAAAGAGCTGACTGATGGCTAAAGGAGGAAAGTTAAAAAGGAGACAACTGGCAGAGGAATGTTACTCGTGGTCAAGTACACATCATTCATATTGTAGATTTTACAAGTTCAAAATGTTGGTTAAAAATTATTTGCGAACATTGCAAAATGTTACCTAATATAACTGAAGTTACAATGCTATAAGGGAAATATGTTGTTATGTGGAAAATGTTTAGATTGTAATAAAATTCTAGTAAGAAAATAAGTATATTTATACTCTGTGTTGGGAATTGGTAATGAGTACTTAAAAATACTTGAAGTTATGGAATTTCCAGTCCTGAAATGAGTTTAATATCAGATGGTATATTATAAGAATAATATTTATGTCACTGCTAAATTGTGATGAAGCCTGCAATTAACATTTCCTTTACTGTAAGTTAAAATTGGAGACTTGATGAATTTTGAGAGGATTTTTGAAACATAATTAATGTTTAGAGGGATGTGAATTTAGTCAAGGAATTCTCATTATAATTATAAGTAATGACATTGCTCCAATATGTGTAATTTTTTTAGAAACAGTAAGATTTCTATTGATTTTAAGCTTTATTATTTATAACCCTAGCTGCTATGAATGTATATAAGTTAGAGTTAAAGTGTGATTTCCACCCAGAATAATACTAAGAAAGATAATGGTAGATTATGTGATAAGAGTATATAATCTATGTAGCTTTGTAGAGTAATCTTCTGAACTCTCAGCCAAAGTGACTGCATTTTTTTATTCACATTTTCAGTAAATGTGAATTTCTGGTTTGTTTGTTTGAGGGAATTTTTTTTTTTTTTTGATTGCACACCATGAAACCTGACTGAGATCCTTTAGAAGTAAATGGGTATTTTCAAAAAGCCACAACTTTGCAGAAATATTCTGCTATTAGGAATCTAAATAAATGTGTTTGGTTGGCTTTATATAAGTTATTTTAATTTATGTATCTCCAAAGACACCAAGGCATATTATATATTTGTGTGTTCTTTTTCTTTTATCATCTTTATATCTTCTTTACTGAGGCATCTGATAGTATACATTATGTATTATTTATAGTTAGGTTGAGTGGTTAGGTTTTTCTTGACTTCTTCACCTATTATAGCCAATCAATATTTATAAAATACATAGTGACAAATTTTTCTCCCACCATGCGTATTATTTTCTTTATTGGCAGTATTGTTTTGTACATAATAATAATATGAAAACTAGATACCTAAAACTTTTTGATGGAATGTGTCTTTGATATTGTTTGTAATTATTCACATGTTTTGTTGTTAACTATTTTTTCTAGTAGATAATTTTGCAATTTTATTCATCTGTATGATCAATCTTGAATTAGTTTTTAGTAAAGAGTAGAATATCTGTGTCTCAAGTCATTTTTTAACACATTCATATATTGGAAGCAAACAAGATGTCTTTAATAGTGAATTAATAGAAAAATTGATAATTCCAGATGTAAGAGCATTTTTATCATATATATATATATATATATATATATATATATATATATATATATATGAACAACCATAAAAACCTACACATGGCAAATGCATACCATCAAATAGAAAAAAAAAAAAAACCAATCCAACATGGCTATATGTTGAATGAGTTAAACACATGCCCTTCTTCTAAAAGAAGTATATGAAGAAAGGTAAAACTCATTATATTTTTTACCTATTTTGTTTGTTTGTTTGCTTGCTTGCTTGCTTTTTCAAGACAGGGTTTCTCTGTGTATCCCTGTCTGCCCTGGAAATCACTCCAGGGTGGCCTTAAACTCAAAAATCTGCCTGCCTCTACCTCCCAAGTGCTGGGATTAAAGGCATGCACCACCACTGCCTGGCTTTTTTACCTATTCTTAAAGGGAGTGAGAGTTGAGTAGATCAAATATGGAGGATTCTTAAGGCATCATAAAGCTATTGTTCCTGATACTATAAGTGTAGTGCTATATGCCAATTTCCCAAAACTCTTGAAAATGCAATGCAATTAATAAACTTACATGTATTAAGTTTAGCTTCAGATGATTTTGTTATGCTGGTATGAATCTATCACAAATGTATCAATAATCAGGGGGTTAGGGCGCTTCATAATAAGGGACTCTTTGTGCGTGGGTTTTTTGGGGTAGCCTCTCAACTTTTCTGTTATCTTAAAATTGTTCAAAAATATAAAGATTTTTGTCATGTTTTGTGAAAAATAGCAAAGGGCATACCATCCATGTTCAGAAAGGCAGAGGGAAGCAAAGTATGATGACTCATGTGTGTCATTCTAGCACTTGGTAGAGCAAGAGGTGTGAGAACGCTAGAGCAATCCTGGATATATGAGAGGGACACTACAAACCACAAAATACATCACAAAGATGGAACAACAGCAACATGAACAAGAGCGTACAATATTTGAAATGACACTAGTTAAACTTTTGGATAGAAATCCAGAAAACTGGAACAAGAGTCTCCATAATATCTACAAACAAGAGTGAAACAGCAAAACCCTCAGTCAAACAAACAGACGAACAAACAAACAAACAACTATGAAAAAGAAAACAAGCAAACCAAAAAACCAAAACGCCAGATTGTCTAAGTTCCTTATGAAAACCAGAACTAAAAGGGACAGTCATTTGTCCTTTAATTTCTACCAAAAAGAGTTCTAGTCCCAAATCATTCCAAAACATAAGATTCATGGATACTTAATTTCATAGGACTCTATATAAGATACTCTGGAATATCAGTATGTCACTTTGTTTGGGAATGTCTCTGTGAAGGAACATCATATACATACAAGCATATGTAATACAGAGAGAGAGGGGGGAGGGAGGAATGGAGGGAAGGAGGGAGGGAGGGAGGGAGGGAGAGAGAGAGAGAGAGAGAGAGAGAGAGAGAGAGAGAGAGAGAGAGAGAGAGATACTGAACTCAACAAGCAAACTTGTAGGTCTCTAATTCTTGTGCCTTCTCTTGCAACTGTTTTATTTTTCTGATGGCTTGTCATTTCCAACTTCAGTATAATAATTGTTTTATCTTACTAGATTTCATTTTGTTATGTTTGTTGCTATTTTCTAGAAACATATTCTTTTCTGGAGAAAGAAAGGAAAATAGTTCAAGATAAGAGAAGATGTGAAGATAAACTGGGAGGAATAGGAGAAGAATCTGTATTTTGATTACATCATATGAAAAATATATCTAAGTTTAATACATGGGAAAAATCTGTTGCAGACATGTTTAAGACCAAGATTATTTTTAAATCACACACACACACACACACACACACACACACACACACACACACACCCTTCTGTCAATTCATATGAACTTTGCTCAGTTGTTTTTCAGGTCTTTTTCTCCTGGGATCATCCTCTGTCCTCTGTCTTCTCCATCCTTTCTGTCCCCTCCTTTTATGGGATCTCTGAGCTCTGACGTAGAAGGATTTGATTGAGACAGCTCTAGAGCTGTATGTTTCAAGTTCTCTCTCTCTCCCTCCCTCTCTCTCATTGTTGGTCATCTCTATATTTGTTCCTGCCTGCATCAGGAAGAAGCCTTTTGATGGATGCTGAATATGCCATCAATCTTAGTATAACAGAACATAATCAGGAGTCATTTTATTGTTAGTTTGTTTATTTGTTTGCTTGTTTACTAGTACTATTTGTTTCACCCTAGAACTCTGGCCTATCTATAATCTCACTTTTGGTCATGCAAACAGTTTCACATATGGGTTTGTTTGCATGAATTGGGTCTTATGTCAAAGCAGATAAATGTTATTTATTTACACAAGGTTGCTGCCTCAATTGGCATAGCTTAAGGTGTAGTCTGCAATAATGAAAATCAAAGGTTGTGTGGTTGAGATGGTATTTACATTTCTCTTTTGGTAGTCTGCAGTATACCTTTCTCACATGATATTTTAACATGGGATAAATGTTCTATGTAGGCATCAACTTCATCTCTTCATGTTCATTGAGGTGTGTGGGTGTTGTCTTCAACAATAGCTCTTGTCAGCTTGTGTAGAGAAATCTAGTTTGGTGGTAGGTTGGGGATACCCATGATTTCAATATGGGACCTGAATGAAGTCCAACTGAATTGTTGGCCAAAAGTGGTGACATGGCACTAGAAGCTTCATTTAGTGACAAGATATAGCCTGTACAGGTTCTGTCTCTGTCATTATTTTGAGACTTCATTAGGGTCTCTACTACATATAGGAAGATTCCACTGAATATTGTTCTTCAAATACCTTCCAGGTTCTTTTCAATTTTAGCTGTCTCTACCCTCATTCCCTTCTTCAATCCCATCTCCACTCCTCTGTGCTTGATCCTAGGGTTTTCATCTCCCTACTATGGTTGTCTACTCATAAAATTCTATGCTATTTCCACATCCCAGGTAAATCCATGGTTCCACCCAAGTTTCTTCCTTTATTCCTAATCTTTCTTGGCATATAAAACATAGCTTGGTTCTCATTTATTTAATGTTTATTAACCAAATATAAGTGGATGCATATAATTATCTTTCTGGGTCTGGGTTCCTTCACAAAACATGAATTTTTCTAGTCTATTTCTTGGATTTTTTATATCATTTTTTCAAGAGATGATTAATATTCCATTGTGTGAACGTACCACATTTTGTTTATCTATTCATCTATTGAGGGACATGTAGGTTGTTTTTGGTTTCTTGCTATGATGGATAAAGTTGCCATGAACATGGCTGATCAAGTGTCCCTATGGTAGGATGAAGCATCCATTAGTTATATGCCCAAGAGTTTTATAGCTGGAGCTTGTGGTGATAGATTTCTATGATGAACTGCCATACTGATTTCCATAGTGGCTGTACAACTTTACACTCCCAATAGCAAGGCAGGAGTGTTCTGCTTGTTCCACAGCCTTGCCATAATGATCTGTCAATTGTATTATTGTTTGTCACTATTTTGAGAGGTGTACAATGAAATCACAAAGTAATTTGAATTTGAATTGCCCTCATGGCTAAGAATGTTGAACAATTCTTTATGTGTCTCAGACATTTGTGATTCCTCTATTGAGAATTCACAGTTTCGATCTGCAACCCATTTTAATTGTATTTCTTTTATTATAGGAAGTTTCTTAATTTCTTTATATATTTTAGATATTAGCCTTCTACTAGAAATGGAATTGTTCAAAGTTTTGTCCCCTTCCATAGGATGCCAATTTGTTTGAATGACATTGTCCTTTCCCATGCAGAATCTCATAGCTTCATGAAGTCCCGTTTATCAATGAACCTTAGTACCTGCATGTTCAGAATGTCTTCCCCTGTCTCAATAGTTACAAACCTATTCCCCTTTCCTTTCTATCAGACTGCATGTACCTGTTTTTATATTGAGGTCTTTGATTCATTTGGAGGTGAGTTTGTTCAGGGAGATTGGTATGAACTTATTTGCATTCTTCTACCTACAGATATCTGTTTGACTTAGCACCAATTGCTGAAGATGCTTTTTTTTTTTATTTTTTATTTTATTTTCTACTTTGTCTTTATGGCATTTTTTAAAAGTCAAAATCCCTTCTTTATAACCATGTGTATTTATGTCTGGATATGTAATTTGTTTACACTTATCAACATGCCTCTTTTTTGCCAATACCATGCTGTTAAAACAGTTATATTTGTTTAAAATATACAGTAAGAAAACTTTTGTTTGGAAAATAGGGAGATTCCTTCTGCACAGGCTTTCTATCATTTGTATTTTTTCACAGTAGCTAATTGTTTTTCATATTATCCAGCTTTAGAAAATTCTATGAGTTACCAGTGAAAATAGCTTTTCATGATGATTAATTATCCCTTTTAACATTCTTACCTCAGAGAAATGCATATTTTTGCCTATTCTTCAGTTATTTAATATTTTTTATTTCTGTCTTTGGGATAAACAAGGATTGCTGCACAGCAGCTAAGAATTTTAGCCTCAGAAATAAATTGAGCTGTAAAATGAAACACCAGGAGACAGTTCAAACCTTCCACATTTGCATGGCTAATGTAAACAGCCCCAAGATCCCATCAGTGACAGCAGCAAGGTAACTAGTGTGTGAGCTTTCTGCACTGCTGAGAAAAGCAATAATGAGCTCCTGAGAAAAATGCTACAAAACATAGCAATTGAGTTATAAAACTAACATGAAAAAGTGATATATTTTAGAAATAGTTTGTTCTTTAATTCAGGAATATTGAAGACTATATAAACCTTACTCAGATGCAAATTATGCCACTATTTGAAATCTCCATCTCTGGAATGAAAAATGAGAATTTTTAAATTTTACAATATTAAGTATTTATCCAACTTAAATGTTGTAAATATATTTAACTTACTTTGCTTCTGAAAGCATTTTGTCTTTCTCAAGAATTTGACAATAATGGTAGCAGAAATATAAACAAATTAGTATAAATTTGTGATACTAAGACAAAATGTTTTTTGCTAGACTCTTTTATAATGTGCCAGGAGTCTACATAGGCAAGCAAATAACTAAGCAGGTGATCTTCCTGCGATGAATCTACCTCAGATTAAAATCTACTATGGACCTCTGGTAGGCAAGGCTCAAGAGAAAATCACTTTAGGAAAGATTCCTGCTACCAATATGCCTTTTCTGTATTGTCACATATATAACACTCACTAGGTTCTAGCCAACCATTTTGAGCAAATCTCTGGAGAACTACAGAAATCTACAGTCTTGTAGTGATCCTATATAGATAAATAAATGACTTTTTTTTTTTAAATTTATTCTTCAATCTTTTTTTTTACAGTCCAGATTTTCTCCCCTTCCTGGTCCACCCTCTGTCTGTTCTACATCTCATACCTCCTCCCTGCTCCCTGTCTCCAAGAAAATGTCCCCACCTTCCCACTCCCATCTCACCAGACCCATGTCACAGAGGTCATAACAGGAAACTAATGATTTATTATAGGTGCTAGGACATAAGATAAAATATTGATTGGGTTTATCTATACAAAACTTCTCTAATAACCTAGGTTTTTTAACTCTCTATTAACCTGTGGAGCTATGACAGGTGATAAATGTTTAGCCAGATAAATACTCCTAATGGGCACATATGTAAAACTTCTCTATTGTAAACTTCATATTCGAGTTATGATTTGAATTCATGTGTAAACTTGTGAAAGATGTGTAAGTGTTGAGGACAGAGAGGAGTGTGAATTTCCTTTGCTACACTTAAGATCATTCTACTTTGTTGTTTTCTTAGCGAGCTTTCATAGGAAATATTTTACATCTTAGAAATAAATGCTAAATACACTTTTCTTTTTTTACTTTTATATTTTTAATTTATTTTTTTTTTACACTTCATAGTTCATTCCCTGTCCCCCCATCCACCTGCCACCAAATCACATAACTCTTCTCCACCCCACCCTGTCTCCACGTGAATGTCCCCAAACCCCACCCCACCTGACCTCTAAACTCCCTGGGGCCTCCAGTTTAAACTTACATTTCTTTTTTTTTCCCTCTTTTAGTTTTTTTTATTATATATTTTCTTTATTTATATTTCAAAGGCTATCCCCTTTCCTAGTTTCCCCTCCTAAAACCCCTTCCCTCTGCCCCCTAATCACCAACCCACTCACTCCCCCTCCCTGGCCCTGGCATTCTCCTATACTGGGGCACAGAACCTTCACAGGACTAAGGGCCTCTCCTCCCATTGATGATCAATTAGGACATCCTCTCCTACATATGCAGCTAGAGTCATGAGTCCCACCATGTGTTTTCTTTGGTTGGTGGTGTAGTCCCAGGGAGCTCTGGAGATGCTGGTTAGTTCATACTGTTGTTCCTCCTTTGGGGCTGCAAACCCCTTCAGCTCCTTGGGTAATTTCTCTAGTTCCTTCATTGGGGACCCTGTGCTCAGTTCAATGGATGGCTGTGAGCATCCACTTCTGTATTTGTCAGGCACTGGCAGAGCCTCTCAGAAGACAGCTATATCAAGCTCCTCTCAGCATGCTATTGTTAGCATCCACAATAGTGTCTGGATTTGGTGGTTGTTTATGGGATGAATTCCCAGGTGGGACAGCCTCTGTCTGGATGGTCATTCCTTCAGTATCTGCTTCACATTGTCTCTGTAACAACTTCATTGGGCATTTTGTTCCCCTTTCTAAGTAGGAGCAAAGTATCCACACTTTGGTTTTCCTTCTTGAGTTTCAAGTGTCTTGTGAATTGTACCCTGAATATTCCGAGTTTCTGGGCTAATATCCACTTATCAGTGAGTGCATATCATGTGTGTTCTTTTGTGATTGGGTTACCTCACTCAGGACGATATTTTCTAGTTCCATCCCTTTACCTATGAATTTCATTAACTCATTGTTTTTAATATCTGAGTAGTACTCCATTGTGTAAATATACTACATTTTCTGTATCAATTCCTCTGTTGAGGGACATCTGGGTTCTTTCCAACTTCTGACAATTATAAATAAGGCTGCTATGAACATAGTGGAGCATGTGTCCTTATTACATGTTGTAGCACCTTCTGGGTATATGCCCAGGAGTGGTATAGCTGGGTCCTCAGGTAGTACTATGTCCAATTTTCTGAGGAACTGTCAAACTGATTTCCAGAGTGCTTGTAAGAGCTTGCAATGCCACATTTTTCAAAGTGCCCCCCCCTTTTTTTTCCCTGTGACTTCAACTAGCAGGCTGAAAGTTAGTACAATTTCTGCTAAGACAGAACAAAGGCCACATTACTTAATCTCCTGCTGTTAGGCTACAGGTGTTAATCACCTAAACCAGGGGCTTTTAACCTTGAAAATGAGCAATAACATTTTTAGGACTTTTTAGAAGTTATCATCAACATCCAGTATAGTTAAAGAGCTAGAATATCCTGAGACCATCAGTCTTTTTTTTTTTTTAATTTAATTTTATTTGTAATTCATTTATTTTACATTCAGTATTCCATTCCCTGCTCCTCCCCATCCACCATTCCCTCATCCACCATTCCGTCATACACCAACTGCACCATATCCTGCACCTCCCCCCCACCCCAGACTGTCTGCATGTGGATGCCCCCACCCCAACACCCCACCTGACCTCTAAACTCCTTGGTGCCTCCAGTCTCTTGAGGGTTAGGTGCTTCATTTCTGAATGAACACAGACCTGAAGGTCCTCTACTGTATGTGTGATGGGGGGTCTCATATCAGCTGGTATATGCTGCCTGTTTGGTGGTCCAGTGTTTGAGAGATCTCATGGATCCAGATTAATTGAGACTTCTGGTCCTCCTACAGGGTCACCCCCTACTCAGCTTCTTCCAGCCTTCCCTAATTCAACAACAGAGGTCAGCTGCTTCTGTCCATTGGTTGGGTACAAATAACTACATCTGACTCTTTCAGCTGCTTGTTGGTTCTTTCCGAGGTCAGTCATGATAGATCCCTTTTTGTGAGTGTTCCATAGCCTCCTTAATAGTGTCAGGCCTTGGGACCTCCCCTTGAGCTAGATCCCACTTTGGGCCTGCCTCTGGATCTTCTTTTTCTCAAGATCCTCTCCATTTCCATCTCTGTAATTCTTTCAGACAGGAACAATTATGGGTCAGAGGTGTGACTGTGGGATGGCAACCCCATCCCTCACTTGATGTCCTGTCTCCCTGCTGGAGGTGCACTCTATAAGTTCCCTCTTCCTACTATTGGGTATTTCATCAAAGGTCCCAATGCAAATTTGCTCACTTAGTGATGAGTCATGAATTGACCTGTTTGACTTACTCAGGGTCATGATACTACACTTAAGATCATTCCAGATGTGAAAATATATTCATTTGTTTGTTCATTACTTTAAATAACAAGTATAGAATCTAGGCCCTCACATGTGCTGACACAATGCTCTACCAATGAGATACACCTCCAGCTCACTTCTTATATTTGAAAAGAAGCTTATCAGCTAGTTTATCAAAATCATACTGATCAAAAGTTAAAGTAATGATCATTGTTCCCCCTTTCTACTTAACTAAGTAGAAAAGCTTTTAAAATAAATTTAATCCAATATCCTTATTAAGACCTACCACAGTAGAGCCTAGGTATGTAATACATGTCCCTACGTTTGTTTAATAATTATAACCCACCTGTCAAGTTCCATAAGTAAATACTCTCAAAAAACAAACAAAAACTATGATAAAATTTTAAATCAATGGTGCTATTTTATGCATAGTTTGAAGGAAATGTGATAATAATAATTGCTAACCTGAAGGATCTAGTTGTAGGCTGTGCATAGCATCAGGGAGGTAAGGGATGAGGGACAGATCTGGAAAAAGTTGGGGAACAGAAAAAAAACTTGATAAAATTTATGGTCTTAATACTCACAGATTAAATCAACAATGACAAAAAAGACTGCCTAAAATTGGGATATGTTAAAGTGTAGCTATAAAGACATTCATTATATTAAGTCTGGGGTAATTTTCCAAGGCTTCCAAGTTAATGATACATCTCAAATGCATGTGAGGCCAGGGAAAGGACATAAAAAATAGAATTCTGTAAGATGGGTTAGGATTGATCCACTGACTGTTTTGTCTCTAGTGAACATTAAAGTTGGAGAACTATCAAGAAAAATATAACTCCTGTTTTGATAAGAGCTAATTTTAAAATGTAACATTGTTAAAATTGTAGCCACATTGTCTGATTAGTAAGAAAAAAAATGAAATCAAGATGTCCATCTTAAAAATCCCCAATTTCACACGTAAGTAAACCAATTTTAAGCAATATAAACATTTACCCACTTAATGCTATACATCAGCTTATAGGAAACAAAGCTCACTGGCTCTTAGAGGAGCAGTCAATTGTCTACAGATATTAAAAGAATGTTCATTTTGGAGGTGGGGAAAGGCCATCCAGAGACTGCCCCATCTAGGTTCATCCCATCTGCAGATACCAAATCCAAACACTACTGCTGATGCCAAAAGTTTGCTGACGGGAGCCTGGTATTTCTGCTCCCTGAGAGTCTCTGCCAGAGCCTGACCAGTACAGATGTGGATGCATGCGGCCAAACATCAGAATGAGTGTGGGGACTCCATTGGAGGAGTTAGGGAAAGGACAGAAGGAGCTGAAGGGATTTGGAATTCCATAGGAAGAACGACGTTATCAACCAACCCCAAAGCTCCCAGAAACTAAACCACCAACCAAAGAATACATAGGCAGTACCCATGGCTCCAGCTGGATATATAACAGAGGACTGTCTTATGGGAGGGGAGCCCCTTGGTCCAGTGGAGGATCAAAGACCCAGAGTAGAGAAATGCTAGGCCACTGAGGCAGGAGCAGGTGGGCCAGTGGGGACTCACCTGTGAGGGGGAGAAGGGAAAGTAAAGCTGGTTTGAGGAAAGAAAACTGAAAAGGGCAATAACATTTAAAATGTAAACAAATAAAATAACCAATAAAATTTTTAAAAAAGCAAACATGTCAAGAGAAACAAAGGGAGAAAGAAAAAATGTTCATTACTCCAGTCACAACAATAATGTGAAAACCATTTTTATACGGATATAAGACACATTTTTTAGGATAAGTAATTTTTAAATTTTTAGTGTAAGTATTAAAGTAGCATCAAAGGATGTCTTGTTTAAGACTCTCAAGGGTTTTGCATACATAACATGAAACTTTTTATTATGAGATATTGTATTGGTTCAGTGAAGGTAGTCATTTAAGTCCAATATAAATTCAGTAAACAATTGTGTGTGTGTGTGTGTGTGTGTGTGTGTGTGTGTGTGTGTGTGTGTATTTTTCAACAGTTTCAAATCAGTTTTAAGGTATCATAGGGCATTCTTGTAAATGCATATTTTACACACTTATTTTGAGAGGTATATTTATTTTATTTTTATGTGTATGAATGCTTTGTTTGGTATATATTTGAGCACTATATTGTAACAGAGGTCAGAAGAGGGTGTAGAAATGCTGGAATTTGTTTCAGTTTTCCTGTGGGTGCAAGATTCTTTGTAAGAGCAGAGGGTATTGATAACTGCATCTCCATTACTCCCTCCCCTACTTTATTAATTTCCAGTGAAATATACAAAACAACTGTCAATAAACAATATTTGTTCTCATGTACCCAGATTGAAGAGTATTTAAAACAGAAGATGGTGGAAAACAGAGGTATTTTCCCTTTTGATTACTGTTAATTGACAAGTTCTGAACTTAAAGTTTGTAAGAATTACTTGTAAGGCTCTTAAATGTATACATTAAATACTGCAACATTTTGATATCTAACAACTTCTATTTCTGTATCTAATGTATATATTTATATCTATATAAATATATATGTCTAAAGGTATCATCTACCTATATAGATGTTCTCTCTCTATATATATATATCTTATATATATATATATATATATAATCATATATAATATCTATCTGATATATCTAATAAAGCAATCTATTTATCATATATATATAAATATATATTTATATATATAATATATTTATATTTTATATATATAATATACATATTTATATATTATATATAATATATATATATAATATAAATATGTATATTATATATATATATAAATCAGGTAGGTTGATAGATCGATTGAAGGACAGATAATAGATTAGTCAATATAGATGCTATATAAATAGATGAGAAATATATATCAATAGATATAGATATAGTATCTTGGTATCTGTTCTGTGTGCCTCTGTGTACTGGAGTGCTTGGCTGGTGGCCTGTGACTGAAGGTCAAAGAGAACACTCTCATGTTCTCTCTCTCTTCTCTACGTAGCTTCTGGAATGGAACTGACAGCAAGTGACTACCTGCTAAGCCATCACTCTGGTCCATATGTAAAGTTTGATTTAGTTATTTAACTCAAAAGTCTGACGAATGGTTCTAACAATTATATAACTCACTCATTATTTGGGTTTCTTTTAAAATAAATTCTGATGATACGGCCCAGCAGTTGCAAAAACTATTACTTGAGAATCAATCATTGTAACTTACTAATGATTTTATTACTTTAAAAAAACTTTTTTTTTTTTTTTTTTTTTTGTATGTTTGGATCATCTGTTCTCCACAATTTCTTGCTGGTCCTTCTCATTTGCCTACCAACTAACCCAAGTTTTTGTTTTCTTTTAAAGATCAAAACAAACCAAAAACAAACAAACAAACAAAAAAACAAAAACAAAATTAAAATTAAAACAAGCCTACAAACATCAATACCGCAAACAGACTCCAACAACAGAAATACAGTATTCCTTTCTCCCATACACAGGTAAAAACATGGAATTCATTTAGTTTAGGCCATCTACTCAATATCAGCCCTGTCCTAAATCGTGTTTTATATATTCAATGACATTTCACCAGCAAAACTTCCAGAGATAGTAGGATGAATGTAAACAAGAATTGATAGAAATTGTGGTAGCCCTGGTGCACATCAGACATACACAGGTTTAATCCAGTCTTGAAAGGAGGGAGAGGAACTAGATCTCACCCATAATTAAGAAGTTTTCTGTATTCAGAGGGGAAAACAGGAAAGGGGATAACATTTGAAATGTAAATAAAGAAAATATCTAATACAAAAGGGGGGAAAAAGCTATCTGTAATAGCATTTGGCAAAGGAAAATCTACGTTTGTATAGTCGTGCTGCAGAGTTATTTAACAAATAATTTTGCTAATTATTGGATGTGATGGACACTGCAAAGAAAAATATTTATGTGGGTTGAAGTTGGAACTGGGTCTTAAAGGATTTCAGTGAAAGTTGTCAGAAAAGTTCCAATACAAAGTATGGCAATAGGTAAACAAAACATAGGCAAATCATAAGGTCAAATGTCATTCTGGCAACCAGGGAACATGTTTGTTTGTTTGTTTGTTTGTTTGTTCGTTTGTTTGATTGATTGATTTTTAACTTTAGAATGCCAAATTGCTAATGTCCTTTGAGAGCAGTCCCAGTATCTTCAAAAGAAACTTCATGTTCTGATTCAGTGGCCTGGTACTTTTGTTTCTTTGTCCCTTCCTTAATTCCTTCCTTCCTTCCTTCCTTCCTTCCTTCCTTCCTTCCTTCCTTCCTTCCTTCCTTCCTTAATTCCTTCCTTCCTTCCTTCCTTCCTTCCTTCCTTCCTTCCTTCCTTCCTTAATTCCTTCCTTGCTTCCTTAATTCCTTCCTTAATTCCTTCCTTCCTTCCTTCCTTAACTCCTTCCTTCCTTAATTCCTTCCTTCCTTCCTT
>NC_034597.1:96996286-97022012 GCF_900095145.1 Mus pahari
CTTCCTTCCTTCCTTCCTTCTTTCCTTCCTTAATTCCTTCCTTCCTTCCTTCCTTCCTTCCTTCCTTCCTTCCTTCCTTCCTTCCTTCCTTCCTTTCTCTCATTTCCTTTCTTTCAGTCTTCCTCCAATTCTTCCTTCCATTTTTCTCTTTACTTCCTTCTCTTTCTGTCTTCCTCACTTACTTAACTCTAGATATTTACTTCCTACGGTGTAGTTTGAAAAATGCAGAGCAAAATGGTTCCCAAGGCTTAGGCAGAACTGATGAATGGTACAAGAGACTTTCATTTCTGTAACTGAGAACCAGGTGAAATGACAATTCGTAAGTATGGTTCATGAGGAAATTAATATCATCTAATATTAATAAAAAAGCATTTAATCTTTAGGTAACAGAAGCAAAGGAGCATCACTTAGAAAGCAAGGCAAATAAAGAAGGTAGGCCAAGCAAAGAGGTAGGACAATGTATAATTGTGCATTTGTCATTTGTATGACACATCTTTTTTTATTGTTTTAAGGCTATTGCTTATAAATATGTTCATTTGAAAATGCTGAAGTGAATATTTTTAATAAAATATAGGAATGTCCCTACCCTACAATAAATGACAGAGAAATCATGTCTCTGAAGTAATTCTGTTTTGAGGCTGTTTTCTTTATAAATTGGATACACTCATTCATTTTTCTCATTTGTTTGTTTAATATGTTGCTCACATTTCAGTCTTTAACACGATTTTCCAAATTGCAGCAGGCCATAGTTTGTTTAGAAATTCCTATTCCAAGATACATCTTTAATATGAGCACCCCTCTTGTCCTTGAAGTAAAGTGCTAATAGCTATTGCATCATAAAAGATCAAAATACAGAAAGAGATTTTTGGCAGATGTAAAAGTGCTTCAGAGGAGAATCACATACTATGAGATAAGACCATAGCTGGATATATCAAGCCCATCTCAGCTGATTATAGTGTATCTCCTCACATAATTTTATATAGTCCTTGGCCAGTCTTCCATTCTGTACCTATGATGAATGTTGAATATTGTTACTTTTTGTCTTTTCTTATGCAAGTGAAATCACATTAACGGTCTAATATAGCATATTTACTACTATATTTTTATATTTTTATATATTTTATTTTCCAGGTTATCTAACTGTCAGGGTTGTTATATTTTTGGACCAGGGAGTGGTACCATTTGGAGGTGTGGTCTTGTTGGAATAGGTGTGACCTGGTTGGAGTAGATGTGTCACTGTGGGAGTAGGTTTAAGACCTTCACCCTAGCTGACTGGAAGTCAGTCTTCCACTAGCAGCCTTTGGATGAAGACATAGAACTCTCAGCTCTGTCTGCACCATGCCTGCCTGGATACTGCCATGCTCTCACCTTGATGATAAGGGACTGAACCTCTGAACCTGTAAGCCAGCCCCAATTAAATGTTGTTTTTTATAAGACTTGCCTTGGTCATTGTGTCTGTTCACAGCAGTAAAGCCCTAAATAAGGCACTAACCAATGACAATCCAGTTATAATCAAATAGTTATTTATGTAAAAATGTTTTGTTCTGATACTTAAATTAATTGTTCAATATATGATAAAAACTTCAACAGATGAATAATTCAATTAATAGATTATATGCCACTATAATTTTATATTTATAAAGTATCTAATGAAAACATATACATTAACAAACATATATTTGTGTATATATATAATATATATGGAAATATTAAGACATAGTATTAGTAATTAGTTTAAAACATGTTATTATGATTAATATGATAGTTCTCTGTATAGACATGGCCTTGTTGGAGTAGATGTGGCCTTGTTGGAGTAAGTATGTCACCGTGAGGGACCAGCTTTGAGTTCTCCTATGCTTGAATACACTCTCCTTCTGCTGCCTATGAATCAAGATGTAGAACTCTTGGCTCCTCCAACACCGTTTCTGCCTGCATGCTGCCATGTTTCCTGCTATGATGATAATGTACTAAACCTCTAAACTTTAAGCCAGCTCCAGTTAAATGTGTTCCTTTATAAGTGTTGCTGTACTTATGGTGTACCTTCACAGCAATGAAACCCTAACCAAGACATTTGGATAAAATAAAATTTAATTATTATAAGTTACATTTGTGACTATTTGTCTCTGTATATAAAAACTACTGTGGTTTATTACAAAAATGAGATTTCTCCAAATTAATTGCTAAACTTTTTATATCCTTATATTTAATAAGCATGGCTTTATTTTTGATAATTATATTTCAGTTCAGAAAACATAAAATATGTTAAATATCTGTAAAATAATTCAACTATACAAACTTATACTTCCTTTTAATTAAAGAATATGTAACATAGCTATATCCTTAAAATTAATATCAACAATAATTGGTGATTTTAGAAACACTCATTGATATATAAATCTGAGAATATTCCCATCAAGGGGATGAAGGGATGAGTCTGAATCCCCAAGTGTAACTCTACCCCTTTACCATCAATATGTATTAAGATGTCAGTTAAGTTAACTTTTAAGATTCTGATGGAGTTCAACCACAAACTTAAGAGATGCTGCCAAAGGGGGAAAGTGGTTCTGGAAAAGGAGGGAAAGGAATTGCAGCCTGTGGGAGTGACAGTACTAAAAAGAAGTCTCAGGGTCCTAAAGGTGGTGGCAATGCAGTAAATGTCAGACACACTCTATGTGTAAAACATGGGAATCATGGAAACCATCGAAAAGTTAAAGTCTAAGAAGAGATTCAATGAAGTGGCCACCCAATATAGTGAAGATAAAGCCAGACAAGGGGGTGGCTTGGGTTGGATGACCAGAGGATCCATGGTGGGGCCATTTCAAGAAGCAGCATTTTCCTTGCCTGTAAGTGGGATGGATAAGCCTGTGTTTACAGACCCACCAATTAAAACAAAATTTGGATGTCATATCATTATGGCTGAAGGGAGAAAATAAAATCACATGAAAGACTGAAAATAAAAGTTTCTAATGAATACACATTTTAACTTTTAAAAAACATGAGTTTGTTTTAATTGGCTTGGATTTTTTCTATAAAAGGATATGAGTAGACCACATAGACCCAAAGAAACTTTTAAGCAAATATTACTGTTAAATATAATCAAATACCCCCTCCTTAATCTGCTATACTAATACTATAATCTATACATTGAGGAGAATAAGCCACTTATTGAAACAAAGTTAGTTACAAAATGCTGACCAGGGAGATTCACCACTTTATACTTTCCAGCAATAAGTTGCAAAAGGAAGTTGCTCTTTTAATAGTAACCAGGTATCTAGGTATCTAGTTATAGTCACATGGTGCAACTCATTGTGATTTTTAAGTGTTCTAAAAAGCTGACCATAATAAAAAGAGTAGTGACTTTACATACAAGGCACAGATATTTATTTAACTAATTCATACTTTTATTTATGTTTAAATGGTACATGTGGATTATGTTGTGCATGGGTGTAAGTGAGAGTGCACATATCTGTGTACATACCTTACCTAGGAGGGCTGGAGGTTGACGTTGCTTATATTCCTCAATTACATTTCATCTCATTCCTTGAATTCAGTAACTGGTGGGCTACTCATTAAACTCAGTGATCCATTCTTCTCTCCCTCCTCAGGACTTCACTAACAATCATTTGCCAATGTGCATCCTTTGTTATGTGGATCTGGGCATCATAGCTTAAATCCTCATGCTTGTGCAATATTGATAAATATTACTTCTGTACTTAAACATTTTTACACATTTTTTTTAAACTTGTGCTCCATATGAGCACACAGAGCAAGCAGCAGTAGAGTTTTCATCACTAGCATGAAAAGATAAGTGTCTGAATTTCATATAGGAACTTTACAGCAGGACTATAAGAATGTTTTTTTTTTCATTAAGGTCTCTATTAGAGAGACATGTAGCTAAGAAAATTAATAGAGCAAGTGTAGGAAAATTTAGGAGTGAAGCAAATGAGAACATAAATTGAATCTCGGTATTACTGAACTTTGCCCTGAGGTTAAAATACTTGACTAGATACAATTCTGCTTCCTTCCAGCTAAAGCATCTCTGCTGTCAACACTACAGTTCAGTTATCCAAAAGAGTCTTTTTTATCCCTGGTTATCACATCATAGGAACAAGAAGCTGACATTGTAGGGCTAGTTATCCATTTGAAGAGTTTACCCCCAGCTGGCTTTCTTGCAATTTAATTGGTAAGGTAGGGGAGCAATTAGAAACTAGTTGCTCCAACACCAGAGATATATCCTGGAACCAGCTGTGCTGTCTAAAAACATTTCCCATGCATTGCAATTAAAAAACGATTGGGAGCCTATTTCCAGTACGTCATGAGGAGACACTTTGAAGAAGGTGGATAGAATGTGACTTAACTGTGTCACAGGAAAGGTACAGCTGTAGGAAGTGCAAACAATTGGGAAGGGTCAAAATTGTTATAAAACTCCGTCTCAGAAGATTTTATGAAACTGTAAGAGAACCATTAACCTGTATGGTTGAAAGAAAACAAACAAAACAGCACAGTTGCATTACTTTTTATTTTGGCACTCTACTGTTTGGC
Organism: Mus pahari; assembly: GCF_900095145.1. Classification (NCBI taxonomy): domain Eukaryota; kingdom Metazoa; phylum Chordata; class Mammalia; order Rodentia; family Muridae; genus Mus; species Mus pahari. Next base: position 97,000,829 of record NC_034597.1, read on the forward strand.
TTTGTACTGTGAAACCAAGGACTCCTATTATTTTGTTTCATTCAACAATTTCCATACCTTGCTGAACTCAATTCACTTGATAATATCTAGACTATTCCTGCACATAGTAAGTTGCAGTGATGGCCAGAAATGCAGGGAAATGCTGATACCTTGGATGCTATAGTTAGCATATACCATACATGTCACATTTATGTTGCACATATATATCCAAAGTCCTTCTCTTTTGGACTAGGTGGCTGAAGTAACACAAAGAACACAAAGTAGGTAACTTTGGAAAAGAAATTACTTTACTTGGATTAACAGGTTAAGAAAAATTTATGAGATGACCTATTTATCTTCAGTTTCTATTGTGTTACAGAAGCAAAGATGTTTAAAATACATCCCTTAATGTAACAGAATTCTTGTTTTCAAAACAGATTTGTTCTATTGATTAGGTTAAGGTTAAACATTCTTCCATGAAAGATAGCTTTGAAAGATTTAAGAGTCTTATATCTGGATAAATAAAGATTATTAAATGCAGACTTGCTCATGGTTTGTGAATAAGTTATGCTATGCAGAAGCTTTTAATTAAAAGTAGTCATATTGCCAAATCTAAAGGATAGAGTCAGGTAGGGAGAAACACTGTCAGGGTCATGTAGGTACCTTGCAATCAAGAATGTACATACCAGATGGCAGGGAATAGAATTTGCCAAGTTATTCATCCTCAATGGTTTTTCCTGCTACAAGTAACAGAAAGCCTTAATTAAAAAAATGTCAAAAAAATTGTGGGTTATGGAAATACATTTGACTATAAATAACATTTATTCTGTATGAATTTGCCAATCTTTGAAGATTGTTTTCTGTTAAATTATATGAGAAAAAACAAAATATTAAAATATTTATCTTATTTTCAATATCAATTTTAAATGCTCCCCAAAGTAACAAATAAATTAAAATGTCAAATGATATGTTTATAGACAACAAACATGGCTGTCCTCTGAGAGGCTCAACCAGCAGCTGACTGAGACAGATGCAGGTACTTACACTCAACCATTGGTCTGAAGTGGAGACCACTGTGGTTGAATTAGGGGAAGGGCTGAAGAAGTTGAAGGGCAAAGTGACCCCATAGAAAGACCAACAGTCTCAACTAACCTGGACCCCTGGGAGCTCCCAGTTACTGAGCCACCAGTCAAGCACCATACATAAGCTGATCCTGTCTCCCAGCACATACAGAGCAGAAGGCTGCATGATTTGGCTTCAGTGGCATCAGAAGCACTTAACCCTGGAGAGATTTGATTCTTGGTAGTAGGGAAGCATTCCCTCAAAATCAGGGGAGGAAGAATAGGATGAAGAACTGTGAAGAGAGGACCAGGCGTTGGAGGACAACAGCTGGATTGTAAATAAATAAATAACAATAAAAAAGAAATCAATTTGAAAAAAAAAAACAAAAAGGTTAATAAATCCATGAAATTCTAAAAAATTAACATAATGATTTAGAAAATACACTATTGGATAAAATTTAGGATAATATTTTTTGTGAATATAAAAGTTTATACATAAGATTTGGACTTTCAATGTAAAGTATTCTGTAAACTCATTCATGATGAAATTGATATTTACCATGTGATTAAATGAAAGCCATTGCTTCAAATACTTTAGATATGTTTTTGAATTTTAATGACCCAATCACTCATAAATTATGCCTTCACTCATCATACATATTTACTTTCAATAAAAATGTTTTCACACCCATGAATATATTTGTATTTCAAATCTAGGATGAAATGAACCATCGTATTTCCTGAAGATTTTGAGGCTTTATTTCAATAAAATCGTTTAGACAATATATTATACATTTTGGAAGCAAAAATCACAACTCATTGCCAAATATGAAATCACAATAACAATTTACCAATAATGTTGAGGTTAGAACAGAACATCCATTTATTTCATATATAGTATTCAGAAATTAAATGAGACGTATAGCATGATTAATAATGAAAATGTGACTAACTTTATATAAAACTTTTTAGAAGTTGTCATTTGAAACTGGGCATGGTGTCTTACTCTTGCAAATCCCTCTGATTCACTGAATTTGAGGTGGAAAGATTGCTAAGAGTTCAAGGTCAAATGGTGCTACATAGCGAGTTTCATATCTTTCTGTGATATAACATGAGACTTAGACTCAAAGAACAAAAGGAAAGAAAAGATCAAATAGATCAGAATATACAAACAATACAGCTGCAATAGACTATATATTTGTGGAGGAATAACTTGGATAAACATTGTGTGACTATTAATCAACATTACACTTAATACATTTTAAATTTATCTTCTTATAATTTTGAAGTCTGACACTATCTGAGGATTTAAAATTATATATTAATAGAAAGCATATAATTGTATTAAGAATGGGTTGGAAGTATCTTTCATTAAGCACTAATTTTACTTCTGACTACTCCTTTAAAATATTTTCAAAAGGAATCATAATATCAGTATTTAACAAGCAAAATAACCATGAGACACCAAACCTTAAACTGCACTTAGTCCACTACCTTATGATAACAAAAGAAAAATGCCATACAACATTGACAATATATTTCCATCAAAAAGGGAGAAGATGTTATCTTTGCTGTAGTTTATGAAGGATAAGAAGTTCTATATGATAATGTGGCTCTGTACAAGTCCTGATGATTGCACTCAGGTAAATGGGGGAACTTTTCTAGCAAATGAAATTTTAAATCATCTTGTGACAGTTCTCCAGGGAGACATAATACATTCTACTCTGTTTACTGAGTTTGAAGTGCCCATGGGAAATCCAGTTGATGATGCTGATCAAGTAATTGGAATTATGAATATGAAGCTCATTAAGCAGGTTCTAAATCAACATTTAAGTTATTTGCATAGTAGTCAGGAAGTAGTGAGACTGGTAAAATCTTTAAAAACAGAAACATAACTTACGTATCTAAGGATAGATTGACACTAAGTGGCAAAGTGCAGCATAGAAATTTCAAATAAAACACATCCTCAGAATTCTCATTTGAGACTGACAAGCTAAAATGTTAACTGGGCTTGTATTAAATATAGAGCTAAATCCATAAAGTTCAAATGGCAGTTTTAACTCACTGAACCCTCTCATGAAAGATCAGGAACAACTAATGCAAGGCAACAAGATCTGGCAATGTATTAACTGTATTGTCATAAGGCCATCATGTTTTTATCTACATATGCTAAAGAGTTGGGAACTAAATTAGATCCAATATGATGAAAGTGGTCATTCATGTGATTATACTAAATATAATTCAGAATTATTTGATTTGTTCTCTTGTGTGTGGTTCCCATTATAAAATAATTTCATTTAAATGCTTAGTGTTGCTAGCAAAAATGTGTTGTTATATAATGTATACATATATATATATATATATATATATATATACATATAAATAATCTGTTTAAAATGTAATAAATTTTATAGGTTATTTTGAATAGTAATGATGAACACTATGATATTAAAAAGTAAGACAAGTCATCCAGTATGCATTTATTAACAGGAAAAATAATGGATTATGACAATTTGAATATAGAATACATATTAATACACATATATGTATATGTGTAGGAGTATGTATATGTATCTGTCTCTCTCTCTCTCTCTCACTATCTATCTATCTATCTATCTATCTATCTAACTATCTATCTATCTATCTATCTATCTATCTATAATTTCACATTACATGACCTATACATTATTTCCTAAGTAGAGTAAAACGTTCTGATATGTAAATTTACCATTAGATATAATTCTTAGATTAGGTAGCTCTATGTGTTTTGATTGTTTTCTACTGTGGAGAGTGAGTTAGCTCCTGACTCCAAGCTATGCTTGGTGGGAAACTATATAGTATCAACTTATGTGATTCCAGAATTTTCTGGTAGAAACTTATTTTGTTTTTTAATGCAAAGTATTTCTCATAAAATAAAGGATGTACCATAATGCTTAAACGTTGAAACAGTGATATCTGGTTGGCTGGGCTTCCCACTGATTAATTACTTTCTGTTTCTATAACAACTTTGCTCTATCAGTTTGAGTTTGGAATTTTGAACAAAATGTTAAGAGTCAAATAAGCTATTCCAGAAGTGTTAGTTGAAATTTGTTATTCAATGTATATAGCTAAGTACCGGACTTTCCACATAGGAAGTAACAATAAATATTAAATATTTTATAGTATCTACTAGTGCACTTAAACAGAGCACAATAATAATGATGAAGATTGTGATGAACTAATAAATAAATCAAATATGTGTTGAATGTTCAGTGATCTTCTTGTAAGATAGAAAGCAATTTTAAATATTTTTATAATATTTGTTATCTTGTACACATATAACCAGTTTACAACTTGGTATGCATACATAGCGATGTAAAGGTATAAAAGAAATCAGGTGAAGTGATCATTTTGTAAAAATATCATCTAGGAATGGGAAACAGTCACTGTCTTACCTTGAATCACATAGAATCCTAAGAATCTCTCTAAGATCGAAGGAAAATAGCACTTCCAATATTGAAGTACCCCAAGACCTGTCCAGATCATTTTGTAGCTATAATAAAACTCTCTGACTAAAAGAAACTTAGACGAAGAAAAGGTTCATTGAGCTTACACTTCCAGGTCACAATCCATCACTAAAATGATGAGGGCAGGAACACAAAGGGGAACAGTGAGGAGAAAGGGAGACATTGAGGTGAAAACCATGAAGGAATGTCATTAGCTGGTTCCCTTCATGGCTGACTTGCTAGCTCATGATCAGTTATCTTGCTTATATGGTTCAGGCTTATCTGATTAAGAATAGTACCAATCATCAAAACTCTCTTTTGGAGACCACAACAAGAAATCAATAGCTGAGAAATATAGACGGTGTATATCTCACATGTACTTTCTTCATTCAGTGGTTGATAGACAACTGGTTTGAATCCATTTAAGCTCTCTTGAGCAATGCTCTAACAAGGGAGTGTTTGTTTTTTTTTTTCTTTGAAATACCCAAATTATATTTTTGGATATACTACCATTCTAAGATATCTGGGTATTTTGGTAAAGTTTACTTCTGTTTTGTTTTGTTGTTTTTTATTTTGTTCTGTTTTGAGCAAGCTCCTTACAGTTTTCTTTAATTCTCAAAGCTTATACTATCAATGGTGTGAAAACTTCTGTCTTCTTTGTACCTTTGTCAACCTTTGCTACTTTTTTACCATCATTTTTTTTGTCTTTTTAATGCTAATCATTCCAAGAGAGGTACAATAAATGGTGGATTTTGGATGCATCCATGAGAAACATGTAATAAACTGTTATTGTCATTGTTTGGTCACTGCACAGCATGAACATGTATCAAAACATATGACATCCCATACATATGTACAGTTTCTGTATATCAGTTAAGCAATTAAAACTTACAAATTATAGGAAGAAAGTAATCTGTTCTGGATTATCCTTTAGTTGAAAGTTAACCTGATGAGTTTACCCTGTGTCCGGTGCACAGCCGAAGGTAACCAGACATGCCCACCTCCCATAAACACAAAAGAAAATCCTTTAAGATTCTTTCAGTCCAATGGCTAAACTAAGGACTCAGCACTTCAAATATTCCCTATTCTTCCAAATTCAACCTGTAGTACCCACATTGAACATCTCTCAACCACCTGTCATCCTCACTGCAGGGGACCTGGTTCCTGTGACTTCTGTAAGGACCACACTCACATGTAAATAATATAACATAGACACATGCATATAAAAAAATTCAACAGTAAATAATGTATATTTTAAAATTAAATAAAACTCATGTCAAATAAATTATAATTTGTACATATTTAGTTCTGCCCGTGTGGAGTTCCTGAGGAGTACCATAATACCATCAGAAAGAGAGGATATTGTTGTGTCTTTGACTGAACTTGCTATTATTTACACAGAGGAGCAGTCACCCTCAGAACAGGTCTTTTAATTAAGTGCTTTAAACAAAACTAGCATGGCATTCTTTAACATCATGGTTTCCTGTTCTAATTATCCACCACTGACAGTAGGTGGAAAATAAGCTTAAGTACTGTATGCAATTATTTTCTTGTATGAATATGTTAGTGATAAATTCTAACAAATTCTGTTGTCTCAAAATAACTTATCTCCCCTCCATTTTTCTTCAACAGTTTTCTTTCTAAAGAAAAACGATCGAGGTTGAGTTGGTACCATTAAGGACTTTACAGACTACATTTCTATCCTTACTTTTTCCTTCATCTCTGTTGAAACTAGCTGCAAAAAGATATTTTTCTTTGGTAAATGTAAATTATTGTTATTTTTCTAGTTCTTATATCAAAAATTCTAATTTGTTTTTTCAACACTCAGTATTTTAATCACATAAATGTGGGTACTTTTTGCCAATCACCTGAAAAAAATTGTTGACTTCCTCAGAATATTTTATGTAACTCTCTAAAATCATCATTTGGGTTTTTTTTTTATGATTTTTTTTTTGTAAGTAATCTTGAATTGACTTAAATCTCTGCCCTTGTACTGTCGGGAGATATTTTAAATGACATTCTTTATTAGATCTATGTTAAGGATAACTTTTTAAAAATTACCTTGGCTCTCCTCTTACTTTCCCTGCAGATATTATAATATGTCCATAGATTTCACTTTTTTAACAAAAATGAGTACTGGTGTTTTAAATGACATACCATTTGTGTGTAATTAAAATCGTGTGTTGACTTCTTCTGGAGCAGTTGTTCACAACCTTCCCTATGTTTGACTCTTTGATACAGTTCCTAACGTTGTGGAACCCCAAACCACAAATATATTCTTGTTGCTACTTCATAATGAGAATTTTGTACTCTTATGAATTGTTATATAAATATATTCGTTATCAGATGATCTTAGGAAGCCCCTGGGAACGGGTCTTTCAGCCACCAAAGGGGGCTTGCACCAGAGTTGAAAACTACTGTTATAGAGCTGTTCATTTTAGGTTATTTTTGTTTGTTTGTTTGTTTTGTTTTGTTTTGTTTTGTTTTCTATGCCAATATTATCTATTTTATTTCTTATTTATTTATTTATTTATTATTTTCTTTATTTACATTTCAAATGCTATCCCAAAAGTTCCCTACNCCCCCCCCCCCGCCCCTGCTCCCCTACCCGCCCACTCCCACTACTTGGCCCTGGCCTTCCCCTGTGCTGGGTCATATGAAGTTTACAAGACCAAGGGGCCTCTCTTCCCAATGATGGCCGATCAGGTCATCTTCTGCTACATATGCAGCTAGAGACAGGAGCTTAGGGGGTTAGTTCATACTGTTGTTGCACCTACAGGGTTGCAGCTTTGAAACAGGGTTTCTCTGTGTATCCCTGGCTGTCCTGGAACTCACTCTGTAGACAGGCTGGCCTCGAACTCAGAAATCTGCCTGCCTCTGCCTCCCAAGTGCTGGGATTAAAAGAGTGTGCCACCACCACATGGCTCATTTTAGTTTTTGAATGTGAAAAAGGGATTAAATAATGACAGACCTAATTCCTTTTTGAAATTAACGTTTAACTATGGACATAGACCCTGTGAACGTACTTGATATCTCAGTAATACAAACCCCTACATTTCTTCTATGTCTTAAGAAAGGATAAGAACATTTGGACTTTTTTCTCAGTTTCTTAAAAATAGTAAAATAATTGAAAATAAATATATTTCTTAGCACCCACCCTTATTTTAGATTAACAGGAAGAAAATTTTTTAAAAAGTTTCTCTAAAATCTCAACCTAGGTTAAGTTTTAATTTCTCTTAAGTAATTAATAGTTACATTCTGTTGTCTACTGGAGTTTTGCACACAGATGACTAAAATGAACTAAATGATTATGTTAACAAAAAAATACAATGACGCCCTTATTTTTTTCTGTTGCAGTCTTTTTGAAATTAATTCACCAGAATTTCAAGAATTGACTCTTCTTTAAAAAAAAAAAAAAAAAAAAAAAAAAAAAAACACAAAAAAAAACAACTTAGAGGCCTTGAATTTTCAATTTCTTTTCCAGAGTGTATATATTCATCAGGAAGCATCTAATAATAGACATAACTCAACAAGCCTTTTGCAATTTTTCCTGCAACCACTTGAACTTAAGCTACTACATATTCCCTTTTAAGTAGACATTATCAAACGAAGAAACAATCAGACATGGTGATGAGCAGAATCCTAGGAATAACAGGCCTATAAAAAGCATCTAGAAATAAATTAGTTTCTTCATTCATTAAAGGAAATGAAGAACAGTTTTGTATAGGTCACAAATTGCTAAATTTTTATATTTGTATTCGAAAACTAGCTCACTTCTCAATCCTCACCAGAAAAAGGCTTTCTTTTAACAGATAGTGAATAATACAGAGACACAACTATTCAATGTTAACAGAAGAATACTCTAGAATGCTCATCTTAAATAGTTTATCCCTTGTTCTAAGGCTCAAGGATCATCATGGGAATGGATAGAAATTCTAAGATTAATAATTAACACACATTGCTTGAAAAAAACTTGTTTTGCAGGACATCACAGATCCACTCTACAAATAAACTCACAATGCCTGTGACTATGCTTATGAACTGCACAAGATCATGCCTGCCAAAACCCCTTGATGTGTAGCGAATGTTTTTTGAAGTCTTGTCCATAAATAAAAAGACATTAGTAATTGAGGGTTGCTAAAGGAAGGGGAATAGTTTTCTTTGGGGATACAGTCCATGAAAGACAAGCAACACTTAACAAGATGGTCCAATTCAGAGCACACAGAGTGACAAAAGTACAAGAAAGGACAATTGGTAAGGGAAACAAGGAACAGGGTGCGACAAGGAACAGGGTGGATTTTCTCAAATATATTACATTCATGTACGAAATTCTCCACTAAGAATGCTCATGATAAACATGGGGACTATTTGTAAAACAGCATAGTGTATCAAATATTGAAAGCTGTATGTTATCAAATATAATGGCAGGTACTACTTGTTTCTATTTAGTTCTTACTACAGAAAGTAATGATGCTTAGAAATACAAGGGTATTGAACGTAATTTTTTTTACAAATTGAAAAACTAAATAACTATCATGCCTAAATATATGATTTATTTTTCACATTGGAGAATTTATGTACAGAAGTATTCATTGTCTATATGGAAGGTTAAAATTAAAAATTATCAATATTGATTTTTTTTTAGTCTACAAGTAAATGGGATGCTTATTAGGCTCATTTCTATGCTCATTGAGTACCGTATGTGTCTCAGCTTTTACTGTGTACAGTCGAAGGTACTTGAAGCTATCTGCTGTCAAGAGTGAATTTTTTCGGGCAATTTTCACCATTTTACCCAATTCATTTTAATCACCTTTCCTATGCAGTACAATCCTTCAAATCCTCAGAACAAAATTAATGAAAATGAAAACTAATGGAATTACTTTGTGTTTATTCCTTAATAAGGCAATCTGCGAGTATATTCTAATATTAAAGAAGTACATTTATCCACATATAGCTATCTGTAAATAACATACACCTCTAAGACATATCCTATACTACATATTAAGCTACTAAGTGCCTAGCAGTTGTATTCCAAATGAGAATAGACAAATTCACAGGAATTATTATTTTGAAATTATAGAAGAAATGATAAAAGGAAATTTAGATTTAAAAGCTAAGCATGAACCTTTGTATGTAGTATCTTTAAAAGCAAGAGGTTTTATTTCACACATCATCTTAAGAAATTTGGGTCATATAAAAAATGAGTCTAGAGCTGAAATTATCTCTGCACTATAGTGTAAGAAGAAGTCTAGTTTCTGAGAGGCAAAGAAGTAGCCTGAAAATTGCAAGTGGTTGGCAGAGTCCCTTTGTGCATTGGGGTAGAAATGGGACTTTTTAGAAAGATGTTTGTGAACTACTGGCTTTAATCTGCTGCATGATTCAGCTGTGCAGCCAGCCCAGCCCATTCTGGTCCCCCCACCTGATTCGCCAGTCTCTGCACACTTTCTGTGTGCCTGGGAATAAAAAAAAAAAAAAAAAAAAAAAAAAAAAAAAAAAAAAAAAAAAAAAAAAAAAAAAAAAANAAAAACAAACAAACACAAAAAACCTTCTGTGAATTGGTCTGTGTAGGGATAGGTAATTTGAAGAAGCTGTTTACAATGGTGATTCTAAGCACTGAATCATAAGCCCACTAGAGGATACACACCTTGAGTTAATTCAGGGTAATAAAAACTGAGAGACACTTTCACTAAGCCATAAACGTGCTTTGACCACTTCAGAAATCATTAAGCATCTTGGACAGGCATTACACTCAACAGAAGTCATTAGATGTGAAAGTTAAACTTAATCGTATATATCTTGAGAATGAATGGTTTAATTTCAGTGACTCAGGCAGAAGTAATTTACAGAGGGATGATACTATGCCTACTGCTGTTTGTGTGAGTGTTTGTGTTCTCTTTATATTCCATACATGAGGAATGAGTATTTGACCTTCAGACACGGAAGAAAAGTCATATAAAGATTTCATAGCACCTGAGATAATCCCTTATTATGAATTGTGAGAAATGTGTATTCTTAATGATCTTTAAACAAGAATCAAAATATTTGCATCACTCTGGGAATATGAAGAAAGTAGAATAGAGAGGGGAGAAAAAATTTAACACATCACTCTCTTGAAAATTTTAATAATAAATATTAATAAAATGTAATAGTAAAATAATGCTTCAAGACATCTTCCATTTGTGAAGTAACCCACAAACCTGGCACATTTTTTAGTGTATAAAATTTTTAAAAAATTATGTGAGTTTCAAGTAACCCTCTTGATTGAACAGAATAGAAATTGTGTGACAGTCTACAAAAATTAGATCACAAAGGAAAAGCAATAATACAGTTATTATTTTGATTGTAAATATTTAGCAGATATTAAAAAATTAAGACATATGCCTACTAATTGTAAATAACAATAGATCTAGAATACATTCACCTTTACAGAAAATAATAAACTCAACTAAAATAAAATTATATATGGAATAGAACCAAAGACCCAGAAATAAACCAACACACCACACCTATGCAGTCTTGATTTTTGACAAAGAAGCCAAATTCATATAATAAAAAATAAATAAATAAAAAGAAAGAAAGCATCTTCAACTAATGGTGCTGGCCTAACTGTATGTCTGCATGTATGTGAATGAAAATAGATCCATATTTACCACCCTGCACAAAACAATAAGTGAAAGTGGGTAAAGACTTCAATATAAAAATGCATGCCCTAAATCTAGTAGAAGAGAAGTAGGAAATATCCTGGAACACATTGACACTCGGAGGCTGAGACTAGGAGGCTGAGGCAGGTACAGCTCTGTGAGTTCCAGGCAGGTCTGGTCTACAGATCTCTTGAAGGGAATGCCAGAACTACACAAAGAAACTGTCTCAAAACAAACAAACAAACAAACAAACAAATAACACTTAAACAAAACATCACCATACGTTTGTAATATTAATTCAGACCCATTTTAACAGTATAGGAGCTGTTCATTTTTAGATGTGGGTGAGGTTAAAAACTCAGAGTCCTCTGATACTCACATTGCTGACCCAAGAAGGGCAGATCAATCTCTACATAAATGCATTTAGATTCAGTATCACTAAAAAGCGATGATATGTATTTCCCATGAATTGACCTTCACATGTCCTTATTTATCTTCATAGCTATACAAGAAAAAAAACCAAACCAAACCAAAGTATACCAAACCAAACCAAACCAAACCAAAGCACTTCTTTTTTTTTTTTTTTCAAAGAGAGCAAATTTTATTTGGTGAAGACAAACATCATCCAAAAGAAAACAGATGGGCAAGGTTCTGTGATAGGGGAGCCTCTGGGACCACACAGAAACCTCACACTGGGCAAGGAACAGGCTCGGCTCGGGTACAGAGTGTCCTCAGCCATTGAGCACCATCCGGACAAGCTCTTCATAGTTGATGCAACCATTGCTGTCCTCATGCCCCGCCACTAGCATCTCTACTTCTTCCTCTGTCATCTTCTCGCCCAGTGTGACTAGGACATGACGGATTTCAGCACCCATGACAGTGCCATTTCCTTCCTTGTCAAACACACGAAGGCCTTCAACATAATCTTTGTAGGTTCCCTGGTCCTTGTTCTTGGCCACGGTCTGCAGCATGGACAGGAAGTACTCAAAGTCCAGCACCTTCACATTCATCTCATCACTCTTGGGGTTCCCCAGGACCTTGAGCACCTCGGGGTCCGCATCATATCCCCACACTGGTTGTACAAGATCTTGCCATCACCTGTTCGGTCAAACAGCTGGAAAGCCTCCTTGAATTCTGAGGTCTGGTCCTCGGTGAAGTCACACATCTTGGCTGCTGAGCTCTGCGGGACCTTTTCCGGCAGTAATGGCCAACAAAGCACTTCTAAATGGTATTCTCACAATCTTGATTCCCTAAAATTTCTGTAGGTCACTAGGTAATTGCATGCCCTTTCATTCTTACAACTCTTAAGATTTTATTATCACTATTTATTATTATTGTTGTTATTATTATCATCATTATTATACATTTTTTACTTATTCAATATATACCCTGAAAACTGCCCCCTCCCAGTCAACCCCTCCTATACTCCTTCCCCCATGCCCCCTGCTTCTCTGATCTGGTTGGGACCCGTGAGTATCTCACCATCATGCCACACCAAGTCTCTAGCAGGCTAGGTGCCTCCTCTCCCACTGAGGCCAGACAAGGCAGCACAGCTAGAAGAACATATCCTATGCACAGGCTGCAGCTTTTGTGATAGCTCACACTAAAGTTATTTGGGACCCACAGGAAGACCAAGCTGTACATTGGCTACATATGAGTGTGTATATTGAGAGGGTGCAGGGCTTGGTTCAGCCCATTTATGTTCTTTGGTTGGTGGAGCTCCAAGTATTCAATAACCATTTTGTACTTCCATCCACTGTTTGTACACAGCTCCTCCTTTAAGAATGATGAAACATGTGCCCAAGAGAGGATGCCTCAGTTCCACTTGGGAAGGAGAAGAAAGCAATCACAAGTAGGGAGGGAGGGAGGGACCTGGGAAGGAAATTGGACAAGGGGGAGGGGAAGCAGGGGAGAGGGAACTTGATCTGGTATTGGGTGACAGAAAAGGACTGAAGCCCTGAGGGGCAGCAGAAAGAATGGAAACGGGGGCAACCTCAGGATATAGGAGGTTGTGAGGATCCCCCAGAATGCACCAGAGACATGGAAGGTGAGAGACTCTCAGGACTCAAAGGGAGGGACCTTAGATGAAATGCTTAACAGTAGGGAGAGGGAACTTTTAGAGCCCATCTCCAGCAGTAAGACAGGGCATCAAATGGGGGGGGGGGCAGCATACCACAGTCACAACTCTGACCCATAATTGTTCCTGTCTGAAAGAATTACAGGGATGGAAATGGAGAGGAGCCTGAGGAAAAGACTTTCCAGGAACAGGCCCAATATGGGATCCAACTCAATGGGAGGTCACAAGACCTGACACTATTACTGAGCCTATGGTGTACTCACGAAAACGGACCTAGCATGACCCTCCAGAAGAACCAACAAGCAGCTGAAAGAGTCAGATGCAGATATTTGCATCCAACCAATGGACAGAAGCAGCTGAGCCTTGTGTTAGGGAAAAACTGAAAGAAGCTAAGGATGAGGGCGACACTGTAGGGGGACCTGCAGTCTCAATTAATCTGAACCCCCGAGATCTCTCAAACACTGGACCACCTAATAGGCAGAATACAACAGCTAATATGAGGCCATCAGCACATATACACCAGAGGATGATCAGGTATGTGTTCATTTAGGGATGATGTACCTAACCATCTAGAGACTGGATACTCCAGGGAGTTTGGAGGTCTGGTGGGATGGGGGGTGGGAACATCCTTGTGGAGACAGGGGTGTGGGAAGGAAATATGGGATGTGGAGCAGTGTGGCTGGGGAATGGGATAAAATATGGAATGTAAAATAAATAAATAATTTTAAAAAATAAAATTAATTTAAAAAGAATAATAAATCATTCAATAAAATTAAGAAAATACCATTATAAACAACTTTTAAAAAGGTAGTACAATAAATTGTAGAAAATACTTTAGTATTTTTAAAATTTTTTATTAAGTTATACACAAAAATTTAACCAACCAACCAACCAACCAAAAATTCAAACTAACCCTACAAAACACCAATTAGGGAAGTTATATTAGGTAAGCATTATAGCAGACTTGAGTCTCTGTTGACCTGTATAAAATTCAGAATTTCATATACCCCAGTATACTATCCTGAGGATAGAACACCAAGTGTACACATCAAGCCACAGTACGTCATTCATGTTTCATAGATTCATTTCTCATTCCTCTTGTATGTTGCCTACATGTAACCAAATATAGAAAATCATCTTGTACTCTCCACACTTTGAACTGCAGGGACTTTGATTTTTTTCAGTTTTTAACTACATTAAATTTAGTAATTACAGGGGTAAATGTGTTTATTATATTTCCTCATATTAATTTGTCAATGTTTTCTCCTCTTGTGCAATTTTATGTGGATGACCCATTTTCAGTCTTATAGCTCATATGTGCATATTTATTGGGTTTCTGAGTAATAGTTCAAGACTTTGTACAAGCATATTGATTAGGTGTGGATAATTGGAAAGTTAATCATAAAAATCCATTATTTTTTTCTCTTTTTTTGTGATGTGAAATGATAAATTTCTCATTTCTAGTTCTTTGGAAAAGATAAACAACTGCAAGATTACTTACCGTGCTGCAGTTTGTAGCCCTGAGGTGGAGCAATTTTAATATTCCTTGATCAGACTCCTTCTACTATAACCGACTTACGTCTACAATCTCAACATTTTACCTTTCATATAAGAATGGAAATATGTGTAACATTTTTGCTCACAGACCTGTCTCATTTGTCTTTATATACCACTATCCATTCCCATCCATATTGACAAAGGTGACAGAATTTAATTACTTTTATGGAGTAATAACAGGTTAGGTCTCTCCTTCCCTAAGAAACAGAGGAGGGGGAAAAGGAGAAACGAGTGGAAAGGGCAGGGGTGGGAGGAGAAGAGAGAGGCGGGGCTGGAATTGAGATCTAAATTCAATAAATTAATTAATGAATGAAAAAAATAAAATTAATTCATGGAAAATCTTACTGAAAATCAAAATGTAAAATATTAATTTTCACTTCCTAATAATACAATTTTCTGATGTGGATATTCAGTTATATGTCTGTTCCAAATCAATGTATTACATCAATTAGTTTAAAATATTAGAAAGTAATTGTGTATGTCCTATGCCCAGAGATTTTCTTGTTATCATCTACATAAAATAGTTTACTGATAATTTTCATATCCTTGTACAAGGTATTGTACATAGGCCAGAGATGGTTAAAAGTGCCTAGGGATTAGAGACAACATAGGAAAGAGCTCTGTATGAGTGTTTACTGTTGGTATATGTGGTAGGTAATAGAAACAATGCCCTAGAGATACAGAAAGCCAATTGTGCTTTTTTGACTCATTGCTCAGAGAAGAAAATAAAATTATATACTGGATTCAAATTATTAAACTGCTTGATCTGAAATGGTGAATGCATGACATCTCACATATGTGTGAAGTCACAGAATATAGAACAATTAGGGAAAACCCTTTGGATCTCTTGATGGTAATAATGTATAATTAAGTATCTTCAATTGTGCTGAACATAGCTTTATTTTTGTCTGGATGTGATTCTGAAACTGCCTTACCTATAAACCCATACTTTAAATAACTAAATACTTTTATATTTTAATTAAAATACAATTTCATTACTTTTCCCCTTTCCTCTATTCAGACTCTCCCATTTCACCTATTTAATTTCTTCTATGTCCCCCTCACTCTCAAATTGATAATCTCTACTTTTATTTTTATATAAATTATATAAATATGTTAAGTCACATACATACACACATATGCACCATATATATGTGCTCATGCATGTGCACGCACGCGTCTCACACACACACACACACACACACACACACACACACACACACACACCAATATCAACCTACCAATAGATACTATATGCTACACACCACATACATATACACCTAAATATATAAGTGAAAAGACATATAAATACAACATGCTGGGATATTGTTATTTTTGTGTCAAGGTTTCAGGACTGGTCTCATTATCCTGGATAATGAAGATGGCTCATCCCTGAAAAGAAACATTCTCCCTCTTATTTTGCAGTAAGTTTTAAATCTCAGTTTTAGGTTTCTAACCCACCTTTGGCCATCCCGCTCCCAACAATAAAGTATACCCTCTATACTATTATGCCTACTTCCATGCTAATAATCCCGAGATATAATTACTCTAATTGGCCAGCCCTCCTGGCCAAGTTTTCATGACTCACCTTCCCTATGGTGTCTTCTCTCTCCACCTTCTTCCTCTCTTCCTGATCTCCTGCCTCAGAACCCCAAACCCAGATCACCTACCTCTCTTCTCCTCAGCTATGGACTGTTGGCATCTTTATTTAAACAATAGTTTTAATTTAAGGAGCATAGCATCAGTTTTGTTTTGTTTTTGTTTAGTTTTGTTTTTAAAGCGACAGTTCTCTTGTTTCTGGGAACAACCAGGCTTAGGGCCCAGTATTTAGGATTACAGTATGTATCAAAAGGCCAAACCTCAACACTCTCAGGTGTCATTACATTCCCGTAGTTCTTTATCTATGGATGGGATTCTGTCAGGTATTCCCCTTTATATATATTGATTTATAGTACCATCATTTACAGCGTATTGATTGATAGTATCACCATTTTCTGCAGACTTTCCAGTATTTTGCCTCTGACAATCTTTCTTCCAAGATCTTCTGTAAGTCATATATTCAGGCGATGTGTTATAGATGAGTATATTGAGACTGAGTCTTCAAAAGTCACTGATCACTGTATCTCCATAAAGAGAAGCTTCATAGAAGAGAGATGGTATCTTCATTGATCTCTGGGTATAAGGATTGGATTTAGAATGCAGTTAAGGAAGTATGATAGTCTAGCAAAGGTAATATAAGAATCAACATTGCTGAGAAAGCATCTTCCTTTAAGAGACAAATGGACAATGAAAATGTGTTATATGTACACCATGATATCCTACTCAGTACAAGGAAATATATAATCATGAAGTTTGTGTGTACATAGATATGCTTAATAAAGATTATATTAAATGAAACAATTCAGACCCAGAAAGATGTGAATCTTCACTGTCATCTGAACTTCCTCTGTACACATGTTCAGAAGTTAATATATAACATGGAATAATCACAAAAATCAGGAAAGTATGAAAAGGGAAGTGGGAGTTGGACTGGGGTAGAAGGATGTAGATGATATGAAATGAGAAATAGTAACATCGGGAGGAAATTCCCGGTATACAGGGTGAAGGAAGTTAATAAAATGGAGGAGGGTCAAGGACAAATAACACGAAGGTAGTTTGATGAAACCTCAAATTATCATATTATTTTATATTTACTTAATATATAAATTATAAATATCAACAGGCATGTTAGTATGTATGTGTGTCTGTGACAACTGTTGAAATGTGAAGACTTTGCCGCTAATAAAGATAAGCACCTTTACAGCTATTTCAATTCAAAGTTGCCACCCCTAAAATCATAAACACAAGCAACAGTGAACTCAACAGGTGGTATTTGCATACACATACATAGACATGTATATAAAAGTAATCCCAGCAATGAAGAGATTTCAGCTAGAGAGTATGTAGGGTATAGGAAGGTCTTTAGATTTACTTCAATTAAATACACATTTCATAAAAAGAAAACAAACATAAATACTGAAACAAAGGAGACAGAATGAGTTGAAACACATTTAACAAGAAGAGAATCTGAGCTGCTAACTGCATGGCAGTGGAACAAACAACCTCGCATATTTACATTTTGAGCAAAGAATCAAATGTAAAAATCCATAAAACAAGGAATGACTTCTCTTCTCCTCATCACTATTGTCAACATATTTGTGATTCTTTACTGTGATAAATTGCATTATTTTTGTTCTGCTCCCCAGGATCTTGTTTATTTAATTGCAATAATTTCTTCAATGTGAACTGAAATGCAACTGTAGTAAGTTTGCAGAAATGACTCTTTATTAACCCAGCATGAAAATCATGTAGGAATCATATGCAAAATTAAATCTCTGATATATTTAATGGTTTATATAAAACAAACATGCATATAAAAATAAGCATGCATGCACATTTACATTCAGACAAATAATTCCAGAGACATAGCTCAGGAATCTATCATCATGATTTTTATTTCAGTGCTATTTTCATCAAATTAAGTGGCTTTTTCTTTTCCCTTTTTCCCTTTATCTTCCTTTCCTTTTCTTTCCTTTCTTTCTGAGACAGTCTATGTTCATAACAAAAACTGGTCTTGAAACCAAAATTTCCCTGCTGTAGTCTCCTTAGTGGTATCATTACAGACAAAGGCTAGCATACCTGAATAATAATATGTATTTTAAATCTATCTATGAGAGTTGACATACTTATTTTAAACTTGTATGAAATTAATGAACTTTACTGATCCATGTATGATAAAACTTTCATAAGCACGCTCATATTTGCACTTTCATATACTTGGAAAGTTTCTTCTCCTTAAGTACCCAGCTAGCATCCAAATTACAGCAGGTGCTACACAGACATTCACAGTGAAATTCTAAAGTACTAATAGCTGAACTAGTGGGGAAAGAGAACAACTAAGAACACAGGTTATAGAAATGAAGACTAATACATCCATTTCTGTTAAGTTGAGGCACTTTAAAAAAACGATAAGCTTTTTTTATTAAATAAAATTAACAGTAATTTCTAAAACACAACTGAAATGTACTTTCTATAGCTAATCAGTTAATAATAAAATGTTCCTTAGATAATTTAATAAAAAAAATTTAACTGAAAACCTTTAAGAAATGTAACCAGATTCTGAAATAATATTTTTGGTTGTGAGCCTAGCCTTTAATGGCTGAGCCATCTCTCCAGCCCTTTTTTATAATATTATCCATTTTTATAAATTCCTAGATGTTTTATACTATGTTCTTTATATATGTATCATTAGTATCCATAAATATTAAACATCATTAATAAACTCAATTATCATAGTCATATCTTATGAAGTTGAATCTAAGAAATACATTATGTTGTAGGAAATAGCTTTTGTACTGTCATGCTCCGGGGGTAATTGTAGTCATCTAGGTTTCTGTCTAGTACACAACAGATTTTTCATAATCTCTCCAAGATGTGGCTGTAAGGATGGGCATGTATTCAGCAGATGTTGTTAGTTACATTTATGAGGCCATAGGTAAATGTACAAAAATATTATACAATTATATCTCCAATCAATGATGTATAACAGAAATTCCAGATTTGGGGCACATTTTCTGTGGTTTAATGTAAATCATAGAGATTTGAGCAAGAGCTGTATGAGTTTTATAGAATGAATTTTTTCAGTAAAATCAGATAGCAGATGAAGCTTACCATAAGTAAAAAGACAATTTCATCTGTCATCTAAACTGTATAAAAATTTGATACTCTGCCAAATTAAACTAAAAATGTTCTATGACTTTATTTCCTTAATATGTATATATGTCAGATAATTTACAGATGTATTTGTGGGAAAAAGCTGGACACAAAACTCTAGTTCCAAATGAATACTGTCCTTATTAGTATTAATTCTTTTTCTGTGTTGTATATGTAGAAGCACATTTAATTTATGCACGTGTCCATGCAAATACGAGCATAGTCTTATGTGTGCATATCTATGTGGACATATGCAAATGGCCAGCTGTTCTCAGGGATTCCTTCCTTCTTCCTCTACCTTTGAACTTCCCAAGTACAATAACCTGACTTGCCAAGGAGTTTCAAGCATCCAAAGGCATATATCTCATAAATGTTTGTAAGAATAAATATTTAGAATAAGCTTTTGAATGTGTGTTCTAGAATTTTCCTTGTGGGTTATATGTCTTTGTGATTGCAATGCAAACATTCCTAATTGAGCTTTCTCTCAGCCTCAGTGTTATTTGTTTTGTATTGTTTGTTTGCTTGGAGACAGACTCTTCCAGAACTTTGGCTCTCCCAGAACTTTGTCAAATGGGATGAGCTCAAACTCATAGAGATCTCTGTATGCTCTGCTTCTCACATGGTGTGATAACAGGCATTCACCACCATGCCTAGATTCAGTGTTAATTCTTAATGTCGTTATTGTCTAGTTTTACTTTCATGTCCTATAGTCATGCTGTATGACTTCATTTATGTCATTCCCTGTTATGAATATTTCCACTGGACATTTATTCTTGCATAACACATTTTGACATGAAAATGTGACTACTAATTTCTATTTTAAGTCTAGGTGATCTCAGGTTTTTTTTTGTTTTGTTTTTTTGGTTTTTTGTTTGTTTGTTTGTTTTGTTTTTGAGACAGGGTTTCTCTATATAGCCCTGGTTTTCCTGGAACTCACTTTACAAAGTCTACAGACCAGGCTGGCCACAACTCAGAAATCCAACTGCCTCTGCTTCCTGAGTGCTGGGATTAAAGGTGTGCACCACTACTGCCCAGCTTGTGATCTCAGTTTTATTGGAAAAATTCAAATAAGTACATGACACCTGTTACTTAGAATAAAAAATTTTTATTAGATATTTTCTTTATTTACATTTCAAATGCTATCCTGAAAGTTCCCTATACCCTCCTCCCGCCCTGCTCCACTACCCAACCACTCCCAATTCTTGGCCGTGGCATTCCCCTGTATTGGGGCATATAATTTTAAACGATGAATTTATCAGTGGAACTAATCAGTCATAATAACTATAAGAATTTTTATAGAATTGTGGCCTTTAGCATGGACACCATTTATGTTAGATTAATTTTGTTATAGAGAAATAAGAATATGAATAAAAGTGAGAGGTGATATGTCATGTTTGAGTTACTATACTGTTGATATAATAAACAAAATGACCAAGGAAAATTGAAGAAGCATCTATTTGGGCTTGCACTTCATTGATTTAGACTGTGATGATAAAGTATGGCTGTAAGCAAAAAGCATAAGGACTATATCTATAAGCTGAGGACTCACAGTTTGAACTAAACAGAATGAAGACAGCCGAAACTATAAAGGGAAATTCAATAATCTCTCTCTCTCTCTCTGTCTCTCTCTCT
>NC_034597.1:97022122-97026061 GCF_900095145.1 Mus pahari
TCTCTCTCTCTCTCTCTCTCTCTCTCTCTCTCCCTCTTTCTCTATCTTTCTCTCTTTCTATGTGTGTGTATGTGTGTGTGTTAATTTCCAAGATAATTTGTTCATTTAATTTATTTGTCTTTCATTTCATTTTATAATTGTATGAGGTTTGATTTTTCATTTTTTATTAAAAAGATTCTTTTCTTATACAATAATAATATATTCTGATTACTATTTCCCCTCTTTCTATTCTTCCCACTTTGTCACAATCTCCTGTCCCCTCTGGATCGACTTCCTTTCTGACTCTCCTTGAAATATAACAGTCTTTTAAGAGGTAACAACCAAATAAAATATAATAAGATAAAACAAAAACTATTACATTTACTCTGGACAAAACAACCCATAGAAGGAAAAGAGCCCTAAAACCATGCATAAAATTCAGATACCTGGTCATTCACATACTCAAAATTCTCTTAAAAGTACTAAACCCAAGGCTACAATATAAACACAGAGTACCTGTTCATATACGTGATCAATCTGTGCTTGGTGGTTAAGTCTCTATGAGTTTATGAGAGAATTGCTCATGTTGATCTATAAATCCTTGTACTCCTGTTATCCTCCATTCCTCCTGGCTCTTACACTTTCTGCCTTTTCTTATTCAGGCTTCCATGACCTCTGAGGGAAGTGATGTGTTAGAGACCATGTGCTTCCAGGACTCACTCTATCTATCTCTGCATACTCTCTGGCTTTGATCCTCTAGATCTGCTTCTGTTTACTGTTCACTGATGATGAATGAATAAAGTACTGATGTATAAATATTGCAGAATACCAGTTGTGTTTGGTTATAACTTAGGTCTCTGAGTTAACTAGTATAGTCTTTGGTTCTTGGTCACCGAAGCAATATCAGGTATGGCTTTTATCTCTTGGAATGAGCCTGAAGTCAAATCAGAAATTATTGGTTTCTCCACAGGTTCTATTCTATCATTGCTCTGGCATATTTTTTTTTAGCCAGAACAGATTCAGGTAAAGGTTTTGTGGTGGGGTTGGTGTTTATGTTTCTCTCTTGGTAGCCTGAATAGTTCTTTTCCACACCAAAGGCACTATAACATAGTTGGTGAATGTTCCATAAAGGAACTAGCTCAGCCCTACCATGTTCAGTGAGTTGTATGGCTGTTGTCCTCAGCAATGAAAATAGGGATGTGAAGTAAATAAAGAGATAAATTATTGGAAAAAATTTTTAAAAGTTATCTTAGAGTTAATATGTGTGGAGGAAGTACAAATGTCCTTAGCACCATGGACAAAAACAGAGTTTAACAATTTACACTTCACTGATTGTAAAGTATGTTTAAAATATGCATGAAATTGATATCAATATGATAGCACAAAAGTTAGAATATATGTTAAAATACACAGTATTTGTATATAAATGTGCAATTTGTTTTTACTGTGACAGGAATGGATTACTACCCAATATCTCATATGCTCCAGAATATCATGTTTTATTTAGTAAATAATAATATACATATATATTTATGTGAACACACATGAAAAACATAAGCCCAAGTATACTGATGTTATCAAAAGGTAAGTAATAGATAGTAGGGAAATGTATAATAGAGTCAAATATAAAAAGAGGTAGTAGAAAATTCTAGAAAGTATAGTAGAAAAATAAGAAAAATGTATGCAGATAATATCCTCATAAATACTACAGAGTTTAATAAGTCAACATAATCAAAAATTGTATTGTTTAAATGGATAGTTATAAACAACAAATACATCTAGATGTAAAAATCTATATAATGTCATAATGAATCTTAAGTAAAGGTAAGAATTTATCAGATGTAGTATACTGCAAATGTGAAAGGAATAAAAACACAAGAAAAATTTCAGGAATTTACAGTCTCTACAATTTCAGTCGTGAGATATCTGTACTGAATGAAAGATGAGAATGACCCCCTAAGACGCTGAAGTTTAAATGGGAGGGTCAGTGTTGGTACAGAGATGGTATAAGGCGATTCCTGGAAATGAAGAAGACATTTTCTTCTTAAAATAGTACATCTCATTTTTATGACAAATACTGAAATTTTCCATATTTAAAACTCTGTAATTTAACTGTGCACAACTGTGGGATTAATCTTATAACTACTTAGAATGATCTTTCAACACTAGCCTTATGACCCATGAGGGTGGAATGAGATATAAACCAGTTTATATTACCTGCTCTGCCAAGATCTTGGCTTTTTATAGTATAGGATGCCTTGGGGAAAAATGTTGGGTATGAGTAATGATTGACCTGAAAGCTGACCAAATACTTCTAGACACAGGGTATATTTCCTGTTTATGAGGTATCCAGAGATTTTGTTTTTTGTCCTCCCTGGCCACTCAAACTTATTTAGGCTCATGTAAAAGTAGTTCACATTATATTTTGGATAGGATTCCATTCTCCACTGTACCAAATCTTGTTAATGAAGAATCATCTTCCTTAACGTTTATTGAAATTGAATTAATTTTCTCACTATAACAATTATCTTCTTTTGAAACATTTATTAAGTTTTCTCTAAAATCAAAGTATGGATGTAAGAGAAGGGTCTAGCTTTGTGTACTTATGTGCGTCAGAGAGAATAGAGTCTAGGCACTTGAAAAATTCCATTAATACGGTTTTACTCTTCTCTATAAAATGGGGACTTTTTTATATTTAAGTTTTCAATATAATAATATAGTTACATCATTTCCCCCTCTGCTTTTTCTTCTACTCCCTCCTATATGCTTATGCTTGCTCTCTTTCAAACGCATAACTACTTTTTCATGCATAAATACAACCTACAAGGTCTGTGTAATGTTACTTGTATATATCCATTTTCAAGTCTGATAATTTGATGAGGGATAGCCAATTGGTGCTTCCCCAAGGAACACTATTGCTCTTCATTTCAGAATTTTTTACTTACTTGTGGTTCTTTGTTTAAAGTGGACACCTCATGGGTATTTCTCTGCACATGTTTTGAAAATCATATGATCCTAGATACTTGTCTTTGATTCTATACTTTTAAATCAATTATTTTCAGTTAGTTAAATATTTTTACACATTTAACTGTCTATTTGTCGTACATTATTCTTTCTATTATTCTTGATTTCATTATATATTGTTGTCTCCATTATCAATCAATGTTAATGCCTTTTACTATACTTTAACTGCATAATCTGATAAAAAATTTTCTTTCTTGAAATAAGCACTTAATTTCTATAGACACTTTTACTAAGTCAAGAAAAATGAAAGCTGGTTTTAAACAACTATCAATCATGGAAAATTATTTTCTAAATTATAAAAATCTTTTGAAATCCTCGATGAGATTGTTTAAAGAAAGATCTTTAGCAACTGGATGGTATACAGTAATGGAAATGTAGATTTCAATAAGATATACTCATGTAGATTTTATTAAATTTAATACATGATATCCTTTAATAATCAACTGTTTGTAATATTTAAAAAAGATAACAGATGTACTGGGGTTTATACAAGGTGAAGTTCATCATTGTGGTGGTCTGAATGAGAATGACCACACACACTAATATATTTGCACCCTTAGTAACAAATAGATGAAGTGTCTAGAAAGGATTAGTAAGCATGGGGTTTTGGAGGAGGTGGTACCTTATTGGGGTGAGTGGGCTTTGACAATTTGCCTAGTCAAACCCAGTCTGTCCCTCTACTTGATGCCTGTGGATCGGGATGTAAAACTTCAGTTACTGCCCTAGAATCATGCTTTGATGTCCATGGTATGATGTCCTGCTATAATGATCTTGAAAAATCCCTGATAACCATAAGCAAGCCAACAACTAAATGCTTTCTTTTGTTAAGAGTTTCCTTGGTTTAGTTCAGAATTCTATCAGACTTTCAAAGAA
The DNA here is from genome assembly GCF_900095145.1 of Mus pahari. Taxonomy (NCBI): domain Eukaryota; kingdom Metazoa; phylum Chordata; class Mammalia; order Rodentia; family Muridae; genus Mus; species Mus pahari. The sequence continues at coordinate 97,025,999 of NC_034597.1, forward strand.
GACCTAATTCCAACTCTCCTCAAAGTATTCCACAAAATAGAAACAGAAGGTACTCTACCCAAT
>NC_034597.1:97026072-97051762 GCF_900095145.1 Mus pahari
AAAAAAAAAAAAAAAAAAAAAAAAAAAAAAAAAAAGAGTTTCCTTGGCCATGATGTATCTTCACAGAAATAGAACAGTAAGACAATCAGAAAGCAAGAATCAAGCATGAGTGACTTGCTTATAAATAGTTCAACATTTGAACACAAGATCCACGTGAAGTAAATTTTAAAAGTCCAAATAAAAACAAAAACAAAAACGAAACAAACAAACAAACAAAAAACATTGTAGGCTACAAAGATAAAATTTATTCAATTCTTCCTAACGTGGGGTGAGTGAGTGGGGAAGCGTCTTTAGGATATGCTGGAGACCTGAGTCTGAAGGACTTCTAGGAGTCTATGAGGGTGATTTTAGCTGAGGCTCCTAGCAGTATGGATATGAAAGCTGAAGTGTCCCCTTGCAGTAGCCATCAGGACTCTCAGTAGACAGATAAGGACACCAACACACCCACAAAACTTTCAACCCAAAATTTGTCCTGTCTACAAGAAATGCAGGGACAGAGATAGAGCAGAGACTGAAGGAATGGTTAATCAATAGCCGTCCCAACTTGAGACCCATCCAAAGGTTAAGCACCAATCCCTTACACAGTTAAGGATACTCTGTTATGTCTGGAGACGTAAGTCTAGCATAGCTGTCCTGAGAGGTTCCACTCAGCAGCTGACTGAAACAGATGCAGAGGCTCACAGCTAAACATTGGACTGAGCTTGAGAGTCCTATGAAAGACTTGAGGGAGGGGACTAGGGGTCTGGGTAGGGGGAGGGTATAAGCACTCTCCAGGAAGACCAACAGAGTCAACTAACCTGTATCTGTTTCAGCCAACAACTGTCTCAGAGGACAGTTATGTTAGGCTCTTATTTGCATACATACAGAGGATGAACCACCAACAAAAGAGAATACACAGGCTGGAACTAGGCCCCCTTGCACATTTGCAACTGATGTCCAACTATCACTTCCTGTGAAGTTCCCGAGAACTGGAGCAGGGGCTGTTCTTAAAGCTATTACCTGACTGTGGATTCTGTTCCCCTAACTGGGCTATCTTGCCCTACATTAGTGGGAGCTAGATCTTACCCTCACTTGATGTGCCAGGGTTGGTAGATAATCTAGGGGAAAGGCCTCTACCTTCTCAAAAAAGAAGAGGAGTGTGTTGGGGGGAAAGACTATGTGATGGGGGGCAGAAAGAGGTGGGGAGAGCAATCATGACATAAGTGAATAAATAAATTAATTAATGGGGAAAAAGTAAAATGTATTAAGATGGTTAATATACTTGTAAAATTGTTGGTATTTAAATAATTACAACCCTGTGTTCACGTATTCAATATGATTTGCAGTTCTTACATTTTTATATTTGTCATTTATATTAATTTAGCATTTATTCATTATGTTTTGAAATCCAATTAAGTGGTAAACTGAGTTAAATTACTTAAAGATTTATTCTGATGATTTTTACCCTTTTCTTATGAATCTGTAAAAACTTAAAGCTGAAGTACATGTTGTATTACTTCAGCAATATATAAACATCTTTTAATCTTTTATATATTATGTATCTATCATCAATTGATCTATTTTTTACTTTGTATTTGTATTCTGCCTACATGTATATATGTGTGTCATATTCCTGTGTGGTGGTTATGAATCTCAGAAGGTTTTAGATTGTCTGCAAATGGTGGTAAGGACAGTTATGAACTGGAATGTGTGTTCTGGGAACTACACCAATGTCCGCAAAACAATCAAAATGTTCCAGCATAAATATATACACTGTTTTAAAGGAAATGCAGTATAAATTTTACAAAATATTAAATATACAATGAGCAAGTAATATATTTGTATTACATACGTGAACTAGTGGGTTGAAAAGCAAAATTGATGTATTTTTTGTCACAAATAACTGTAGCTCCATATTATTTTATTACTCCTGTCTACATGCTGTGTACTCATATACAATCTAAGGGTTACTATTCTATCTCTGATGAAAATTTAAGCATTAGTTGATTATAGACATCAGAGGTAATAGTTGAATTCATAAAATAAAACAATGTTCTCGAGTACTATCCAAAGAGCCTACTGCCCTGAATGCAGAAAATCAATAATAATCCTTTGTAATAAACTGTGATTCATACTGTGGCACAAAATCACTGTGATATTTTAAAGTACTTTTATTTTATTTTATATTATAATGCAATTATATCATTCTCTATTGTATCCTCTTGGTTAACCAACATTTCCCATGCATGCTCTATTGCTCTTCTTCAGTATATTCGCTTTTTTATGTAATCATTTATATATTTCCCCCTTATATAAATATATCACATGTATTTTATATAATGTACTTGTACATGAATTTTTTCATGCTGCCCATTTGGGAATAGATAATAAATTAGTGAGCTCTTCCTTGAAGAAAATCATTCCTTCCACTCTCAGTATTTCTTAGTTGACTATCATTCTTTCTCTAGGATTGAGAGGCTCTAGGGGTCTCCTCTTGCACATGAGCATACCTATTGGGGTTGCCAATTTTTTTATGTAATGTTGATTGCAAATGGAAGTTTCCTTGAAGACATGAAAGAACTACATTTATTCTTGGCTATAAATATACATAACTAGATTGTACTTTGGGGTTCTTTTGACTTAGTAACATGTCAGTTGTGGAAGAAAGTTGACTAGGTTTCCTGTACTGTGTAACTTTCCCTCTTATTGTTTTCTAATCAAAGTGCTGTAGGTTTGTACCAAGGTGTGTATGCCACTACTTCATTGTTAGAATTACTATTCTACACTTATCATTGTTCTAGTTAATAGGTATAATATCTGGCATGAATGTTTGTTGCTTTCTGCATTTGGAAACTTTCACAGTCCCTTCCGTTACTAAGAAAGTTAATCATCCCGAAGAAGGCTTTCCATGGAGGAATTTTATTTTATTAGTTTTTTATTAGATATTTTCTTTACATTTCAAATGCTATCCTGAATGTCCCCTATACCCTCCCCCTGCCCCTGCTCCCCTACCCACCCACTCCCACTTCTTGGCCCTGGCATTTCCCTGTACTGGGGCATATATAGTTTGCAAGACCAAGGGGCCTCTCTTCCCAATAATGACTGAATAGGCCATCTTCTATCAGCTACTGGATGGAACACAGGGTCCCCAATGGAAAAGCAAGAGAAAGTACTCAAGGAGCTGAAGGGGTCTGCAACCCTATAGGTGGAACAACAATAAGAACTAACCAGTACCCCCAGACTCCATGGAGGAATTTTAATTGAGGACTTGAATGCTCTGGGAACGGATCACATGCAAAGACCTTTTAGGTGTATATGATGTGGTCAGAATGGAGACATACCCTGAACTACTGGGTGGAATAAGACACATCCTTAGTATAAACATTTAATACCTGACAATGAAGGGAAGACTAGTTTATAGAAGAAAGCAGCCATATCTGAAAGTGACATCTAATTGAGGAGGAGACAAAGTAAAGTATCAGAGAAAGATTCCAAGGAATGAGTTAGAGATCAGACATACCCAATGTACCCCAGAAGAGCACAGGAAAGAGAGGCAGTTTAAGAGCAGGGAAAGTAAGGGGAGATGTATGGTGCAGGTGTATGGCTGATTCGCTGTGACAGTTTTCAGCCCTGTATGTCTATTTACACACCAACTTAGACTTATTGGTGTTCTTAGGAAGACAGTGAATACTCAGTTTCCTCAGGATTTTTCGGGCATCCTTACTACTAATTTACTCTACTCCCCCTTCCTTATTTTGTCATGGAATTGGGAAGACAGGTGAACATAAAAATCCCCTGAAAGATTCCATGTTGTTTTCATATCACCAAATATGATTTAAAAACATAAAATTTTATTAAAATTCAACATTGACATTACTGAAAATGAGTTTTGCTTCATTTTCCCACAATGACCTATTGAGCCAGCATTGGAATATTAGTGCATATGATGGGTCCATGAGCAAGACCTTTCTCAATAAGATCCATAACAGCCATTGTAAAGCCAAGAGGATATTTGTCTGTCTTTATAATCAAGCATAGGCAAAAAGTTGATATGCGACATATATATGCATAAATGCTGCTCTTATCCCTGGCATCTGTTCATATTATTAATTATAATTCATAAACAGTGATTTTCATCTCTTGGAGTATTGAAAATGCCAACTAATTAATTAATCCTTTAAGTGTTTAATCATATGTAGATAATTAAATGCATTATTGCTGTCAATGCTTATTAAGGAAAAGACAAGTCAAGCTTAGTTTTCTACAAATGGGTTAATAATGATATGATATTTATACATTTTGTAAAAGCATTCTCTGTGTCTCTGCCTTTGAATATATTGTTTTTCAAAAATTATTTTCACATTACAAAAAGTGTTATATGATTATTCTTATTTTTCAAAGATGTAAAGTACATTAGCATATTACAATTTTATTATAATATAAACTTTATTGTTATGTAACAAAGACTTGCTTGTCATTAAATATTTTAAAAATGATTTTTACCTGATTTACTCATTTATTTACTAAATATGTCTATACTAATGTGGAAGGTGGCTGTTCTCTTTCTCTACCTTGTAGGTCCTAGAATTCAATCTAAGCCCTTAGCCTTGAAGTCTAATAGTTTAATCACTGCAGTATTTGGCTGGATTTTTAGTTCTCATTTTACAAGGTCTAAATTTAAATTAAAGGTGAAATCTTTAAGTGTAACATAATATAGACATAATATAGCTCAACACACTATATAATAGACACACACACAGACACACTCACAAATTTTACTACTTGACAAATTTATAGGCATGTATGATATATAAAGAGTATTCTTATTCATTCTACTATACCTTTTCCTATTTACTTCCAACCCTATCCACCTCTCTTCATTGCTAGTAATCTGTTTTCTAAAATCATGACTTTTGGTTTGGTTTTATGACTCATTTGTTTTAACTAGCATATTTATTTAACTAGCATATTAAAATGTTAATATAAGTTGTTTACTGTTATATATGAAAAAATTTTTATATTCATTTACTATTGTATTGGAACAACCATTGAAGCCTGGTAGAGCCAATAGCTGGATTATACTAAAAAGAGTAATATTCCTTTCCATGAATCTATTATTAGAAGATAGGTCAGGGGGCTGGAGAGATGGCTCAGCAGTTAAGAGCACCGACTAATCTTCTGAAGGTCCTGAGTTCAAATCCCAGCAACCACATGGTGGCTCACAGCCATCTGTAATGAGATCTGATGCCCTCTTCTGGGGTATCTGAAAACAGCTTCAGTGTACCATATAATAAATAAATAAATCTTTAGAAAGAAAAACAAAAAGAAGGTAGGTCAGCAGAAAAGTGTAAGATCCTCTGATTCTCTACCCTTATCCAAGTGTCCACAGGCAAATTCTAAAACAAACAGTACAGATATCCAATTCGCTGAAGTGACTATGATTGTCCTGTAACATAATTTACTGAAATTCATTTCTGTCTTCTGACTCCATATTCTTTCTTTTCTGCTCTCCTTATTGGGGCATTGTATAAAAGTTTCATTTAGGAAAGAGCACCCATGTATCACTTATCATCAGCCCACTGTATATCCATGGATCTTTGTTCATCAGCTTTAACTGGGGAAGCTTCCATGGTTAATGCTAGCAGCAGTGCTTTTCTGTAGCAACACACTGAAAAAAATATGTTACAATTTAACACTTAGATCAACAGCAGTATTCCGCGTACCCCCTAGGATCTATATCATCTACCTTCGGGCTTTTGATTAGGTTTCCAGTGAATTATTAATTCCCTCCTATGAAACAGTGTCAAATGTCATCAGAGTTGTTGGTTAATCCCACAGAAGTAGTACTGCTGCTGACCTAGCAGTTTGCCTGACAGGTTAGTCTTGTAGATAGTATGATCAACAGCTGAGTAAGATTAACTTTGATGGTTTGTCCTCTCTGGAAATGTCCAGAGAATCTTCTGAGACTAAGAAAACTGAAAAGCAAGAAGAATCCTTTATTTTAGTACGATTCACCTATACCAAGCATACATGATGTGTGATACCTTCAATAATAGTGTCTTATTATCTAGGTTTAGCTGACAGCCAAGGGGAGTGGTCAGACCTGTACTGAACATAAATATGCAAAAATCTGATGGGATTAATGTTCTTCCCCCTTCTTACCTAATGATTTTCTGTACTCAGTAGCATTCTTCTGTATTATTTCCACTAAGGAGTTCTAATGTTTACTTTATACTAATCTAAGAAAATTATTATGAAATCAAAATAAAGCAAAAATAAGTAATGACTTGTCACTATGTTAGTATACATCATATTTGGATACCTGCATATTTTAAATTGGTAATAATATTTGTTTGTATGATATATCCCAACCAGTGTCCATTATATCAACCTCTCCTTTCTGCCCCATCTCCACTCCTCCTTTCCTCGCCCATGTGTACTCTTCCCCAGATCTATGCACCCTCTGTTTCCTGCTGAGAAACAAGCAGGTCTCCAAGACAGATTGGTAAAACAGGACAAAACAAGACAGAATAAGACAAGGCAAAAGCTCTCATATGAAAGAATGCCAGTAGTTTTTGTCTCTTATTGTTATTATTTTTCACTACATGCTTTATTTTTTTGCCCTTTCCATTTCCCTCCTCCCAGAGTTCTTCCCCATCTCCCTTCTCCTCTTTGTCTCTGATGTCCTAGTTATTGTTCTGTGGGTGTGAAGAGTTACCAAGGCAGCTCTTAAATAGGAAAGCCCCTAATTGTGGAGTTGCTTAGTTTCAGACTGAGTCCACTATCTTAAGAGCATAAACCTTGGAGGGATTCAGGACACTGGAGCAGAAGCTGAGAGATACGACCTGATTGACAGGCAATAGGAAGATGGTTTTTGAAACCTCAAATGCCACTCCTAGTGACTTTCTTCCTATAAGAAGGTATACATACTCCAAAAGTCACACCTGTGAAAGCCTCTTGAATAATACTATTCCCTGATTACTAAACATGCAAATAGATAACCTTATGGAAGCCAGCTTTATTCAGGCCATCATATTAGGGATTATTATATCGCAGCTTGGCACCTAAAAAGTTTTGATGTCTTATAGTAGCATAGCAATATTCTCAATGTGGAACATGTTTACTGAACAAATACTGAGTTTATGCAACTTGGTCATTTTGGTATTTTCTGAAAAATTAAGAGTAAAACTTTTCCAGTGAGATCAATTATTAAAGCTAACACTACAAATGTTTAGATTAATAAGGAGTTTATTCACAATTTTTAAAATGTATTTATAAAGATAATCAAAATGTGTGTATGTGTTTGTGGGTTTGAGCATATACATGTGTTTGCCTTCGTAAACTAGTGAATTAATTGATGCATACTGTAAAATATACAACAAAATTGCAATTGAGAAAGGTTTTCTGGAAAGCATCTACATTTTCCATTTCACAGAACTTAGCAATATCACACGGCTATTTTTAGAATTAAACTTCAGTGTCTAATTGTTGAAAATAAGGTAAATAATATACGATAAAATATCATTTGAAGATTGAAAATTTACTTTGTATGTTATTAGGATGGATGAAGCTCATGTTTTAGTCTAAAACATATTTCATGATGGTTGGTACTGTGTTCTGTCAAACACAAGTTTCTTTTTATTTTTCACATTCTCCTTGTCTGTTCTGACATTTTTATTTATTGTTTGAGAGATTTTTTTTTTTACGTGTAACAAAGGCTTGTCTAGAGTTTGTGCTCATCTTATTTCAACCTTCTAATTAATAGGATCACAATCATTTATTATTATGATGATCCAATTTTTATTAACATTATTGAACATTATGAGTCATCTGAAACAGCATTTGTTTTGTGTGTTTACATTCACCAGTGGTTAAATTCTTAAATTTAGGCAATATATTTAAATTACTTTATCATACATCTATATTAATTGTTTGTATTATCAAATAAATTTTGCAAAATTATGTGTTTAATAATTTCATATAAGAAATAAGAAAATCACAACTGACTACAATTATACGTACATGCATTATATACTTCATATGGGTGAATATTGGCATAAACTTTACTATATATTCAAACTTACCAGTGTTCTCGAGTGGCATAAAGAAGTAATACTGGGTAACATGAGATTTGATGAGGGTCATGGAACAGATTGCATTGATATTTGAAGAATAAAGCCAAATTAATATTTTGGGAAAGTAATGTATGTGAGTTTCTAATTTTATGAAATCACATTGAATTAATTCCATGATATCTTATTTGTGCCGATGGTTATATAAAACCAGAATTGTGAGACCTCTCCTTATATGAAGTGCTCATAGACTTGGTGTTTTATTAATCTTCTCCTTAATATAAACTTTCATCATTTTAAATACCTTATCTACCCTATAACTAGTTAATGTGAGGTAAGAGTACATATAATTTATGTTAATCTTTTTAGTAATATGACTAAGATAATTAGGGGATGCTTTCAACTTTTTTATTTTTATGTTTTTAAGAAAAGCCCTTTCTATTACATCATCTTATCTGGCTTAAAAACTGTCTGTGAACTGGGGTAGCCATGAACTCACAGAATTCTGAATTTCTGTCTCTGTCTTCTGGATGCTGGGAGTAAAGGTGTGTGCCAACATACTGAGGTACTAGGGCATGCTTTTAATGAATATACTTTTAATCATATGAAACAGGGAAAAGATAATTCATTTTACAATAATCATTACATAAAATTGGCTAAAAACTAGGCAGACATTAGAGCTCCTTCATTTCATACAGCCTCATACCAAAAACATCGTCTGTTATGGGACAATCTGGATTACTATATGCAACTATTTGCTCTAGAATTTTCTTATTAGGAAATTAGGATTTTGTAAAGGCTTTTATTGGATTATTAAGAAGATTAATTAAAATTGCTTCCACAAATTCTACTAAATAATAAAAAAAATACAGTTTGTAAAATCTTAGCAAGTTAGTTTTATGAGTAAATTTCTGTCTAAATAAAGGAAACCACTTAATGGTAACTTTATTCCCCAAAATATTGACCTTGTTTGTGCATCTTCTGCAAGAGAAAATACTACACATGTTGGCTAAATCCCCTTCTGATAGAAAGTAACTCATTACATTTAAATATATCTTTTGAGTTGAATAATATGGCTATAATTCATACAGTTAAAGATGAATTAAAGCATTTGTTGTTTATATTTACAATGTAAAATTTTCAAGATTTATTAAATAAATGATTTGAATTCTCACATTGCCTAAGAAATCCTCCAGCAGTATGCTGTTTCTGGGATTCATGAAGAGGTTATGAAAGAGTAGAGATCTTAAAAGTGACAGGAAAATGCTTCAAACTTTTGAAAGGGTAAATATAAAGATGTTATTCTCAATAATCATACAATATAGTTGGATATGGAATTAGCAAAGTTATTTTCTGTCCTTAAATTATGAGTTCTAACATTAGAGGAGGGAAATACAGATTTCACGCAAGAAATCTTTGTCTTTTTTTTGCATTATGCATTCATACAACACATCTGTTTTTAATTATAGAATCATATGACATGGGAAGTTTATATGCTAGAATTCTACAATATTTCTGCTTTTATTGTATGTACACTTATTTGTTTGTACTGAATCCATATAAAATGTTTATGTTATTTTGTATTGCTGATTCATAGAGCATGTGTATCTGTATTGTTGCCACATCCTGTTTTTTGTTGCATAGTCATAGAATATATGTATTTGCATAACAAGATAAAAAAATCTAAAATCTTTGTTTTTAAAAAAGATTTTGGTGAAGATTTTTTTTTCCTCAAATGGACAAAGAACCCTTACTCTGGAGAAAAGACTTCTTAGTCACAACTAGTAAATGTTGTCATAATGTCCTTAATTACAAAAAAATTGATGCATATTGAGTAATTTTGTTCACAGAACTTTATAAAGTATTGTCTTTATATATCAAAATATATAGTGATAAAATTTATTATAAGTTATCAAATAGTGTATTAGTTGTTATGACAATGAGATAACATAGTATCAATAGCACATTATAACCCTATTAAGAAATATGGAATTATTTAAAATAATTAACGTTTTAAAACTATACAAGATTTTTTAATGGGTTAATGGATGGGGAAGACATCAAATATTTTATATAGTTAGTATACTCACAGCAAGTAGAGTGGGATTGGCATACCTTTTAAATTTTTCATGAGGTCTAGTTAAAATTGTCTATAGGCATTGTTTAATAAAATTCACATTGAAATTATCAAAAAATTTGCATAAAGTGATACATAAGCAAAACAAGACATTAAAACTATATGACTTGGTTTGCTGCATATTCTCTAGGAATCATGTAAAAAATAACGCCTTCTATTATTAAATTACTTTCAGAGCCCCACAAATTTGATTACTCTATCTTGTCCCCATCTCTGACATTTTTTCATATTATCTGTGGTAATGGCTGCATATGTTATTGAAAGTTTAATTGTGAAAGTGTAACTTGATAAAGAATTTGCATAACTGTTGATTGCAAATCAAGTCTTGAGGAACAAGTAATGTGTTAAATAAAATGGTTGGAACAGTTCTCAAAGTTTCGTCTCTGAAAAAAATTCTAGAATTAGAAAAGTTAGAAGCTGTCCATAATATTACCTAGGTAATAAGAAATTCAATGGTGCCATTTTTAACTGGGGAATTATGACTTCTTTTTGATGAAAGGTGCTACATCTGATTTTATTCTTTAATTATCTGTGTCCAAATTGCAAATTAAATATGTTGACACTCATTTCTATGAGATCTTTTAATATTCTTATATCAAACAATACAACAATGACTTCATGAAATTCAAAGGCAAATGGATGGAACTCGAAAGTATCATCCTGAGTGAGGTAACCCAGTCAGAAAAGAACACATATGGTATGCACTCACTGAAAAGTGGATATTATCCCAAATGCTTGAAATACTCAAGATACAATTCACAGACCACATCAAGCTCAAGAAGGATAAACAAAGAGTGGATGTTTCCATTCTTCTTAGAATGGGAAACAAAATAATGGCGGGAGGAAATATAGAGAACGTGTGGTGTAGAGACTGAAGGAAAGGTCATTCAGAGACTGCCCCAACTAAGGACCCATCACATATAAAGACACAAAACCCAGACACTACTGCAGATGCCAAGAAGTGCTTGCTGACAGGAGCCTAGTATAGCTGTCTTCTGAGAGTCTCTGCCATAGCCTGACAAATACAGAGGCAGATGCTCATAGCCAACCATTGGACTGAGCACAGGATTCCCAGTGGAGGAGGTAGAGAAAGGATTGAGGGAACTAAAAGGCTTTGCAACCCATAGGAAGAACAACAATATCAACCAACTATACCCCCCAGAAATCACAGGGACTAAATCACTAATCAGAGAGTAAAAATGGAACGACCCATGACTCCAGCTTCATATGTAGCAGAGAATGGCCTTGTCAAGCATCAATGGGAGGAGAGGGCCCTTTGTCCTGTGAAGGCTTGATGTCCCAGTATAAGTGAATGTCAGGGCAAGGAGGCAGGAGTGGGTGGGTGGGTAGGTGGGGGAATCACCTTTATTGAAACAGGAGGAAGGGAGATGGGATACAGGGTTTCTGGAGGGGAAACCTGGAAAGGGAATACATTTAAATGTAAACAAAATATTAAAAAATATATTAAAAAGCAAAATCAATACAGGAAGCATTGCAAAGAAATATAAAGGACTGATTAAAATTATAAGAGCAGATAATTCAAACTATGTTCATGAGGTGGTATAATGAAGACATGGCAGAGAGCAACAGATTATTAAATTATTCTGATGTTTTACTAGTAAGATAGAGTTCAGAACATAAATTAACACTTTCTTTCCATGATAAGTATAAGCCCACTTATAATAACTTACCCACTTCTAAGCAAAAAGATAAAGATTTTACTTGGAATATCTACAGAAAGATATAGTGACATTAATAAATGCCCCAGTATAAGAAATGGTAATAGGCCAAGGGGCTTCAACAAACTCTCTCAAACATTTCAGTATATTGACAGCATTATAGGTTACTTTTTACAACTTAATGGAAATACACTTTTGATAGACAAGACATACTTATGTCCTTGAACACGAAAAAAATGACAATCAGTGCTTAAATTGAAGCTTGAAACCTACTGACTGATATTTGTAGAATTTCAGGTTACTATATACAATATAGAGGAAGAAATACAATAAATCTCACTCAGATACAAAATTCATAGCTAAATTAGCAATCATCTAAAAAGTATATGCATGGTGCGATAATGCTACAAACCTTATGAATGCTACAAATCTTATCCATACCCAGAAGATGTTCCAACTGGTAATAAGGACACATGCTCCACTATGTTCATAGCAGCCTTATTTATAATAGTCAGAAGCTGGAAAGAACCCAGATGTCCTTCAATAGAGGAATGGATACAGAAACTATAGTACATTTACACAGTGGAGTACTACTCAGCTATTACAAACAATGAAACTATGAAATTCTTGGCCAAATGGATGTAACCCAATGACAAAAGAAGTCACTAGATATGCACTCACTGATAAGCGGATATTAGCCCAGAAACTTAGAATACCCAAGATACAATTTGCAAAACATAAGAACACCAAGAAGGAAGATCAACATGTGGATACTTCATTCCTCCTTAGGATAGGATACAAAATATCCATGAAAGGAGTTACAAAGTTTGGAGCTAAGATAAAAGGATGGACTATCCAGAGACTACCCCACCCAGGAATCCATCCCATCATCAGCCACCAAACCCAGACACTATTGCACATGCCAGCAAGATTTTGCTGAAAGGACCCTGATATAGCTGTCTCTTGTGAGGCAATACCAGTTCCTGGCAAACACAGAAGTGGATGCTCACAGTCAGCTATTGGATGGAAAACAGGTTTCCCAATAATGGAGCTAGAGAAAGTACCCAAGGAGCTTAAGGTGTCTGTGACCCTATAGGTGGAACAACAATAGTAACTAACCAGTACCCTCAGAGCTCGTGTCTGCAGCAGAAGATGGCCAATCGGCCATCATTGGGAAGAGAGTCCCCTTGATCTTGCAAGCTATATATGCCCCAGTAAGGGGGAATACCAGGGCCAAGAAGTGGGAGTCAGTGGCTAGGGGAGCAGGGGCAGGGGGAGGGTATAGGGAACTTTCGAGATAGCATTTGAAATGTAAATAAAGAAAATGTCTAATAAAAATAAAACAAATTCATAAGAAACAACACATACATGGCATTTTTAATGGGTCAATACACCTGAAACTAAATATGTTGTGGGAAAATTCCCTAGGCAAAGTCTGCTACTATTATTCTAAGTATATAGAGCAACATAATGACCCATGATATATTTCTAAGCCATAAATCAGAGAACCGTTCAGATTCCATCAGAGAAATGTCCTCTTCAAGTAAGACATAATTAACACAGAGACAACAATTGGACAACTGTGGAGCACTTGCCTTGGTGTATTCAGGCTTAAAAGGTGTATCTTTATCACAGCTTATTCTTCAGCTCTCAGAGATCAACGAATCAGAGGAGGCAGAAATATTGAAGAGCAAGCTCTGGTTGAATATATTCTTAGATAGATCAGAGCCAACCTGAATACAAGTTTACAAAGATTCTGACAACATGCACAAGACCTGTACAAAATCAATCCAGATGAAATACTAAGTAAAAGTTCACACATATTCCTGCTTATAACCACAAGCTATTTGTAACTATTCACTGCTAGGAATTATAATCAGTTTGCTTCAGTGGAATAACACTGGTTATATTAACAACACTTAACTCAGGATATTACATGCGTTAAATGAACACATTGCATAAATTGTTAAAAGACTTAATTCAAATTCAATTCTGTTACTCTAGAGAGCAGTGACTAATATAGTCACTAATATATGCTATATGATAGGCTACTGTTGGATAATTATGGTATTGAAAGAAGCAGCTATTAATAAGTGATCTAATTTATATGATATGGCTCACATAGAAAAATCTAAATATATAAATTTAATAAGTCAAGTAGGTGTTGACAAGCCTTTTTAGGGAGTGATTGATAATAGATAAGCTAAGTTATAAACTAATGATTCCACTGTTGAGCTAGATAATGGTAATGGCATGTTTTTGTAAATAATACAAATTCACGTATTTGAACATATTAAAAGGCCAAATTTTCTATCCTATAAATTTATCATAAACTTGCCATGAAACTTGCAAAATGGAAGTTTCAGAATATTTGACACTTAAATTACTTCATAGTACTTTGTATCACTATTAGTAGGATTGCTTAAATGCTGCCTAATAAAATATTAACAAAAGTGACAAAGTTCTTACACTGTACCTCTTGTACAGTTAAGTATTTTAAACGTATTGCATTTCTTCAGTTGTTTCTACTTTTTTTTTATAGCTATCTTTAGGGTTGGTTTGTTTGTTTGTTTGTTTTTTCTATTTTAAATATGAGAACACTAAAGGAAAGGGGTCTGAAGGCTGTGAAATTGAGCCAGTTTTGAAAATGTGAATTGAAGATACTAATATTCATATTACAGCACTATTTTCACTATTTGAGAGGTAGTCCCTTGTGGGGAGCAGGTGTGCCAAGCTCTGTGGTCTCTGGCAGCAAGAACCTGAGCCTGCTGAGCCTGTGTGGATGATCCTGTACTGTACTGCCTGCTGAGTTACTGAAGAATCACCTTGTGCCCTGGCTGAACTCTGACCAGATCCAGGAGATGGGGGAGGGATTAGGTCAGAGGACTGAAAACAGGATGCACCCCTGGGCAGGGGAGAGAATGTTGTTGTGAAGGAACTCAGAGGAATGAGAAAAACAGGATATGCCCCAGAAGGAGGGAGGAGAATGCTGTGGGAAAAGGCTGTAAACAGTTCAGTTGGGAGCAAGCAGTTGAAGAGTCCAGTTGGGTTTAGTGGGAGCCGGGAGAGGGTTAGAGAAAACTGTTTGTGAGAGGGAGAGGAAAAAGCTGCTCGGAGAGATAAAGAAGAAATCTTTTTGGAAACTTCCTTGGCGTTTGTGTAGTTTCTCCCCGTCTCTGCGGGTCAGAGTTCAGGGTCTGAGACAGTCCCTGTGAAATGATCAGCACAGACATTGACTTATATCTTAAGTAGGTCCTCAATATCCACACATTTGAGTATCATTTTATTATAGTTACTTTAGTGAGTGTAATTTTTGATGAAATTAGTATTTCAATAAGTCTAATTTGAGTAAAATGACTAAACTTCAATATGTGGGTCAGCCTCATTTAATTAAATATAGTCAGATAAATTCATCTGTATCCCCAACTTGGCAGGGAGAGTTCTGACAGTAGAAGCAATCTACAGTTCTTCTGTAGGTTAACAGTATTTCAGCCTGTCACGTAATTCAGACTTTTTCAACATGTGCCATAGTCAAGCATTTCAATTTCAAGTTAGCTTATACTACTATGAGAGAGGGGGGGGAGGGGGAGGGAGGGAGGGAGGGAGAGAGAGAGAGAGAGAGAGAGAGAGAGACCTAGTATTAACATAACCTGTTTTTCACTACTAAGGAAAAGGAAAATAATGACAATAACTGTGCATGAAAAGATTGTGTTTCTTTACAATAAATGTTTCTCTTATATATAGATAAACATATAGGAACTATTTTCTGGATTAAATAATGGGAAAACTGATTCAGATGATTCCCTGTACATTTCTGTAGTTTAATTTTACTCAGAACCCTGTATGAATTTTGTTGTTTGAGCAGAAAGGTCTGTAAAATATTTAAGAATCTTTAGAAGATTTAGAAACCAATAAAACAAGCAAGAAGAGGAAGAAAGCATCCTAAGAAATTTCTGTTACATAGATCTGGAGACACAATGACTTGCAGTTACGGCAGAATTGACACTAAAATACGAGGAAGAGGAGGGACAGAGATTTGTCATGCTCCAAATGGAGGCATAAACGTAAAACATAGAAAAGATGTAAAATGAATACAGACATTAGCAATTTTTTCTGGATGCTCTCTTAGTTTCTAAGTACTATCACAATCTCATAAATAATTTAAGCAGTGTAAAAATTCCTACCGAATATAACAATATCCAAACCTGCACTGACAGTTGTAGTGCCTATTTGAACAACATTTAAACATGTATGAGATACACATACATTTCTTTAGCTGATGTTTTGATTAGTATTAAAGCTGGCATAATATATTTATTTGAATGTGATTTTATTCAAACACTCAAAAGGGTCTCTGCAGTAAACTATGTAATATTTTTAAGAAGTAAAATGATTTCTGGTCTTGGATTTTGAAATTCTCTATATTATTTGCTTTAGCCCATGTCTGAAAACTGATTCGGGGGTGTGTGTGGGGGGAACTATTGGTAAAAAACCTTACAGCAAATTGATAGCAAGGCCACAAATAGAACATAGTAATTCATAGTTTCATGTCCAGACTTTAATCATGGAACCAGACGAGTTGCCACTTTCTCTGACAAATCACCCTTAGGTTTTAATCTGTCTTCCAAAATTACCATTTATAGAGGTACCATAATTCAGAAACTCTTCATGGCTTATATAACAGACAAATGTATGTGTGGGATTAATTTGCCAAGGATAACAAAAAATTATAAACCTGAAGTGGTTTGGGAAATAAACCCTAACAGTGCTTGATATTTCATGGTGGTAAATGGCCAGCAAAGTGTCAAAGATATTACGTGTGTTGTTATAATAGTCTAGATGCCTCACTTACTCTGACTAATCACGTAGTAGTAGGGAATTAAATGGTAAGATAATACTTCGCAATGTTGATACATATGGTGTTTCCAAGTCTAAGAATGCTTTCCTATATTCTCAAGGACTAATCCTTTTAAACCTTGAAGAGCTAAACATTGTGAGCACTATAATTAGTAAAATAATTCTTATGGATTCATGTGAAAAATGCAATCACCAAAATGACTAAGTACACTGACTACTGTAATTCCAAGTGCCTTATAAGGCTGAACTAAGTTTGAAAGGACTGTTGTTTTTTATCTCAAGCTCATGACTTGTAACACTAATTTTGTTCCCTATTACTTTAGCAAGGGAGAAACAGGATAAAGGGCTCATAAGGCATAGATTTAAACTGAATGACGAGTTTCTATCTACAGTAGAAGCCACTGAAGATAGCAATAGATTCTTTTACCTTTATCTCTTTCATTTTTTTCTGCATTCATCTATCTCATATAATAGCTCAGAAAATTAAAATGCTCTGGAACATCCATAGGAAAACAAATGTATTTTAGTAAATATCTAATGAACAGGTGAAATCTAATATCATGTTCAGATGAAACAGCATTATTATTACAAATTTTGATATAACACTATAGATCTTTGTATGAATGGATATATAAATTTTTTATGTATTATATTAATATAATTTTGTAATAAAATGAAGCATTTTTATAAATATAATATGTGTTATATACATATCTAGTAAAATTAATATATTATATGTTTGTATTATATATGTACATATATATGTGTATTATATATTGCTCTTTGTGTGTCTCTATATATATGCATTTCAATATTTTCAGGGATATTTTCTGTGTTTTCTGCATTTTTTATTAAGTATTTTCTTTATTTACATTTCAAATGTCATCCCCTTTCTGTACCCAAGATACAGTTCACAAACCACATGAAATTCAAGGAGAAGAAAGTCCAAAGTGTGGATACTTCATTCCTTCTTAGAAAGGGGAACAAAATACCCATTGAAGGAGTTACAGATACAATGTGTGGAACAGAGACTGAAGGAATGACCATCCAGAGACTGTCCCACCTAAGAATCCATCCCATATACTGTTACCAAACTCAGACACTATTGCGGATGCCAACAAGTGTTCACTGACAGAAGTCTGATATAGCTGTCTCCTGAGAGGCTCTGTTAGTGCCTGACAAATACAGAAGTGGATGCTCACAGCCACCATTGAACTGAGCACAGAGTCCCCAATGAAGGAGCTAGAATAAGTCTCCAAGGAGATGAAGGGGTTTGCAGCCCCATCAGAGGAACAACAATATGATCTAACTAGTACCCCCAGAGTTCCCAGGGACGAAACCACCAACCAACGAATACACATGGTGGGATTCATGGCTCCAGTTGCATATGTAGCAGAAGATGTCCTAGTCAGTCATCAATAGGAGGAGAGACCCTTGGTCCTGTGAAGGCTCTATGCTCAAGTGTAGGGGAATGCCAGGACAGGGATCAGGAGTGGGTGGGTTGGGGAGCAAGGAGAGGAGGGAGAGGACAGGGGTTTTCAGAGGGAAAAGATATTAAATCTTGTCTAGTCCTCAGCTTGCTTTGGAGGGCTTGCAAGATGTTAACAAAACAAGCTTTCTCAAAGTCATTTGACTCTAATAGAACAAAGTTACTTCCATACTTTCTCTTCTGTTCATTTGTTATGCTGGTAATTCTTATTTGTCAACTTGACACAACATATAATCAGCTGGGAAGATCTGCTCATCCCTCAATTTTATTAGCCATCATTAATTGTAGAAAATAATAGGTTTGTTATGATACCTTATACATGAGTATGATATACTTTATCTTCAATCTCCTATTACCAGACCTTGCTACCCTCCCCAACTATTCCCTTTCCTCTAGCCACAAGTCCTTCTTGTACTTTCCTGTATTATTTGTATTGTTTTCTTATTTCCATTATTTATTGTTACACAGATACACAGATATAGTATATAAATACAACTTCCTTAGTCAAGTTTTGGTTTTATGGGTTTGATTCTGGGGATGAGCATGTGATACTGGAAAACCAATTAAGTGGCTTATTCTTATGACAGTCTGATTCTCCTTCTCTCAGTAGTAATTAACAATAGATCTTCCTCTAGAGGTGCAACTTTGTGAGATTTTCTTTCATAGACATTGCCATGCCAACCGGTGTTGTCAATATATATATATATATATATATATATATATATATATATATATATATATATAAAACAAATGATAAAAGTCGTGTATTCTAAGGACTAAGGACAAGAGTGTTATTGAAGAAATATAATAACATATTTTATTGTGTTTATTTTAATATATCAAATATTAATTATCTGAGAAGGTTAACTGTAGCTTCAAACAACAAAGCCATCTGTTCATAAGTAATATGGAAGTCACTAAAGATCTCATTAATAAATTCTTGTCCTTAGCTAGTTATTTTCAACTTGATACTTTATAGGTTGCTGACAGATTTAATGCCAGTAGTTATCATAGATATCAACTCAATAAACTAATTTAAGTAAAAAAAAAAATCATTGTATTTACAAATAATATCATTAATTTACTTCTTTCAAACTTAAGAGTATCTAACCCCATATAATTAATTTAGTGCATTTAATTGCACAAAGTAAAATATTTATAATAATGTTAATAAATAGATTAAAATTGCAATAGAGAAACCCATATTTACTCATAGGAATGTAACATTTTCTTCAACTTTCTAAAAATTCATAGGTTCGTTGCCATTATGAAAAGAAAAAAAAAGATTAAAAATAAAAGCCATAAGACATTCATGAAATATCTCTAAAAATCCATTTATTCATAAAAAATAACACTCATAATATCTTGAAACAATGACCTCAGAGGAAGGATTCTGTATCTATTCATATCCCACCTACAAATTCATTCTTAATTTTTTTCGATCTTATCAAATTGAATACTCTACCTCCTGTAGTTACATTCCATATTAATTCTTTATATATATACTCACACATTTATTAATGCACATATTCATATAAAATAAACATATTGATTTTTTTTTTAAAGATTTATTTATTTATTATATGTAAGTACACACTGCTGTCTTCAGACACTCCAGAAGAGGGCGTCAGATCTTGTTACGGATGGTTGTGAGCCACCNTGTGGTTGCTGGGATTTGAACTCTGGTCCTTCTGAAGAGCAGTCGGGTGCTCTTACCTACTGAGCCATCTCACCAGCCCAAATATATTGATTTTAATGCCTATAGAATCATATACAATTATATATTGAGAATGTAAAATTAGATGTTAAACCTTCCCTCATGTTTATAGTGACATTTATTATTCATTTATTTTATTTTTCTCTTGTTTCATTTTAGGTAGTTGTCATGTATTTCAGACATTAAGCACTAGGTGAGTCATAAAATGTATGTCTTTTTTATTTTATTTTACACACACACACACACACACAAACACACACACACACACACACACACACATATATTAGAATCTATAATAGTATATTTTATCAGTTTTCCTCTACCAACTTCTCCCTGATCTTCCCCCTACCCCATAGTCATTCAACTTCATGGATTTTTGTTCTGTCTCTCAATAAACACAAAACAAAATTAAAACAAGGCAAAAATCCAGTAAGACAAAAAAAAAATACTTAAATGAATAAAAAAAAATCACATGAAAAATAAACAACCTATTTTGTGTTTGCCAACTCCTACTGGATAGGTGGTTTGCCCTGAAGAGTGGTTGATATACCCAATGTCATTCCAGAAGAAAAAGGTGTCAATTACAAACAGTTTCTTAGAATTTGGTGGGACATTGTCCTTACTTCCCTTTTTCTTTGTAGGGACTTAGTTTGACTTGAACTTTTTCATTTCTTATGGATATTCACAGAGTCTCTATGAGTTCACCTCCATCTGTCCAATTGTACCTGAAGAGAGGGGCTTTTGTTTTGCTTTGTTTTGTTTGAACCATTAATACCCTTTATCTCTTACAAATTGTATGCTTCTTTTCTACATAAATCTGTGAACCTTGGGTGAAAGGCTTTTGACAGGACAGAGTGTTCCAAAATAGCCAGTTCTTGGTATATTGTCCAGTTGAGAGTTTATTTGTTAAATACAATCTACTGGAAGAACAAGCTTCTCTAATGAAATCAGAACAATCTATAGTTCTGTGAACAAAGAAGTATGTCTTCTGAGAGTCATTTTATTGCTATGTTCATTTAACAGAATGCTAGTAGTAGTTTTTCCTCTAGGACCAATGACCTTTCTAAACGTTTCATATTTACATTCACTTTAAAACCACCAGGAATGGCTTCAAGGAATGGGTATCTACTCCAATTCAAAAATGACTAGTTACACCCATAACATTTATGTCACATTTGAGCTAGTATATTACATAAGCAGGTCACTTTTGTAGGTTTCAAGTGTTTATAGCTGTGTGATATTGATGACTAATTTTCCCATCTGTTACTAGGAATAGTAATATCCAGCAACATGAGTAAGAAGAGTAGGTGTAAAACTTCTAGTTAGGTATCTGCTCAATAGCTCCACGTTTACTGGCATATTTAAGTGGTATCCTCAAAAGCAGAGCCTACTGTTAAGATGGTAAATTATAGCCCTAATCACATCATGTGATTAGTCTGCAATGTGTATGGGACCTTTTGGGACAACTGCTTAAAAATATGTAACCCATCTTCACCCTGGGAAATTTACTTGGTATCACAAGTTAATCAATTGGGACATTATCTTCTCTATTATACAGTGACTCCATTTAAGTTCTTTTTATATGTGTGTATATTTGAAGAAGCTTCTAGAGTAGTGGGTTTCTATCTACTTTTCCCAAAATCCATTAGTGTTAGTTGTCCCTCCTGTGTCTGTTTAGTCATGCTGCCTTGCCACCCTCTTCATTTAATCTTTCATATTTCAGTTTTACATCACTGTATTTCAGTTTCTCTCTAATTCACTATCCAATTCCTGATCTCCTCACTTATTATTGAGCCTCTTTATTAATTCTGATTGAAATATACATATTTAAAACTTAAAAGCTAGCATCTTATTGCAAACTGGTACAAGTACTCTGAAAATCAATCTGGCATTTCCCCAGAATGTTAGAAGTAGTTCTACCTGACAACCTAGCTATACCATAACTCCTGGGCATATACCCAAAAAATGTTACACCATACCACAGGAACACATACTCCACTGTGTTTATTGCAGCCTTACTTATAATAGCCAGAAACTGGAAGCAACCCAGATGTCTCTCAACCAAATAATGGATTAAAAAATGTCGTTCATTTACACATTGGAATTCTATTCAGCTCTTAAAAGTGAGTACATCCCGATTGTTGCAAGCACATGGATTAGAACTAAACATATCATTCTGAATGAAGTATCCCAGACCCCAAAGGACATGTATAACACAAGGCTAAAATGGCTGTCCTTTGAGAAGTTGAACTAGCAGCGGACCGATACAGATGCAGATACTTGCAGGAAACCACTGGACTAAGGTTGAGGGACCTCTATGGAACATTGGAGTAAGGATTGAAGGAGCTAAAGGGGATGGCAACTCCATAGGAAGACCAACAGTGTCAACAAACCTGGACCCTTGGGAGCTCCCAGAGACTAAGCTGCCAACCAAAGAGCATACATGGACTTCTCCATGACCCCAGACACATATGTAGCAGAGGATTGCCTTGTCTGTCCTCAGTGGGAGAGAATGCACCTAATCCTGTATAGAAGTGATGCCCCAGGGAAGGGGGATGTCCTTGGAGGGGGGGCACTATCTCAGAGGATAAAGGGAGGGGGAATGGGATGAAGAATTCTGGGAGGAGGGACCAGGATGGGGGCAACATGAAATATAGATAAATAAATAAATAAATAAATAATAATAATAATAATAATAATAATAATACATCTAACATCTACATATGAGGTGATTTATAAAATATCTATCCTCTTGAGTTTGGGTCATCCCTTGCAGTATGATTGCTTCTTGCTCCAAAAATATAAGTACACATTTCAAATTTCTTACTAGCTAATAGATATTCTATTTTGTAACTGTACCACAGTTTCATCATTCACTCATCAGTTGATGGATGTATGTGTGCTTCCAATTTCTGGCTAATGTGAATGGAGAAGCAAATGAACATGAATAACCAAGTGTCTTAGGGTTTCTATTCCTAGGATGAAACACCAAAAGCAGGTTGTGGACAAAAGAGAGTTTTTGGCTTATAGGTCAACATCCTTGGAGGAAGTAAGGACAGGAACTTAAGCAGGGACATAAGCTGGCATGGAGGGTGCTCCTTACACTGGCTTACTCCTCATGGCATTCTCAGCCTTCTTTCTTATATAACCCTTGACTATCAACCCAGGCATGGCACTAATCACAAAGAGATACATCCTCCCCTGGCAATCACCAATTTTCTCCTTCATCTGATAGAATTTTTTGAATTCATTTCAAATCAAGAGCAATATAGTATCATGAATCAAATACAGAGAAACTATTCATAGAGAGTTTATATCACTATCATTTTTTTATTAATCATTCAATTCGTTTACATCTCAAATGATATGCCCTTTCTCAGTTACCTGTTCACAACCTCCTCATCCCATCCGCCTTCTCCTCCTTCCCATTTGCCTCTATGAGAGTCCTCACCCACCCACCCGCACACTCCTCCATCAGGTTCCTGATGCAGGCATGTCTTGGCAACAACAACTGTGTCAAGGTCTGGTGTCAGCAGACAGAATGGATCCTCAGGTGGGATCCTTCCTTCCTTCATTCTCTGCTCCATTTTTTTTGTCCCTGTCTTACTTTTTGACAGGAACATTTTTGGGTTATAAACTTTGAGATCGATGGGTGGCCCCATCCTTTTACTGGGGAGCATGAAACAAGAGGCTCCCAGGATCCAACAGGCAACTAAGAGGAGATAGAACCTACAGAGACCATCACTATTATTATTTAACTCAAAAAATTCAGATTGCAATCTCAAGTGTAGTTAATGATTCTAAACAAACTTTCTGGCCTATTATTAAAAATGCAATTTTTCTAATATTCAAACAAATATAACTCAAGATCTCCCCCAACTCTAACTATATCCTAACAAAAGAGTCTATGATATGAAAATTATGAGTTATATTTTTCAATCATAATATTTTTCTTTATTTAATTTAGAAAGGAATACATGTCATCCAGAAAAGTTTTGAGCTAACAGTATAATAAAGACTGGTTTTGAACTCCGAAGGTACATCCCACGTGATAGAAGTTTCTTCATTGTGTTCTTTAAATAGCAGTATCTTATAATAAAAGTGGCAACATGGGAAATATTCACAGAAATCCAGGCATCATTTTTTTCTGAAAAGAATCCAAATGGTTGCCTATTATTGAAAATCTTTGAACATGCTGAAGACTGAAAAAGAGGCCTTATATTGTATATAAAACTAAAATACTGAGAAAAATCTACCTGTACTTTGTAAATCTGTCTGATATCTGTGGTCTTCTTGTTGTTTATACCAGGAACTGGAAGCATAACTTATTCCCCCAACATAAATGTGTTTCTCCTCTCAAAAAATCATTATATGAATGCTCTATAGCCAGAATTGTCAACCACTTAGAAAGAGCTAATGGATTTTCTAGTTATAATAAAAAGTTCTTTCATTTTAGTAAATATGCTATTTTTCATTCATCTAGATGCACATAAAATTTAAAACTTCTGTTTTAATCTCTTTATTCAAAAATAAGCAACCAATACAATGTCTTTGAATCAATTAGACACTGCAACTCTGCCCTGTGCACTGCACAACCAATTATCTTTAATAACTATGGTTGCTTTTGATTTTTGACATTAATAAAAAACTGAATGCCCAAGCCAACTGATCACTAAATTCACCAAGAAAACATCTATGACCTACAATTTAATTACATAATATACATTATATGTTATATATAATTTGTTAAATACCTATGGTAATCAAAAAGTAATCAGAGATCCAAAACTTGGGAGTTACTCCTCAAAGTCACAAGAAATTTCAAACTTATTTAATGATATGGTTCCTCTCTCAACCATATCAATTCTCCTGTGTGCATTTGTGATCCAGTAGGACGACAGTGTGATGGCTGGCTTTTTAAATGGGTTCTGTAATTCCAAGTTCAGATCCCTGCATATAAACACAGGGCACTTTAAGACTGTGATATCCCACATCTCTAGCTTAGATCCTTCAATAAAATGGTCCATACTTCAGGAAAGAATCAACTGTGTAAAATAAAATTTTTTCAATATTTATTTCATGACAGTTTGTTTCTTATCCATAAGTTTTATGGGATATATTGGTGGAGTTTAAAATAAAAAAAAAATAAATGCTAAACTATCTCCTTTTTTTCCAGTCCATTTAAGCATTCATTATTTCATTCATTAAGTAAAATATGTTGCACTATATGTTACCAATATAAATGGGTGTTCTCCCAATGCCACGAATGGTTTCAAGTGAACAATGCAAGTCACATGTCCATATGGCACCAATGTATAGAAACTTAAGGTTAAAAAGTAATCACCTTTCATATGATTTTGATAGTTTATGAGCCCTATTGTTACACTCTGTTGTACTGATCCCAAAGTTAAATCCAGCCACTGACATAAGCTTCACTGAATGTAACCTTCATTGAAACTATTGTAAAAGGCTTTATACATGAATGCTCTTCTGAGTTGCAATACTGCCAAGAACCAGCCTCAGATTGGCAATGGATTCTGAGGAAGGGGTGTCTGGGAGCATCAAAAGCAAATGACTGGAAGTAAAAATCATGGGTTGAAAGCTGGCGGCCTATGCTCTGCTCAAGACAGCTTTTTCCTTGCTTTTTCTCTGCTCTGCCTTCTCTCTGCTCTGCTCTGCTTTCTGTGGAGATCTCCAGACAGTTCTCTCTCTCTCTCTCTCTCTCTCTCTCTCTCTCTCTCTCTCTCTCTCTCTCTCTCT
>NC_034597.1:97051768-97098270 GCF_900095145.1 Mus pahari
CTCTCTCTCTCTGTTCTGCTTGAGACAGTTCTGCAAGCAGTTCTGCTTTGCTATTCTAAAAATTTCCTCTGGACATTATCTCCTGCATATAGATTATAAAAGCCAAGTCTTTTATTTTACATGTCAATCCAGTCATTTAGTCCAGATTTCCTCTTGATTATCCTATGAATCAGCATCCTGAACCCAGCCCTTTGATCTATAGGAGGACACCATTTGATTCTTAGGAGACAGAACACATCTTTTTGTTTGTTTGTTTGTTTACATTGCAAAAGAATTCAGAGATCTTCCTGCCTCTGTTAAGAACAGAGGATAAACTAGCTGAGTGGGACTCAGTCCTGAAACTATCATTTCTACCACACCTGCACTTAACTAGCTCTGCCCCAGGCTGATATTGATCTTAGGAATATGCCTGCATTTGTATCTTTTCTGACAAGCTAGCTAATAGTATAGCTCCCTCTGTTCCTTTAAATTTGTAAAGTCCCTTATAATTAATATTGTATTCTTATATTTTGCTTAGTTGAGAAGTTATATATTTTTGGTCTCATGTTTTCAGAGTTCTTTTCCATAGACTTAAGGGCTGTCCTGAAAGTCCCAGCATTTTTGTGAGATATTAGCCACAGTTTGGTCTCCTGGACTTCTGCTGTTTCTGATTATCATGAAGTCAGTAAGGTTAACAGGGAGGACATTCCAAGAAAGAATGGAAATATATATTTGAATATAGATAATACAAATAAGCCTTAAGCCCATGGCAGACATGGACTGTCAGGGAGGCCCATGTCTGCTGTCCCTGTCCCAGGGTCTAGAACCATGTCATTCTATTCCTGCCAAGGACATGCCAGGTACCAGCATAATACATATCCCTACTGAAGATGAAATAATAGCTTTTCTTGACCTAAAACCCTATGTAACTATGTGAATGCAGTTCATAAGTCCTTCACGACAGACTTGTAATATTTTCCAAAGAAGAGATGAGGGATGTAAAAGATGATCGTTTTCTAAAATGTTTCAATTTCTCCAAATAATCTGTATTCCACTTCTTCTCATATACCCTTACATTCAATACTTTTGAACATTGTTATTATGTAAAAATGAGTGATTGTGCCTTTATCATTGAGCATGCACCGTTTGTGCTAATAGTCATCCTCCATAAGTGTCTCAATTATATTTTGTAAGCGTCTTCCCTTATATATTGTAAATTCATTGCTGATGAAAGACATGAAATCAAAGATATTCAACATGCTCATAAGAAGTTTTGATTCTTCATCTGAATGCCAGACTTAGTTATTAGGGTACAATTACCACCTGGTTTTTCAATTTCAAACAGGTTGTCTATGTGATTTGTAGAAATGCATGGTATCTAATCAATCTATCAATCAACCTATGGAGGAATAATTTTCTGCTAATACAGTGAAAAATTCTAAGAATTTCTGTGAAAACAAAATTGAAATAATTATGCTGAGAAATAACAGACTTTTACCCTAAAATGTATTTTTATACATTTTAAACACTTACACAATCTGTTTACACAGGTTATTTCCTATGATTACTATTAATAATGGTAATGAAATCATTTAATGTTTTTCTAATTATTTTCTAATTTTGTGGAAAAGAAAAACCTTATGAAAAGATAAATTGGTTGAGAATTGACTAAAAATGTGCTTTTTCATTAGAATAATAACCAAGTATAAAATTACAGTTCAAAATAAACGGAATATTCACTAAATGCTTGCAGGGATCAGAGGTGAAAGGCTCATTTGAAAGGGTAAATACAAGTCAGATATTAAAACACTTTGTACTGAATATAATGAAGATTATTTGGTTCTGTAGTATGTTATTAGAAATAGAAATACACTCAGCTTACCATCAATACAATCATAACTGGGAGAATAATTGTCATCTAATGCTTTTTTGCTTGTTACAAATTAATTGTCTTGAAAAGAAACAAGTGATAAACAACTATTTTAAACATTTCTCTTCATTCATATACATGAAAATATAATTAACATATAATAAACTACCAGTCAGTAAGTGTGTGTGCGTGTGTGTGCGTGTGTGTGTGTGTGTGTGTGTGTGTTTGTACGCGCGTGCACACGTGCACACATATGTATGTGTATGTGTGTGTTTCACATGAGCCTACTGGTGTACAGGACTAACTGCATGTGTGCATTCAAATATACCAGAGGTTAGGCCAGTGTTTTCCTCAACTGTTCATCACCATATTTTGTCAGTTCATGTCCCTATGAGAACTGAGAGATCCACCTATACTGACCGGACAGAAAGTCACAAGCCCCTCCTTGTCTTTGCTTCTTTACCCCTACGATGACAGTTAACATAGTCCTGTGTCTGCCTTTATTACACGGATGCTAGGGATAGAAAATGAGGTTCTAATGTTTGCCTTATCCCCAGACATACAATACGTTTTTTTTTTCCCTTGATTTTAATTTGTATTTTCTTGTCATCTGTGAAGAAATATCAAATGTTTTGAAATTAAGATCTATTTTTCTTTAACATTTCTTCTAAAAGCAATGCCACACAATATGTTACTTTATGAGTTTCATTCATTTGTATGAATTAAAAACAAATAACATTTGTTTTCTTTTCCCTTAATGTGTACTGATTACAGTTCACTCCCCCTACTGCTCCCAACTTTCTTCTATATCCCCTGTAATCCAGATCAATTCACTTTCTGTCTTTCATTAGAAAACAAGAAGCCTTCAAAAGTGGAATAATACAATATAAGATAATACAAAAGCTAACATACCAGAACTGGACAAAATAAGCAAAAGGAAAAGACTCCATGAGTTGTTGTAGGAAACAGATCCATTTATTTGCACATCCAGGAATCCCGCAGAAACACGAAACTGCAAGCAAATTCTATCCACCACCACCCGGTGCACACCTGTGCAGTGCAGCCCTGTGCACTCTGCCACTGTCTCGGTGAGCTCACATGAATGTCAGTCATGTTGACTTAAAGGGCCATGTATCCTCGGTGTCCTTCCCCTCTGCCTCATTTCACTCTTTCTACCAGGAGCTTTCGGCAGGTTTCCATGAGCATTTGGCCAGGGATTTGATGAATTATAGTTGCTCGAGACAACATAGTATTGACCTTGTCATGTGGTTATTCGTGGTCTATAGTGAAAAGGAACAAGCATTAGGGCCAGGGGATGGAATGAGGTGGTTGGAATAAGAACGACTACTCTAGGCTCATACATTTTAATGCTTAGTTATCAGAGAGTAGCGCTCTTTGAGAAAAACTAGGAGGCGTGACCTTATGGGAGGAAGTGTGTCACTGATGTGGAATTACAGAAGCCCATGCCAGGTTCAGAGCTGCTCATGCTGACTTCAGATCACAATATAACTTTCAAATACGTCTCCAGCAACATGCCTGCTATGCCTGCTTCCATGCGTTCTGACATAAGAATCACAGATAAAACCTCTGAAACAGTACGGAAACGCCCGATTAAATGTTTCATTTTATAGATGTTGCCTTCATCATGGTGGCTCTTCATGCCAATGTAACAGTAACTGAGATATGAACAGCTAATATCCACATATAAATGAATATATATCTGTCTTTCTGTGCCTAAACTGCCTCATTTAGGATGTTTATTTTTATAAATTCATCCATTATGTGAGAATTTTCATTGGAATTGCACTGAATCTGTTAATTGCTGTGGCTATTTTTACCACCTTAACCCTACTTTTCTAGGAAAAAGCTTGATCTTTTCATCTTTTATCTTTTTCAAATTCTTTCTTCAATTAGTTAAGTTTTTTTGTCATACAAGTCTTTTATTTGCTTGGAGTCAAATCAAGACACGTTACTTTATTGAAGTTTACTGTGAAGGTGTTGCATTCCTGATTTTTTTTTTGTCATTGTTATATAGGAAGTCTACTGACTTTTATGAGTTAATTTTATATCTAGCTACTTTTCTGAAAGTGTTTATCAGTAGGAAATTTGCTAGTAGGAAATATATATACAATGTATATATAAATATTATGTGTGTTCATATCATTTGCAAATAAGGGTACTTGTGTTTTATCTCAACTCTTGGTTATTGGTTAATCATGAATTATTCTAAAATTGTCATAAAGTTTCTTATAAACTCTATCAGCAGATTTTTTTCTAAGTATCATCTCTTGGAGTATTTTTGTTTCTAGAGGAACAAAGTTCCATAAGTTTTTTAATAGAGAACTATATACTGTTGTTATAAAAATTTAGAACCATTTTAATGTTAACATCTTTCTTTTCTCCACAAGTTCATATTTATTTATTTATTTATTTATTTATTTATTTATTTATTTAGAGACAGGGTTTCTCTGTATAGCCCTGGCTGTCCTGGAACTCACTTTGTAGACCAGGCTGGCCTCAAACTCAGAAATCTGCCCGCCTTTGCCTTCCAACTTTGTAGACCAGGCTGGCCTCGAACTCAGAAATCTGCCTAGCTTTACCTCCCAAGTGGGCTAAAGATCTTGCCACCACTGCCTGGCAGATATAAAACACACTTATATGTATATTTCATTTAATTTTCAGCATAGCCAATCATACTTTACAATTTAGAAAACATGGGCTAATGTGATTATATTTTAATTTCTGGCTATCTGCATTGGACTAAGAAACATAAACAAAATGAACCAAATGACATCCCAAATTTCTAGATGGTCAAAAAATAGTTTGCAATATATTTTATGTCTTTCCATTTACTTGTGTTTTACATTAGAATATATATATATATATATATATATATATATATATATATATATCTTCCACATTATTTTACCTTCCATATTACCCTCTACATTATTTTATTTGAGATTTGAATAAGAAATGCTCTCAAATTCACTTATTTAGTATTTCTGTTTGTAAGCACTTTATTATTATGATTTGCTTCTTCTATGCCTCTTTTATGGAAAGCCTGAGTGGTATGTATGTATGTATGTATGTGTGTGTGTGTGTACATTTTTCATCTTTATATTCACAAGAACACTGTCTAAAGAATCCAAATATAAATTCTTATTCAAATATAGAGTTCTATCTTATATTGAATTGTGTTCTATTTGATGTAAGAATAATGTGAGTCTAATTAGTTTATATGAGACAGTTTACTGTAGTATCAAAAAATAAAGGTGATTGTGTATCTAATCATACAGAATCATCAAACTTGCAATATGATGCAATCTAATCATACAGAATCATCAAACTTGCAATATGATGCAACTGAGAACATGAGACTTAAATGTATCACTCATCTTGACAATAATGTTGACTCATTGGAAAATCTGTGATCAAAATAAGTTACACTTAAATGTTCAACACTGAATCAAGTGATTCTAAGTAACTATTAGTAAATCAAATTATTTTGAATAGTATTTTGCTTATAAAATAAATTTCAAATTCTCACATTGTAATAAGAATTAAAAATTCAATATAATATGTGGACTTTCTTGTAATTTGTAAAATATGTGTATTTCTTTTTATTGATTACGGGAGATTGTTAATTAACTAACTATATGATAGATGGACGGATCCATCCAGAAGACCAATGGTAGAACCAAGCATGAATGGGGGAAAAGTCAATTGAATGATACATAATGATATTCTGCTCTAGTCGTAGATTAGTGATCACCCAGTAAAATGCCCAGGACATAACATCAGATACAATATTTACCTTTCTTATCCCAGTTTGCTGCTGCATGTTTTTAATTCAAGAAGTCAAGTGGCAAAGGCAGGCAGATAGATCTCTGAGTTCAAAGCCAGCCAGGTTTGCACAGTGAGTTCCTCCCATTCATTCACAGACATGCTAATGAGACTGCCTGACAAATTTCTACCTCTCAGCAGAGAGAGGCCTAGCCTAGGCTGGTTTTGAATAAAATCATCTATGCAACTGTTTCTGGTGTTCCTTATTTTCTTTACTTTTGCTCATTTTATTAATAAAAGCAATGGTGGTCTGAGATGATCTGGGGGAGAGACAGAGAACACGAATAATACCTGGATTAAAGCCAACATTGATGATAAAACTAAGCAAGATATCTTTACTTTGCCTCCAGGGTTTGGGAAAAAGGCCAAGACTATGAATGTATAAAAAACCTAAACTAAATCTGGGAATATTTCCTTCTTATCCTGTAGTGATAATATCAGTCTGAGTATATAGAAAGAAATAATATGCAGAAGATTTTAGGGAACCAATAATCAGGGAAGCTAGGTTAATTATTAGAAGTTTTACTGCTTTTACTGGAGAATACATAATAATAATAAAATAATAATAATAGAAAATAGAAAATATTTTATACAAGGTAAAAAATAGAAATAAGGAAAAAAATAATAAGAATTAAAATAATAAAAATAGTAAGCAGAGTAATGTTGTAGAGCCTAGGTTTTAATAGAAAACTAAAGAGAGATGATTTTGTAAATTTCTAGCTTCATGGAAATGCTGGGTAGATAAACCCCACAATGGAATTGTAGAAGAGCTGAAGGAAAACTACTCATAATAAAACAAATGTATAAAGAAGCTTAGGAGACCCTAACACAATCTCCTCACACAGAGTTGAAATGAGTATAAGGAGCGTATGGAGAGACATATACAAGGATTAGAAATGGAAATAAGAAATAAAAAGGTTTAAAGTAGGTTATAATTTAGCTTGTTATTTTTTTTATTGAAATCAAATGTAAAAGGTTAATTTTTTTCTCCGAATAGTTATGTACTAGGAATTCTTTGAAATGCAAATATGAAATAGTCTAATTAGTGCTGTAAGAAATATCAATAAATCCTGTGGTCCTGAGAAAGCGACTTCCATCTCTGTAATCTGTCTCTTGAGCGCAGATACTGTGGATACGTTCTCAGAGGCTCAGAAAAGATTCAGCTGTGGTCAGGAGCAACCGTCTTTGTGTAGCCTGCTATGTCCAATCTGCTCAGGGTCCGTCTTCTGCAGGAGCCGCTGTTTCCCAGCAAGATCTAGGATAGCCAGGGCTACATAGAAAGGTCAGGTCTCAAAATACAAAGCTCAAAACAAACCAAAGCAAAACCCTTGACCACGCCGGGCGTGGTGGCGCACGCCTTTAATCCCAGCAGTCGGGAGGCAGAGGCAGGTGGATTTCTGAGTTCAAGGCCAGCCTAGTCTACAGAGTGAGTTCCAGGACAGCCAAGGCTATACAGAGAAACCCTGTCTCGAAAAACCAAACAAACAAACAAACAAAAACAAAAAAAAGACCTTGACCACTTTCACTGATAAATACATTTTCACAAATTATTGAACAGATTTATAAAAATGTGCAATATTTTGATATATAAATCCATAGTATAATTGTTATATCTGAGTAAAACTTTTAAACACCTCAATATAGATCTTTACTTTGTAACCAAAATACAGACAAATATTTAGTATAATCTTTTTAAACTTTACATAAATTGTATTTTATATATATATATATATATATTACCATAAACGTGAAGAAAATTCAAAACATGTCTTCTATTGCTTAGCAAATCTGACCAACATTAGAGTATTAACTGTAGACTGTCAAACCAAATTATGAATAATTATATGCATCTGCACTACAACATTGATGTGATTGTATGGAAAATACATAATTTTTATAAAGCACTACTTATAATCCCATTAGTTAATTTGGCTTATAGAAAAATAAGCAAGTATAACTTCTTTGATGGCTTACTTCTATTTGTCTTTTCTTTACTTCTTTTCATTTTCCTTCCTCCAAGAATTTAAAGAACACAATTATTTGCTACAGTAGCATTATTCTTCATTCACAGATCCTCAGATAAAGGGAAAAATAAAACATCAATAAGGCAGTTTCTCAGAAAAGCAAGAATTGATCTCCCTTATCACCAAGGTATATCACTCCTGAGAATATATACTTGCTTAACTATGTTCATAGCAGTTTCATTCATAATAACTGGGAACTAGAAACAACCTAGATGCCCCTCAACTTAAGAACGGATAAAGAACATATGGTACATTTTCACAATGGAGCATTATTCAGATATTAAAAACAATAACATCATGAAATTTGCAGGTGAAGGCATGGAACAACAAAAACTCATCCTGAGTGAGGTAACCCAGACCTGGAAGGACATGCATAGTATGTACTCACTGTGTGGTTATTAGCCATAAGAGAAAGGATTACAGTGTACAATCTGCAGACCCAAAGAAGATGAGTAACAATGGGCTCAAGGATCCATATGTGAATCTAACTGAGAAAGGGAACCAGTAGAGACTTTGTGGGTGGGTAGGAAGAAGGTACTGCGCACAGATGGGATGGGGAAAGAAACAAGAATGATTAGGTAGGGGATAGACAGAAGGCGAGAGTACTGAAAGACACAACTGGAAACAAGGACTTTTCTGGTACTAGCTAGAAATCTATGCCAATGGAAACTCCCAGGAATCGAAAACCCTAGCTGAAACTTCTAGAAATGGGGATATGTAATCTGATGCAGCCATCTCCTATAACCAGAAAAGGCATCAAATGGAGTGTTTGGGAAACTAACCTAGTCACTAAACCTTCCACCTACAATTTGTCCGTCCTGCAAGATGTTCTGGGGGTAAAGGTGAAGCAGAAATATGTGGAGTGGCCAACCAAGGCCAACTTGTCTACCTTGAGACCCACCCCTGACATTTCCTGGAGGACCAGGAGAAGGAGCCTTGATAGTTAAGGAACCAATGATAGAGTTAAACAAAAATGACCAAAAACAACAGCAACAATCCTCCCCCACTACAAAAAGCAAAACTCAATGAAATCATCTGACATATTCATAGATTGGCCTATAGCCCAATTGTTATCAGAGGGGCTTCACCCAGCAACTGATAGAAAAAGGCCGAGACCCACAGTCAAACAATTAGGTGGAGCTTGGGGAGTCCTGAGGAAGAGGGGGATAAAGGATTATAGGAGCCAGAATAGTCAAGGACACTACAAGAAACCTAACAGAATCAAGTAACCTGAGTACACA
This sequence comes from Mus pahari, assembly GCF_900095145.1. Classification (NCBI taxonomy): domain Eukaryota; kingdom Metazoa; phylum Chordata; class Mammalia; order Rodentia; family Muridae; genus Mus; species Mus pahari. The sequence goes on from NC_034597.1 coordinate 97,060,729, forward strand.
GTGGCTCACAGAGACCTAAATGCCAACCGGGAAGCCAATATAGGACTGACCTAGGCCCTCTATACACATGTTTCAGTTGTGTAACTTGATTTTTTTTGTGGAACACCTCACAGTGGGAGCAGGAGCCCTCTCTGACTCAGATGTGATTAGTTTAACTCTATTTTTATTTCCACTTTAAAAAACAACCTAGCTATAGAATTATTTATTTAGCTGGTATTTTATTGATTTTTATTTTGCTAACTTTTCAAATGTTTAGGGACACATATTTCACCATATAAAGGATTGGATGAATTCAAATTAGACCACAATAAAAGCTATAAATTTTCATTGCCGATTAAAGTGGTGTTTCTGTATGAATACAAAGTACATTAAAATATTTTCTTATAATGCACATTATTTATTGAATTTTCTTTTATATGCTGGACATGAGTAGCAAGGAATAATAAAGGTGTTTTAACATACTATTATTATCTACATATTTATTTCTATTTTACTTATAAAGAAATATTAATTCTTAAAATTGTTATGAAATAGTTTCCCCATATGATACAACCTACTAAAGATAAATCCATACCAAATAAGCAATTTAAATGCATATATAACCCCTAGTGAAATAGAAGCAGTAATTAAAATTCTCCCAACCAAAAGCCAAAGCTCTGATTGCTTTATTGCTTAATTCTACCACACTTTCAAAGAATGAGTATCAATACAACTCAAATTATTTAACAAATTGCCAACAGAAGGAATATTGCCTAATTCTTTTCATGAGATCATGCTTAACTGATAATGAACCAGCAAAGAAAGAAAGAAAGAAAGAAAGAAAGAAAGAGGGGGGAAGATAGAGAGAGGGGGGAGGGAGGGAGGGAGGGAGAGAAGGAAGGAAGGGAGGAAGAAAGAAAAAGAAAGAAAGAAAGAAAGAAAGAAAGAAAGAAAGAAAGAAAGAAAATTACACAAGTTTCACCTCCTTAACTTAGAAGTATAAATACTTACCAACCAAATGCAAAAACAAATCAAGAAGATAAATTATCCTGACCAATTAAGCTTCATTGCAGAGATGCAAGCATAGTTGAGCAAACGTAAATTGATAAATAAAATCCATCATAAAACTGACTGAAGACAAAGTCATATGATCATCTCACTAGTGGCAGAAAAAAATCTTTGATAAAATATAACATCCTTTCATTTTAAAAGTCTTGGAAAGATTGGAAATAAACCTAACATATATATGCATACTAAACCTAGTTTGCAACAAGTCCATAGTCAACATCAACTTACATGGAGAAAAACTCAAAGCAGATCCAGTAAAAATCTGGAGTACAGCAAAGTTCTGTACATCATGTGTCCTCAACATAGAACTTGAAGTCCTAGCTAGAGCAATAAGAAAATTGAAGGAAATCAAAAAGATACAAATTGGAAAAGAAAAATGCAAAGTATCATTATTTGCAGATACTATAACAGTTTACATATGGGACCCTAAAAATTGCACCAGAAAATTCTTACAAGTCATAAATATTTTCAAAAATGTAGACAGAAACAAAATTAACTCACACAAATCAGTTGTATTCCTACATATTAATGATAAGTGGGTTGAGAAAGATATCAGGGAAACAACACCTTTTACAAAGGTTTCAAATAACCTAGAATATCTTGTAGTAACTCTAACCAAGCAAGTGGAAAAACTTGTATGAAAAATATTTGAAGACATTGAAGAAAGAAATCAAAAAATATAAACTCATACTCATGGATCAGAAGGACTGATATATTAAGAATATATATCAAAAAACAATCTACAGATATACTATAATCTCCACCAAAATTAAATCACAATTCTTCATAAATTTAGAAAGGATAAATTTCATACTCAGATAGAAGCAAAAAGTCCAACATAGCTGAAAGAGTCCATAATGATGATGATGATGATGATGATGATGATGATGATGATGTTGATGATGTTGATAATGAGAGCTACTCAAAGTATCCTTATCCCCAGCCTAAAATTGTACTACAGAGGAATATTATTAAAAAAAAATATATGGTACTAGATCAAAATCAGATTGATCAATGGAATAAATATTAAAAAATTAAATAAAAATGTATTCCATTGTGTAAATGAACCACATTTTTCTGTGTCCATTTTTTCTGTTGTGGGACATCTAGGTTGTTTCCAGCTTCTGGCTATAACAAATAAGGCCGCTATGAACATAGTGGAATACATGCTCCTGTGGCATCATGGGCCATATTTTGGGTATATTCCCAAGAGTGTTGTAGCTGGACATCAAATGAGGAATGGGGTTGCCATCTCACAGTCACACCTCTGACCCATAATTGTCTTTGTCTGAAAAAAAAAAATTACAGGGATGGCAACAGAGAGGAGCCTGTGGAAAAGAAGGTCCAGTGGGTTCCAGCTCAAGGGGAGGTCCTAAGGCCTGACACTATTAATGAGGCTATGGAGCGCTCACAAAAAGGGACCTATCATGACTGCCACCCCCCGAAAGACCCAACAAGCAGCTCAAAGAGTCAGATGCAGTTATTTGCACCCAACCAATGATCAGAAGCAGCTGGCCCCTGTTGTTGAATTAGGGAAGGCTGAAAGAAACTGAGGAGAAGGGCTATTCTGTAGGAGGACTAGCAGTCTTAACTAATCTGGACACCTGAGATCTCTCAAAAACTGGACCACTAAACAGACAGCATACACCAACTGATATGAAGCCCCCAACACACTTCCAGTAGATGATTGTCAGGTAGGTGTTCATTCAGAGATGATGCACCTAACCCTCAAGAGAGGGGAGGCCCCAGGGAGTTTAGAGGTCAGGTGTGGTGGGAGGTAGGGACATCCACCTGGAGTAGGGGTTGGGTGAGGTGGAGGTGTGGGATGTGGAGCAGTTGGAGGGTGGATGGGGAGGGACAAGGTTTGGAGTAAAAAATGAGTTACAAATAAAAAATTTATATTAATTAATTAACTAATGAATTAATTAAGCATTACACACATTAATGGACATCTGATTTTTGATAAAGAATCCAGAAAACAAGCTGAAAATATGCAGCATTTCCAATAACGTGTATTGTACAAACTGGATGACTGCATATAGAATACTTCATACTTATGACATTTTTAAAAATTCAACTCCAAACATATCAAAGACTTCAACATGAAACTAGATATAATGATGGGTATGTTTTTAAATAATACATTTTTAATCTTACCTTGGTTAGCTATAGGGAAAGAAATGGACATGACTTTTATCCAAGTAACAAAATGATTGAACAGCCAGGGAATATGAGGAACATTTTGTCTATACTCTAGTGAGGATGAATAATAATGGACAAAAAATGGTTATGGAGATATAGCCTATCATCACTAGAGCCAAGCAGATAGTGCAGGATTTTTGTTGCTGTTTTCCTAGAAATATATTTTCTCAGTAAGCACCTGTTCAAAGCTAACATACTTTCTTTTCTTCCTAAAACTGTCTCTTTATCACTGATTGGCTGAAAGGGAAATTGTTGCTGTAATTCTCCTGATTAATCTCAACTCTGATTACTCATCCCATTTACTGCAGTTCACAACTTGCATCATGGCTGTGCTATTTTAATTCTCATGCATTTGAGAACAGCTATAAAATCTTTGAGATTTTGCACTGAATTGTTTGCTTTTCGAATCTACATTCTGGATGTTCCTCGAGTTAAATCTGCTATCAGAATTTAAAAATAGGTTCAACAAACAGTTACAGTTACATACAAAGTAACATGCACTAGTGACATGTGTGGAGAAGTTAAACATAGGCTGCATGAAGAACATGCAACTTTGCCTTTAAGTAAAGCCTTAATGAAAAGGAGACATATATGATTGTTTAATTTCCAATATCATGTTAGAATTGAGTATTTATATTTAAATCGTTAACTTGATATACTTTCAGACATTCACAGCATGTTTTTGAATTTGTATATAGTGCATAATATAGATAGAATAAATTATAAACTTTAAAGAGCCTGATAAATTTGGTGTTGGTGTGTGGGTATATGTGTGTGTCTGTGCATGTGTGTGTGCGTGTACATGTGCATGTGTATGTGTGTGTACATGCGCATGTGTGTGTCTGTGCATTGTGTATCCTTCATTCGGAGCTACATACAGAATATTGTCAACACTTCCAAACATTTTCCAGCTTCCTCTCAAGTCACTATACTCTACTCGTTCACTGAGAAAGTGATTACTATTGTTTCTACTAAATAAATTGATTTTATACAAGCATTATCTATCAGAGTTTTCATCAGTTTTGTAATTGAAGTATATAATATTAATTTATATTTTCTCAAGCAAATATTAACAAAATTCTAGTATTTTCACAACTTCTCAGAAAATAGACATTGCTTTCACATGTGTACCCTTATCTTTTTCTACAGCTTGTCATTTTGTTCTTAGAATGAAGAACAAATAGTAGAAGAATATTAATAATATTTTGCATCTAATAAAAACTACATATACAATTCATGTGTAACAGTAATTAGAGAACAGAACAATTTTATTTTAAGACCACTTAAATTATATCTTGTTACTTTACTTGTATACAATTCAAAAATTATCTTTAAGTTAGAAGTGGTTATTATATTTGTCATTTTTATGTCTTCTATAGAAGCTATTAAAATACTTTTTGAAATACTATGGAGTGTAAGAAAAATGGAAACTTTCATTTGTAAACTCTCTGAAGAAAATTATACTTCAGTTCTGCCTATTATCCTTAATATGAGGATATCACATTTTCTAACAAGCTTATGTAACGTGCATGAACATAGACAAAGAAAATGTTTCAATGACAACGGTCATGTTCCTTGTATGTATGCTATGCTCTGTTACCTCACTATGAAAATTATTTTATTTATCAGCATTCAATCTTTGGGTTCAGCAAAGTGCTTAGGAAGGCGTCAGGATGTATCTTCTATTCAGAGCTGGGAACAGCTCTTGTGCATGCTTCACATCCCTTTGAATATATTAAGAGATTCACATTAATCATCTTGGTTCCTGGATTGTTACAATGAATTGACTTATAAATTGCTATGGATCCAGTTATTCTGTGAAAGCACTTCAGGTAAAAGAAAGTAAACAAAGCAAAGGAGGCAAGAGCAAGTAATTTAGATTTTAATAACATTTATAAAGAGACATAAACTTTTTGGAAGTGTAAAAAATGTATTTAAAATTCTCTCATGAATAGAGTTAGACTTTCAAAGAGGCCAGGTATGAAGCAGGATATCAGTTCATTTGTACTTATACTCTGGTCTTTGAATTGTACTCTGAACTTACATTGCTCCTTTATGAACAATTTTTTTGTGTGTGGCATGCCCTGGAAGATACAATATTTCAGGCAGTTTTATGGTGATAATATTGTATTGCTTTTTGAGGTCATTTTTTTTTCACTATTTTTAAAATTATTTTGTTTACCTTCCTGCTGTTGCTCTTCCTCTGGTCCCCTCTCCCACAGTTCCTTATCCCATTCCTCTTCTTCTTTCCCACTGAGGGGGTTCCCCAACCAGGCATTCTTCCTTGCCTCAAGTCTCTAGAGGAATTGGTCTATTCTCCCACTGAGGCCAGACAAGGCAGTCCTCTGCTATATATATGTGCCTGGGAGGCTCCCACCGGCCAGTGTATGCTTCCTGGTTGGTGGTTCATTGTCTGGGAGCTCCCAGGGATCTGGGGTTGTAGAGACTGCGGGTCTGTCTATGGAGTTACCTGTCCTTCTTCTTTAATCTTTCCCCTAATTCATCCATAGTGGTCCCAGCCTTCAGTCCTATGGTTGGATGTAAGTATCTGCAACTGTCTCAGTTAGTTTCTCATAGGGCCTCTCAGAGGACAATTATGCTGTCAGCACATCATGGCATCAGTAATAGTGTCAGACCTTGGTGCCTCCCCATAAGATGGATAGCAAGTTGGGTTGGTCACTGGATTGCCTTTCCTTCAGTCACTTCTACACTTTTGTCCCTTAAGTCCTTTTAGACAGGAAAAATTCTGGGTCAGAAATTTCTGCTGTGGGTTGGTAATCCTGCCCCTCCACTTGAGGCCTTGTCTGTCTACTAGAGGTGGGCTCTTTGAGCTCCCTCTCCCCATTGTTGAGCATTTTGGATAAGATCGCCCCCATTGAGCCCTGTGAGTCTCTTACTTACCAGGACTCCAGTACTTTTTCTTGAGGTCCTGTCACCTCCCAACCCTGAGGCTCATTCTCCTGGCCTTCTGGGCTTCTCTCCTGTCTCTCCCCTCATACCTGGTCCTAGTCTCCTTTTCCCTCTTCTTCTATTCTTCCATCCAGATTCCCTCCCTCTGTCCCTCTGCCTCCCCTGATTATTTTTCTCCCTTATTCAACTCCTTAAAGTGGCAGGTTGAAGCCTAGCTATTATGTACATTTTAGCTAATATGCACTTATGAGTGAGTGCATACCATTCATGTCCTTTTGGGTCTGGGTTACCTTACTCAGGTTGATATTTTCTAGTTCCATCTGTTTGCTTGCAAAATTCATGATGTTCTTGTTTTAAATAGCTGAATAGTATTCCGTTGTGTACATGAAGCACAGTTTTTATTAGATATTTTCTTCATTTACATTTCAAATGCTATCCCCAAATACCCTCTATACCCTCCCATGCCCTGCTCCCCAAACCACCCACTCCTGCTTCCTGGCCTTGGTATTCCCCTGTACTGGGGCATATGATCTTCACAATACCAAGGACCTCTCCTCCCATTGATGGCCAACTAGACCATCCTTTGCTACATATGCAGCTAGAGACACAGCTCTAGGGGGTACTGGTTATTTCATATTGTTGTTCCTCCTATAGGGTTGCAGATCTCTTTATCTCCTTGGGTACTTTCTCTAGCTCCTTCATTAGGGGCCTGGCGTTCCATCCAATAGATGACTGTGAGCATCAACTTCTGTATTTGCCAGGCATTGTCATAGCCTCACAAGAGAGAGCTATGTCAGGGTCCTGTCAGCAAAATCTTTCTGGCATATGCAATAGTGTCTGGGTTTGGTGGTTGTATATGGGATGTATCCCTCGATGGGGTAGTCTCTGGATAGTCTTTCCTTCCTTCTCAGCTTTTTAAATCCATTCTTTACCTGAAGGAAATCTGGGTTGTTTCCAGATTCTGGCCATTACAAATAAGGCCACTATCAACACAATGGAGTGAGTGGACACAGTGAAGCAAGTGTCCTTGCGGTATGGTGGGACAGCTTTTGAGCCCAAGAGTGGTAAAACTGTGTCTTTAGGTAGAGGTATTTGCAATTTTCTGATGAAATACCCCATTGATTTCTAGAGTGGCTGAACCAGCTTGCAATCCCAACAGCAATGAAGGAGTATTTCTCTTTCTTCACATCCTAGCCAGCATGTACTGTCACTTGAGTTTTTGTTCTGAGGTATTCTGATTGGTATTCTTACTGACTTAACTAAAATATGACAGAAAACCATTATTCTATTCTATGCTTCAAGTTTCATCTACTATCAATTTTACATATGTAAACTTGCTTTTTAATATATACATGTAGGCAAGAACACATATTCTACTTGTATATATAATTAATTTCAATATTTATAAATTCTGGCAATGATGTGTGACACAAATTTTAAAAATGTATTTATTTTACATTTCTAGTGGGGATCAAAATGTTTAATATCTGAGGTACTATAACCTTAGCTGAAATTGCAAAACCATGAAATGTGGTATATCATTTCTGGTTTATGGAATATATAAACAATCTTCACATAGTCTACTTGTAATTTTACCCCTACAAAGAAAAGTAAAAACAGCACTAAAAATCAACTGCTAAAATATTTTCTGTGATTACCCTTATGTGATCTTGGTGTTAATTCTGATGTTGAAACATGAATATTTCTATTAGGGTTTATCATTATTCTATCTTCAAACACAAATTAGATGTAACAGATATCTACCATTTTGTTCAGGATGTTATTTATTTTTCTTGTTCACTTTAGTCAGTCATATTGTTGAGACTTGTAGCTTCTGATATTCCTAGAAGAGTGGAAAATTATACACAAATTTTGCTAATTGTTACTGAACTGTATAATTGATAGTTCCAGTTGAAATTGGTATGGATTTCTTACAGCTTAAAATAGTCTTTACAGAAGCAGGAATAGTCACAATTATTAAATGCATTTGAGTTCTACTGAGTTCTACTGAGGACACCTTCAATTAAAATTTTAATTTAAAGTTTGAAAATAATAAGTCTGTTTCATCTGTCTAATTAAGTTTGTTTGAAATTAATATGCTACATAGCAAACCCCACCTCAAAAACAAATTAAAAGTTATTGATTATAAATATAAAGTGTCAAATCAAATAAGATAAGATAGTGAATTTTTATTCTTAGGAATGGTAAGTTTCTAAAACTATTAATTTCAAGCTGTGTTTCTGTGAAATAAAACTCAAACGTTAATTTAATGATGAAGTAGATTTTTTTCTTTGTTCATATCTACAACAGTAGAGGAATTTAATCCAACAACATGGTTCCTCTGCAAAGGCCAAAAGACCTTCTTGGTTATGTGATCCTGCTAGAATGTACAAATGCTCTAGATTATAATATTATCTAGTTGAAATACAGACCTAGCCTTAGTACACATCTTTAATCCCAATACATTGAAGATATTAGATTGTAGAAGAAAGCAGTTATGTTTAAAAGTGGCATCTGAGAGGCTGACAAAGTGACCCATTAGAGAAAGATTTGACAGAATGAGTCAGAGAGAAAATACACCCAACATAGAAATGAACTATACTTAAAAGGGGAGGCTACTTAAAAGAATAGCACAGTTAAGAGAAGCAAACTAAGGTTCCACACTGAGAAAGAGCCAGAGAGAGAGATGAGGCACTTTTACTGTGGCAGTTTCACAGAGAAATGTTGCAGGTAAAGACAAAACAAGTCAGAGAATGAGAAAGATCCAGAAGATTAGAACAGATTGCCAGAATTAGTTTGAGGCAAAGCAGAGAAGCTGAGAGAAGGCAGATTGAATCAGTCAGCTTGGAGAGGAGTTTGGGCCTGAACAGCTGAGTTTAACTAGCCAGAAAAGTTTGGAAACTTAGAAAAAATGGTGTTTATTCAGCAGTAAGTCTCAGAGTTCCATCTGGCAAATAAAAGTTACTTTTACATAATACAACTCTCTCAGAATAAGGAAGATTCCTTGAAAACAAGTTAAGGACATGGAGGCTGAAATGAAAGGTCAGAAAAAGAAGAATCAAGATAATTAACTGTATAGTATATGTATATTGTCATTTATATATTTGGTTAAAAAATAAATAAAACTGATTTACATTTTAATGACTTTGATCTTAAATCTGCTCACCTATAAAATGAGAATAATGTGGAAAGATACTTCAAAATGTTTTGGAGATCAATTCTTGAAATTATAGAAAATGGATATCATAATTCAGGATATTATTATTGCCCTTTTGTTGTATATTATTATTGAATACTGTTGAAAGGAGTGAAGAACTCACAATGAAGAAGCTATATACTATTCATGCTGTCCAACCCAGCATGATACATCTTTATTGTGTTTTTTTTCCTATTATAGCTCCTTAAGTTGATAAAAGTCTTAGAATCCGTCCTAATTGTTCCTGTATCATTTCCTTGTATTTATCACACAACCTTCCGTTTGAAGTAATCTTTCCTTTCATAAACACTGTTGATATATTCTTCTTGGCAGATCTTTGACCCTCATGTTTATATATCTGTTTTACCATTGTCTACGTGGGTCTATTTAAAAAATAGATAAATCGGGGATAGAGAGGTGGCTCATTCATTGAGAGCACTGATTGCTCTAGCTGGATTCAATTCTCAACACCCATACAATGGCTCACAATCATCTAAAACTCCAATCCTGGGGATCCAACAACTTCATCTGACTTCCTTGGCTACCAGACATGCAAATAGTACACAGTCACACATATAAGCAAAATACTCCTAAATATAAAAAATGAATATATTTTTAACAAATGTCAAAATATTTGAATGTATACATATGGTATTTTGTGTTAGGATAATTGAAAACAACCTTATCAGCTTGTTTCTATTCTTCTTTATAGAAAAACTAAATTAGTACTTTATTTATACTCTAAGGGAAAAACATTAATGACATTTGTTAAAGGGAATATTTGGTCATAGAATAAACTTAATTTAAAATGAAATTATTAGGATGGAAAGAAGAACCAAATGGGTTGGTAGATCTTGAGTTTGGGAATCTATGCATATAATACAGTGTTTATTGTTCTTGTAAGGCTCAAGTAAAAGATACTTGAAGGAAAAGGGAATGCTCTCACACAATACTGATCATTTTTCCATGTTTATACAGATTAAACATTTTATAAACTCATTTTTTGGCCAGACTTTTGTAGCAACCTTGTTGTAATACAGAATTTATATAAATAAATGTAAAGTTCAATGCCTTTCAATTAAAATTAATAACTATTTCCCTTCTCAGAGTTCTACACTTATGCTGATTGAATTTTAAATTTTAATAACATTGGTTGAACCCATTCAACAGATGCAAGAAGATGTAACATTTATAAGGTAATTCAACACAATTCTGTAACTATTTTCCATTTTTTTTTGTAGCTCATCTGACATTATGTAAGATTCTCCTTAATTAGCTAATGGATTCTCTAGAACATGTAAAAAAATAAAAAAGAAGAAACAGATGAGAGACACAGAATAAGAAAAGAAAAGAGGGTCATGGAGCTCAGCGAAAAGAACATTTTAGAAACGAGCCAATAATTAAGAGTGTGAAAAGAGCTTGAAAGCTCAGACAGTGAAAATTGTGACAGATGGGCTGAGACAAGATGCAGGTCACTGATGAGTTTTGATAAAGACATCTTTGTAGAGAATTAAATCATAAAAGATATTTTAAATATATTCTGCAAAATCTTGGGACATCCACTCCAGGTATTTAGTTGCTCAAAATAAGCGTAAAAGTAAAACAACATAAACAGCGACTCCAAAATGAACTGCATATTTAGGGGTTGCCTGTTCATAGATTTATGACTACTTACTTATACATTATGCTACTTGCTATATGGAAAACTTACAACCGAAGTCTCATTGTATCCACTATAGAAAGGACAGTGAAAAGAATTAGGAATTAGATTACAAACTCAAATATTTTAGATTGTTCAATAAAGAAATAAGAATTTCATTTATAGAACTGTGAGGAATGCACCCTGGAGAGAAATTTACTAGAGAGAGAGTGCATAAAATTTTAAAATCAGTCTCTAAAGGACTGTGAGGACAGAAAATGTGTCAAGAATGGAGTAATGATAGAGAGAAAAGAAAGTACATTAAATTAGTATATTTAAATAAGGGATCATAAAGTTCAGAAGAGTTCTAACCTTAGTTGCTACTCTTCCATAGCACTTAGATTATAATCTTTTATCATTACAACCAGAATAACTACAAACACATAGAAAATTTTGTTTTATATATTACATTTATACTGTAGTATAAATTTATATTGTGTACTAGAAATTTGACCTTGCTGAGGTCAAATTGTCTAATCATCTTCAAATTAAAATGATATTAATATTTAACATTCTTTTGTGTGTGGGATTAGTTAACGTACATAGTCATGACAATGTCACAGAAGCTATTTCTAAGGTGACATTTGCAACTGTTTATTTGAGACCAGTATTGTGCATACTGATGATCCAGTTTACTAATTAATTTTCGAGTATTTTTGAAAATTTATTAATACTGTATATTTTATCATTGCTTAAACTGAAACTTGAAGTATGAGAGACTCAGAATGTAATGTCCTTTAGTGCCTCACGAAGATCCATTGCACAGCAAATACATAATAAAGAATGGATATTAACAGTCTAGCAAACATTTGTATTCATTAAGGAGAGCTTTCATAATCAGACCCAATCAGACCCTGATTACACTGCAATTTAGCAGTACCTGCACAAGCAGTTTCCTCTGTGTTCAGGGATTATTTGGGATACTCATTAAAATATAAATACAAAAATGGAAAGCTCTTTCAAATTAAGAAGTAGAGATAAAAGAAATTCATTTATGTCTTGTTCAGAGTGTGTGTCTCATAGAAAGGCAGGATTAAAGCATGAGTGTACCTGTCACCCCAAGCAGTTTGAAGTGTTGATTTTAGGATTGAGGGTCTATGTGGGTCTCACACTTACTTTCAAGGATCCTGTGGTATGGCCTCAGGCTTCAAGAGCCAGATATTACCTCTCCATACTTGCAGTGTTCTGTCAACCCACCTTCCCAGAAGTCATCTCCCTGCTCTCTTCCAAATCATGAGCTCATTCAATTCATCTTTTACTTTTTCACCAGTAATGTGCCATCTTCAATTGGTACCCAATCCCCCATCTCCCTTGTGGAATATCATATTCCTGTCCTTTGCCTCTAGTTTTCTTAGCAATTTATGTTACAGATCATCAATTTTGCTTTATTTGGACATAAACACAGGGGTTTTTCCCTATTACATTAGAAATAGGTTAAGGAAAATAATCTTTATTACCTACCTGTATTACATACTATGATTTTACACAATAAATATGAAGTAGAGGATAGAAATATCAATGTAATTATCACCTTGTTATGTACTGACATTTGAGTCAAAATAGGTCATTTTACTACTACTAAAAGTGTGCTCACTTTCATTTTAATAGTTTTTATTTGACTGCAGTCTACCCATAAGGCAAGCAATATATTGCTTAATTTCCAACAATGGTTATTTTGGTGATTTTGTGCCTTGTAGTACTTTATTTTCAATCTTATGCTCCACTTACTTCACTAGCATGCTGAGTGTCTTCCATCTCTACCACCAAGTTCTTACCTCAAGTCATCCAGAATTACTTTTAAATTAAGTATCAACTCATTTAGGTCAAAGGGTTTTCTGGACTGATGAACATGTGTGCTTTGAAGGAGAACAATGTTTTTAAATGTAACAGGACAAAGGGGGACTACCAATGACTCAAGATGCTTTGAAATTTTCATATTAATCAAATAAATGTGTAAAATTTTATAAATACACACATGAATGCATGTGGACATTCATGCCCCGCCACTGCACATATACACACACAAATATGAACACACACACACACACACACACACATGAAAATTTATGTTTCCAAGCATATTTAAATATGTGGATTGTAGCCAAGTCATTGTGACAATTATTACATATATCTATCTATATCAAGTGTATATATCTATATTTAATTTATACCTTTATTTATTCTATATGTATATCTGTCTAGTCTATACTTCATAAGCTATACCTATGTTTAATTATCCTTATTTATCTCTGTATTATCTATATCTATCTCTATTTCTATCTCTACATCACATATCTCTATCACTATCTCTATATTTGTCTCTATATCTAATCTATATCTATATTTATATCTATCAATATCTGTATGTTTGCAAGATGTCACTCTTAGAAAAAAATGTATAAAGTAACAGTGCATTATCCACAGTTATTTATATCATTGTCTCAGTCAATTTTATATAAATCTATAACTATCAAAAATTAAGTTTACAAAGGTTATAATTATGTGGTTATTGTTTAAATGGCTATTGAACTATGGTAGTTTTTTCTTTCTTTTTGTTACAGAGAGAATTACTGACAAAAGCCACAGAGAGAATGAAACGTATCTTTATCTTTCAAGTTCTAGGGTAAATGCCCACTACATCACTGGCTAGAGAGATGGAATCTCAGTTCCAATTCTGTTCTCATTTTCGTCTTTTTGTGCATCTCAGAACAAGAACCAGATCACACTGACAATGAATTCTTCCATTTCATTTAATGCAATTGAGAAACTTCTTCCCAGCCATGCTAAGAGGCTCATTTGTCCCTGGGTTATTATAGAATGTGAGAGAAACATCGCATCACTCTAACATCTCAACAGCAAATATTGTTTAATTCAAAACACATGAAGACTAATTTTAAATGTCTAAGAAATTTCATGATTGGCCCAAGGAAAAACAGTAAAAGTCCATTAATGATTTTAGTAATTTTGCTTTATAAGATTTGTTTTATTTATTATTAAATCTTTGTTTTTCTGTGTTTATATGGTATCTGTTACACATTTGGTAGAGTTTAGAGGAGAACTGAACAAGGTCATTATGCCTTCCACCTTTAGAGGAGTGCTAGCATTTAACTTGGACCAGCAACCTTGCATGGTAAGAGCCATCTTTTGAAGGAATTAGCGGTCTATTATGTTTAGCTATCAGGACAATTTTACCAATTATCTTTGCTCTTTAGATAAAAGTATAAGCATCAGAAATACAGAAAAATAGTGGGTTAGATTAACTACTGTTCTGTGTGCTACAAGGACAAGATGAATTCCATTCACAAGAAAAACTATGGGAAAAAACCAGTTAAAATTCATGATTTTGAATCTTAATCCCATAAGCACCTCAATTTTAAAAATTGTCAGCTTTTCTTATATGTGCTTCTGTGATTTCCATATGCCTTGTCTATAATACATACATGTAAAAGTATACATGACTGAGGCAGGTACCAATGAATAATACACGGTTCTATACAATCATAGAATTTTCCTGTATACATTTTTTCTTATATTAAGAACTCTTTATGCAGCAACATTACATCATATCTTCTTCATTATTGGTAAGGAGCCAGAAATGATAGATGACTGCCAGACTCAAATATAATAATTCAGTGAGGAAGAAAGAATGACTTCTCAAGAGAGGGCCATTCAGTCATAAAAAGAATGGTAAGCAAACTTGGTTTGATAACCATGCACGTGTATGTGTGTATGAACATACAAACACATGCCTACTTTCTCAGTCTCCTATACTCATCTTATTTTTACCATTGTTTCACACTGAATACCCTATGGGCCAGAGCAGATTTGTATTTCCTCTGTGGCTGTTCTCTAAGTGAGCTCATTTATTCCTTTCACTTTAAATATTCCCTCTACCCAGACAGCCAACAATGTCATATCTTTGCATCAGGTTTGCATTTGAACTTTAATTTTACATCTATTTTTCAAGATTAATAAGTTCAAGGCTTATAGATAGGTGTCCATCACACTTCTTGTCTCTCAGATCAGGAAAAATAATTTAATCATCCAGCTGTTCAAGTCAGAAAACTTGGCATCATCTCTTTCACAGACCACATCCAATTTTGAAAACAACCTCTTTTAGTCTAATTTTTGAGATATATTTGTTTACAACACTTTTATCTCCCTTGTGTCTACAGATAAAAGTTATTATCATTTGTGAAAGAGTTTGTATCCCTGTGGTATTAGACAATTTCTAGAAATATTTTTATTATCAAAGTCATAGTTGTTCTAATTCCATTAGTGAGTTCAAATCAGGGGTCCTAACAATAATCAAGAGAGAAGTCTCCTACAAAAAAGTATACTGCTCAAAATGAAAATTTTAATCTACACTGAAAAGTATCTACATATAATAAGATGTCATCGATAGTTATTATTTTATTTATCTTCTTATGGGTAAACGTCTAAACATCCTTTGATTCTTCTGACTACCCACAACATTCATCAACAAGGATTCTGAAATCTGTTTGTCTTAGTAAGGGCTATGATTCCTGCACAAATCATCATTACCAAGAAGCAAGTTGGGGAGGAAAAGGTTTATTCAGCTTACACTTCCACAAAGGAAGACAGGAAGTCAGGACAGGAACTTACACAGGGTAGGAACCTGGAGGCAGGAGTGGATGCAGAAGCTGTGGAGGAGTGCTACTTACTGGCTTGCTTCCCCTGGCTTGTTCAGCTTGCTTTCTTATAGAACCCAGGACTACCAGCCCAGGGATGGCACCACCCACAAGGGGCTCTTCCACCTTGATCATTAATTGAGAAAATGACTTACAGCTGGATCTCATGGAGGCATTTCCTCAAGTGATGCTGCTTTCTCTGTGATTGCTCCAAATGGTGTCAAGTTGACACACAAAACCAGCCAATACAATGGTTTGTTTTTGTTTTCAGGTTAAGGGGCTTCTCTGATCATAAGCATTATATGAACGACAACCATTTTCTTCTTATTATTCTTTAATTTTTTTAAAGATTTATTTATTTATTTATTTATTTATTCATTTATCATATGTAAGTACACTATAGCTGTCTCAGACACTCCAGAAGAGGGCATCAGATCTTATTATGGAAGGTTGTGAGCCACCATGTCGTTGCTGGGATTTGAACTCAGGAACAGCAGTCAGTGCTCTTAACCGCTGAACCATCTCTCCAGCCCAACCATTTTCTTCTTAATTTTTCAAATGTAGAGTTCTTGAAGAGCTTTCCTTCCCCACTCAAACAAAACCAAAGAAAGCTTCTGCCATCCTTCTCTGTACCTTAAACTGCTTTATTCTCTCTTTGAATTTTGATCCCTTTTCTATCACTTTCTAACTATTAAGGCAGAGTTTAATATAATAAAGAACCTTCTTGATGTGCACTAGATATACTTCTCAGCTATTAGAAGTTACTTAGTACATGAATCCAAAAACCATCGTTGGACTCAAAATGGATTGAACAAATGCTTCTCAAACAAACATATTACCCAGTAAAAATTATGGAAATTTAATATCTTTAGCTGTCAAGGTAAATGGTTAATGACTGTGAATTCAATGTGGCCAAATGCTTCATAGCACCACTGTGTGACCTATCGTGCATCATTGACAATACCCCGAATGTGAGCTCTAGGTTTCCCTATCTCCCTTAAAAATAAGTTGGTATTTATTTTTCATATGGTACATTAAAAAGACATTTGTTTGTTTTTAAAGTTATAATATTATTACAATATAATTGTCAGTTTCATAAATTCATAGATAATATACACAATGTATTTACATTTTTGAGTATTTATTAAGTTTTATTACTTTAGAAAAATTTTAAATTTTAGACTATTTTGATCATATACTTCTATTCTCCAAATCATTTAAGATCCTATTAATTTCTCTATCTATCCAACTTAAAGTTTTCTCAACAGACAAAGCCACTTGTCAGTGAGTATAACAGAATATTATTAGAAGTCCTTGAAGAAATAGTTGAGAAATAGATGCCCCGTGTGTGGGTAAGCACTTGTAATTACCAGTAGCAACTTTCTGAACTTACTGCTATCAAATGTAAAAATATGCTTTTCTGATGAGGACTGAGACTTGCACTTCTGCGTGGGTAAAAGGATGCTCATTGAGAATGCAACTATAAAAATATGTCTGTTTAGCAAAATAGTAGTGTACTGGGTTATCCCCTGGGGCCAAAGAACTCCTAAGTAATGAGCCCTTGGCCAGAATTGGAGTTTTGAGTATGGAGATATGTTCTTTTTCACATGGAGAAGAATGTACACAGTCAGGAAGTAATGAAAGCGATTTGTTACTGGCATAACAGAATTAGTGCCACTGTTGTACACATAAAGAATATCTTACCAGCTCTGTTATTTTTTGTACCTCACAGAGTTCACAGCTGGATGAGATTCCTGTTGACTTTTCTCACCTGCTATGAACACTAGCCAGTATAGAGGGATCTTCTGGGTCGATACAAGCCTGATCGTTCCCCATCTACAGCAATATCTGGTTATCCCTCTCTCTGGAACCAATTTTGTCCTTTTGCCTGTGCGGCTAGATTCAGGTTTGTGCCTTCATTCTCACTGTGACCACCAGAGGCCTGACTCCTACTAAGAAATGCAACTTCTTCTGCTCCTACTCTAAAATTGCATTTAGTCTGTTAACTTAGCAGTTACTGCTATATTGTATGTATAGGCAATTTTGTAAATGAAATATACTTTTATATACTGCTATGTTTTCAGTGTGATCTATATTATTTTAGAATTAAACTTAGTGACTAAGTTTAGAGTAATAGAACTTGTCCCCATCAATGTCGACCAAGGCCTGGGTTATGAAGAAAAGAAGAATAATTTGGCATTAAAAAGGACATATATTGTAAACAGTATTGTGACATATGGCAGTGCTACAATGTATTTGTCTATGGTTTTTATTATAGCACATTCATAATAGAGAATATAAAAAGGTGGGCAAACACCAATCCATAAAACTTTTAATGATACTCTGTTATGCTTATAACCAGGAGCAAGTTGTCCTCTGAGAGGCTCCACCTAGCATTTTACTCAGACAGATACAGACACCCACAGCCAAACAGTTGGGACTCTTATGGAAAAATAGGAAAAACAATGTTGGCCCTGAAGGAGACAGGAACATCCACAGAGTCAGCTAACTTGGACCCTTGGGACTCTCAGAGTCTGAACTACTAACCATAGAACATACACAGGCTGGAACTAGGCTTCCCCATTCATATGTAGCTGATGTGCAGCCTGGTATTCAGATGAGCCCTGAACAACTGAACAGGGGCTGTCCCAAAGCTGTTGCCTAAAAATGGGATATGTTCTTCTAGCTGTGCTGGCTTGTCTGGCCTCAATCAGAGAGGAAGTATCTAGCCTTGTAGAGAAAGCTACAAGTGCCTGGCTTTAAGTGCCAGGGTGGGTGAATGCCAGGTGTGTGGCACCCACTCAGAGGACAAGGGGGAATAGGGTTGGCTTAAGATTGTGGGTGGGGGGTGACCTAGAGAAAGGCAGGCAGTGGGATGAAAGTGAATTAAATTTAAAAAATATATTTAAAAAAAAGATTGTTTAAATTGCAATTGCAATGTTTTACCAAATTCTTTGAAAATTAAAGTCCACCACATTAGAGCTCATTCTATAAAGGCTGTGGGAACAGCCAACCACTGTCTGATTTGACTTAATGATCATTTCATATATTGAAACCCATATTCAGCACTGCTTTGGTGATTAAGAACCTGAGATTACAGTTAAAAAAAAAAAAGCAAGTAATACTGGCTCAAAAATGTCATGAAAATGAATCCCAATGATATTGTACTATACACATAGATCACTGACTTATTTAACCCTTATCAGAGAAGTTTCATTCTGCAGAACTTAGTACCAAGTGCAGAAACAACCAGACATTAGGCAGGGAGAGAGAGAGAGAGAGAGAGAGAGAGAGAGAGAGAGAGACAGAGAGAGAGACAGAGACAGAGACAGAGACAGAAAGACACACACGAGAGAGAGATAGAAAGAGAGAGAGAGAGAGAGACAGAGACAGAGACAGAGACAGAGAGAGACAGAGAGAGAGCTTGACATATACAGCTCTAAATGGGATGTCTCAATCAAATTCTTTTACCACGGGGTCCCAGAGTTCAGGGCATCATTCCACTGAAGAGGGGGCAGAAAGAGTGTAAGTGTGAGACTGTTAAGTGAAGTACGTCAGGAGATCAAGTCTCTCTAATTAAACTGAACAAAGCTCAAAACTCATAAGAACTCAAAGTACGTGAAAGAACAATACAGGGCACACACAGGTTTGCACCGGGTCTTCTTTGTATGTAGTGTAACTTCCAGCTTAGTATTTTTATAGAAACTGAAGTGTGTTCAAACATATATCTTTGAACATTTTCTTTCTGGTATTCAGAATACACTGTAATTTTACACCCCAAAAGTCCTATACAATGCAAGTTAAAGTATGTATATTTTAACTTCATTATTTTTCCCTATTTTCTTCATTAAGTTTTCATTTACTGGAATCTTTATTTTTCTAATTCCCTGGAATACTAACACAGATATTCTCTATATTGTCAGAGTGTGAATAAAATAAACAAGTAAATAAATAAAATATATTTATTGATAACTTCATACTCAAACTATATACTTTCTTAAATATTTATACAAGTCATTAGTATTTTGAAAATGAGTCATTGTTATAAAAGAACATTAAATAGAAAACTTTGGAAATCCTATAAGATATTTAAAATTGTTCTTTACTCCAAAATATGACAAAGGGAGAAATTTTGAAAATATGACAAAGAGAGAAATTTTGAAGCTCAAACACTAATGTAAAGAAAGAGCAGTAAAAACCAATTTATACAGATGCTGTACTTAGATAATTTTATACTCCTTCTTTCCCATTGTATAGTCATATAAGAGGATTTTAGATTATTCTGCTTTTGAGAGATTTACAGCAGGAAGTTAATAAAGCACTCAGCAGAATTTCAGACACAAAATAGGCATGACAGGAAAGATTACATCGGGGAAAGACAGACTTAATTGCACTGTAGATAACAAGTGGTCTCTTTAGAAGTGTGTACTAGAGCAATAGATGAGAAATAACTGTCCAGCCAAGCTAAACAAAAGCCATCAACCTGCTGCCTTGAAGAAGCACTGGGGGAAGCTCAGGAGGAGGGATGGGCTGATCCTGTAATCCATAATAAGTAAGATGTTTTCTGTAACCCAGAGATGCAGATGAATAGGAAACCAATATGGAAAGTAAATCAATTGCATGTAATGATGAAGCTGAAAGCAAACCAACAACAAACATACTTCAAAATATTCACCTAATTTGTACTGTTGAGCAACATAAATACACCAACTGAGATGCCAAGATTAAATGGACACTTGAGGAAACAATTTTACTTAAAGTACAATTTTTTCATAATGTCGTAGGAACTTTGTATCAACGTTAAAATAAATAACTAGTGTTTTCATTTGCTGGAAACTACTCTGCACAAAATAACCAATGCCTAAATATACGCATGTTTTTCAGATGAAAACAATACTTCAAATGATGCCATTTATATTTTTTTTTCTGTGAACATTGTATTATATGTTCATCTCAATATTGTTTTGCTTCAATTTGTTTAGAAGGTCAATTATATTATCTTCTTGTTCTATGGAATAATCCATATATCAAGACTTCAAATTTATTTCAAAAGTAATAGTAGTCTATTTAAAATAATTTATTTTGTTTATTCTAATTATACCATTATGTGCTACACTGAGAATTTAAATATTCAGAAGGTACATGCAGTTAAGATGGAATTAAGTTAGAATATATTCAATCTGACACATTGAAAACTACCAAAATATATATTTAGATATTCTTCAATAGTTATGTAAGTATATTCATATTTTAAAACTAATGTGGATGTTTATATCTTCATATAATGAAATGTATTGAATTCTAGTGCATCAAATATAGTGTAGTTTTGTCTTAATATGTTACGTTGTGTCTCAGTTATTTTCACAATAATGAATTATTAAATACATATACACACGCATATATACACTTATATGCATGTAGTCATAATTATTTGAGAAAGAAGGTCATGGATTTGATGGAGAGTAGGGAGAGATATGGAAGGGTTTGGAGGGAGGAAAGAAAAGGGAAAAGAGTTGTAATCATATCCTAATCTCAAAAATACAATAAAATAATTTATTTTATGAATAATACATGTATTCCTTAAGTGTTTCATCTATTTGTTCAATATACATTTATAATATTCATCCATTACTACCTCCTTCCAGCTCTGCCAGTTCTACCACTTCATCTCTCTCCAAATTGTGTAACTTCCTTTTTGATATTGATAATCTGCTGTATCTGATTATTCCTGTGAATGGAAGAGGGGCCATGTACCTGGGCAGGAGCAAAACTATCATTGTTCAGGTTCCCAATTACAGAAAGTGGTTCTTCCTTACTCCTCAGACACTGATGCCCTGACAACAGCTACCATGAAAAGTGGGGAGACTGGATTTCAGACAGGCTTGATCTTATGCACATCTTATGCAGGTAAGCCCAGATGCTGTGACTTGATACATGTACCAGTCATATCCTCTCTAGAATTGTCACGTAGCAGCTGTACTCCACATCTGCTCCTTGTTAGAAAACGTCATCAAAGATCAAGCAGGAGGAGGGAAATCTTTATTCCACTGCGCATATTATGAATATCTTTGCTTCTGTTTCTGCACATACTTCTATGAGAGATGGAATGATTGTACCCAAATATATTTCAATGTTTAATGAAATAACATCTATTGCCATATTTGCCTAGAGCAAGTCTGCTGTCATCTATCTTTAATTTATCTGCAACTTCCTTACTACCACAGTGAGGTAACTCAGACCCAAAAGGACATGCACGGTATGCACTTGCTGATAAGTGGATATTAGCCAAAAATATACATAATACACATGATATATCCCACAGATAATAAGTTAAACAAGGGGAGGCAGAGACAGGCGGATTTCTGAGTTCGAGGCCAGCCTTGTCTACAGAGTTAGTTCCAGGACAGTCAGGGCTATACAGAGAAACCCTGTCTTGAAAAACCAAAAAAAAAAAAAAAAAAACAAAAAAAAAAAAAAAAGAAGAAGAAGTAAAACGAAAACAAGATGAAGGCCCAAGTGAGAATGCTTCAATCTCTCCTAGAAGGAGGAACAAAATAATCATGGGAGACAGAGGGAGGGAGGAAGGGATTTCAGTAGGAAAGGGGGAAGGGAGGGCAAAAGGGGGACAGAATCAGTTATGATAGGAGACAGCAGAGAGGCTCACTGACTTGGCTTTATGTTTCTAATGTTTCAATATTTAAAAGCTTGATATTTGAACTATTTACTGACTTTATCCAAAATATTTAATAACTAAATTCTTCTTTTGACACTTTGCAAAAAGAAACAGACTATTTTCACTTTCACTGTTTTGATTCTAATTGACTATCAAACAGATCTACTTAAAATATGGTATAATTATAATAAGGTTCTTGTTACATCTTAAAAATACCTTTTGTTTGTAAGCATATATGTCTTAGTATCAATCAGTTTTTAATGGCCATATTATTTACCTCTTTATAGCTTTAATAATTTTTATTGTATATATTTTCAAATACTTTTTTGAGATGTAATTGTAATTAGATAATTTCAGCCTTTTCTTTTCTCCCTCCCACATCTCCAATATTCATCCAATTTTATCCCCTTGCCATTCATGGCTTCTTTGTTTTTGATGTTGTTACATATATGCATGTGTGTTTTCCTTAGAAGGTGAATGGTGAATTTCTGTTCTGAACTGTCTGTAGTGCAGTTACAATGTGTTTTCACTATTCTTTCACCTTTGTATGTTTTCTCTGTAGCTTCCTCCTCTTTAAGTTCACATTAGGAAAGAAAGCACTGACACAGAGGTGTTCTCCAGGGGGATTGCCTGGCTGGCTGATCCATGTTGTTTATCTGTTGAAATATCTACAATTTCACAGAACATTGAGATCAGACAAGGTCATTCTGTCCCCATGATAGAGCAGGATAAAACAGAACACTGCACAGAGCCATCCACAGGCAAAACAAGAAACC
The DNA here is from genome assembly GCF_900095145.1 of Mus pahari. Classification (NCBI taxonomy): domain Eukaryota; kingdom Metazoa; phylum Chordata; class Mammalia; order Rodentia; family Muridae; genus Mus; species Mus pahari. The sequence goes on from NC_034597.1 coordinate 97,083,884, forward strand.
ATGTGTTCCAGAAAAATGATCACACTACACATTTCCATCAGTAAATGTGAGTGACTGTAGTTTATTTACCAATTACAAAGGAACACATTCCATTTTCCCACTTCTGTAAAACTAATTTTCTAATTATAATGACACATTTTCACGTCTCTCAGACAAAACTAAACCTCAGCTTCCAGAACCTCTGCCAGTTAATTTAACTCAAAGAAAAATCAAATTACAAATACCTTTCTTTTAACAATTCTTTACATCTAGTCAACTTGTGTTTTGCCTCTTGCTTCATTACATAAACATAACATGTATGAGTTACTGGTGGTCTTTGATGTGAGTTGGAATGTGCAAACTTTTTTTTTATACCTTTACTTTTCAATTTTTTGAAGTATAATTTTATTAATTGGTTATTTTATTAATTTACATTTTATATGTTATCCCACCTCCTAGTCTCTGCTCCTTAATTCCCCATCACATTTCCCCTACCCTTTGCCTCTAAGAGATTGCTCCCTAACTCACCCCCAACCCTAACTCACTCCTGCCTCACCATTCTGACACCCAAATATGCTGGGTCATGGAGCCTCCACAGGACCAAGGGTGTCCCTCCCATTGATGCCAGATTAAAAACAAAACCAAAAACAACCCTCTATTACATATGCAGCTGGATCCATGGGCCAGTCCATGTATGTTCTTTGATTGGTGGTCCTTGGTAGCTCTGAGGGGTCAAATTCTTAAATATAGAAACACTGCCTATGTTTTTGTTTCCTTCAAATCTAAAATTTATCTTCTTGTGCTATGTTGTTTTATCTTATTTAACCACACAAAATTAGCATAAATTTATATTTTGAAAATTGAGTTGTCTTAAGATATTCTACAGCTTAGTTAATCAAGATTCTACTGAAAACCAGGTTTCGTAAAGAAATCTTTTAGGAGGGTTGTTAAATATTTGAATACCCTTTAATAACTCAGAAGCCTAGATAGTGCATGTGAAAAAGAGTTTGCTGCTGTTTTGGTAACATTTTTGATTCTTGACACGAAAGTATGTAGTGGATAAGAATATGAATAGTTTTCCCTTAAATTTTCTGATTTACATATCAGAAAACAGAATAATGCTTGAGAGAAATGCTTCTTTTTTTGATGCCTGGTGAATGGACTTTGAAATATGAAACATTTTCTTTGAATAAAAAGTTTCTGCTTTGACCAGAGTCTCAGGCTTCTTTTTATAAAGTTGAACTTCTATAAATGCATTTTTCATACTTCTTCAAGTCTTTCTGTGGATGTGTACTCTGAGTCCACTTCCTCCTCCTGCACCTGTGGAAAATACTCTACTGATGAATTCCAAATCTTGCTAATCCAGGCAAGTAGTTACTGCTGCCCCTTTAATAGCTGGGAAGTTACATCCTTTAATTTGTTTCCAGATTGAAGGAAGACAATTTTGTCTACCTTCTCTATGTTTACATGGTTGCTTTATGTAACCAGAAGGAATGGAAGGGAACTTCTCTGAAGAATTCACTAACCATGTGAAAAGACCAAACTGAAAACTCTTTCTTCAGCTTTCTGCAGTGAAACAATTTACTAGCTTTATACTTTCATTATTTGCAAGATATTGCTCTCAACACATATCTGTCATAGTAATTTAAACCTTTTTTATTCTCTGATCTGATTAAAGAGGAAACATTGGTTTAAAATACTAGTATACTCAGCTTTTATCAGGGCATATTATCACCAAGGCCTGCCTTTAATAGGTTCCTAAAATTTGGATAAAGAGTTATGTTTACTGGTTCATATATATCACCTGCAGCTTTCAATTAGCTGTTTAACATCAGTAAATTAACTACTTGTAATGAAGCATTTTCTGGGATTATGTAAAAGAAAAAAATATTTTCTGACTGCTACGTGTTTGATGGGTACCTTATATATGTTATTTCAACTCTCTGATCTACAGTTTTATTTTTACATGTATATATAAAACCTTCACCTTTTTATGTATATATAAAACTTGTGTGAATTATGAAACCATGCAATAATATAGATATGGGTTAGATAACATCAGTGGTACCCAATGATAGGAACTGATTTTCTAAGTCTCAGAAACACTTGAGTATTATCTGAATAGGAAATCAGTGCCTCTGAACAGTCACTGCAAGAGAAAAAAGTAAAGTCAAAAAACCCCAAATGGGACATCAGGTAGGACAGATATAATTTATATAGTCTCTCAGCAAAGGAAACTAATTGTTTCTCTTTTGGTAAAAAGTCTGTGTCTTGTAGAACAATATTCATATAAATTTATATGTACAGACATAATTACCTATGCATTTATGTTCATTGGGATGGTTTTGTGAATATATGTTCAATAAAAATTAAATAAAATAAGTATTTTTTGAATTAAATAAATTATAAGGATTGATTCATGATATACATTTATGATTGCAATAATATTCAAATAATTGTGCTTATCTTTCCTTCTCCTGAAAACTACACTGCTAGAAAAGTGAAATGAGCCATGTTCAAAGCCATGGGTGTGGTATAGAAAAGCACTCAGGCTTCAGGTTTCTGTTACTCAATTCTCAGTGTACTCACCATTTGCTTAATTACATTATTTTTCACTTTTCCTCTTTATTGCACACATATATTCATGTATGAACATGTATGTGTGTACATGTGTGTGTATGCATATGTTTGTGTCTGTGTTTGCACACCTGTGCTGTGGGAAAATGGTGGAGGTTATAGGAGAACTTGCAAGCATCAGTCCTTTATTTCTTTCTCCTGTCTATTTTGGTCTCTCTCTCTCTCTCTCTCTCTCTCTCTCTCTCTCTCTCTCTCTCTCTCTCTATTTACCTTCCAGATTTCATTCCCATCCTGGTCCACCCTCCGACTATTCCATATTTCATACTTCCTTTCCACACGTCTGTCTTCATGAGGATGTCCCCACCACCCATCCCTGACACCCCAAACAACCAGACCTCTAAACGCCCTAGGGCCTTCAGTCTCTTGAGGATTAGGTGCATCTTCTCAGACTGAACCAAGACCCAGGAGTCCTTTGCTGTATATATGTTGGAGGCTTCATATCAGCTGGTGTGTGCTGCCTGGTTTATGGTCCAGTGTTTGAGAGATCTTGGGGGCCAAGGTTAATTGAGACTGCTGATCCTCCTACAAAGTTGCTGTCCTTCTCAGCTTCTTTCAGCCTTTCCCTAAATCAACCACAGGGGTCAGCAGCTTCTATCCATTGGTTGGGTGCAAATTTCTTCATCTGACTCTTTTGGCTGCTTGTTGGGTCTTCCAAAGTGCAGTTGTTTAGGTCCCTTTTTGTGAGTACTCCATAGCCTCAGTAATAGTGTCAGGCCTTGAGACCTCCTCTTGAGAAGGATTCCACTTTGGGCCTGTTGCTGAACTTTCTTTTCCTCAGGCTCCTCTCCATTTCCATCCCAGAAGTTCTTTCAGACAGGAATAATTACGGGTCAGAGTTGTGACTGTGAGATGGGAATCCCTTCCCTCACTTGTCTTCCTGCTGTAGGTGGGTTCTATATGTTCACTCTCCTTACAGTTGCAGACCTCAGCTAAGGTCCCTCCCTTTGAGTCCTGAGAGTCTCTCACCTCCTGGGTCTCTGGTGCAGTCTGGAGAGTCATGGGTTCCTTTGATCAACCTGAGGTCCTGCATCTTATAAGGAAGTGCATCTACAAAGTGATCTATCTCACTGGCCCAAAATGTTCATTTTCAATGAATAAAGTATTATTTTGTTCTTGCATAATTATGAAAGTGATTTTGATCAAAAATCTATTCTGTACTTTTATATTTCATGTTTCATATATTTTATAATTGTTACCAGAATTAGAATATAATTTCGTTTTAAAAATATTGTTGTCAATGATTCAACAGTTTGTGATTTTTCAGAGTTGTACACTGGTCCACTTGATGCAAGAATAATTTTTTGGTGATTCGGTCTCAAAGCCTGTCAGGAATGTTACCCAAGAATATGGAATGTAAGTATAAATCTTGAAACTGGGAAAAATAATTGGGAAGATTATGAGGTTTTTCTCTTAGCTTCATCTTTTAATATAAAGTTGTAAACTGTATCCATATCTATTACCTTGATTTAATGAAGAAATATGTACAAGAGATATTTATTTATAGTGTTTCTGATGTGTTTCTCTCTATCTTAATCGGGGTTTCCACAATGATGAAGGGTCACCATGACCATAACCATGGCATGTCTTCTAAAGGAAGCATTTAATTAGAGCTGCCTTAAAGTTTCCGTTGTTTAGTCTGTTACTGTCAGGGTGGGAAGCATGGCAGCATGAAGGGGACATGGTGCTGGAGAAGCCAATAATTCTACATTTTGATCCACTAGAAGGAAAGATAGTATTGGCCACATTGGGTGGAGCTTGAATACAAGAAATGTCAAAGACTGAGCTCAGAATGGTTTGGTTCTTCCAGTTGTGCTCGGAGATTGCAGCTCTTATTCGAGTGCTTCCAGTGCCACCTCGGTCCCAGCAAGGGCCCCAGACTCGGCTTTGGGTGAAAGAAAATGGCCCGAACCAAGCAGACTACTAGGAAGTCCACCACCGGTGGGAAAGCACCCCCCCTCATGAAGAAACCTCACCGCTATAGGCCGGGGACCATGGGTCTAAGAGAGATCCATAGTTTCCAGAAATCGACTGAGCTGCTCATCCGGAAGCTGCCATTCCAGAGGTGGGTGAGGGAGATCGCCCAGGATTTCAAAACCGACTTGAGGTTTCAAAGTACAGCCATCGGTGCCCTTCAGGAGGCTAGGGAAGCATACGGGGTGGGGTTGTTTGAAGATATCAATCTGTGTGCCACCCACTCCAGCTCACCATCATGCCCAAAGACATCCAGTAGGTTAGCCGGATATGGGGGGAGAGAGCTTAAGTTGAGGTAGTTTTTATGGCATTTTGTAGTAAATTCTGTAAAATACTTTGGTTTAATTTGTGACTTTTTTTTTGGTAAGAAATTGTTTATAATTTGTTGCATTTGTACTTAAGTCATTCCATCTTTCACTGAGGATGAATGGGAAGAATGACTGTTCACAGACCTCGGGGATGTGAGCACTGTGGCTCAGGAGAGACAAGTTGCTAATATGCAGAAGGGATGGGCGATACTTCTTGCTTTTCATGATTCATGTTTCTGTATGTTAATGACTTGTTGGGTAGCTATTAAGGTACTAGAATTGGTAAATGTGTACAGGGTTCTTTTGCAATAAAACTGGTGATGACTTGATCCAAGTGTTTAACCACATACTGGAGATACACATTTTAGGCACAGTTTCCTTAAAAAAAAAAAAAAAGTAAACCACATACCACATACTAGAGATACACATTTTAGCCACAGTTTCCTTAAAAAAAAAAAAAAAAAAAAAGTAAACCTGGCAGCTATAGAATACACTATGTGCATTTATAATAGGTATTTTATATATTGTAGTGTTCAACATTTTTTTTTTCCAAGACAGGTTTTCTCTGTATAGCCCTGGCTGTCCTGGAACTCACTTTGTAGACGAGCCTGGCCTCAAACTCAGAAATCTGCCTGCCTCTGCCTCCCGAATGCTGGGATTAAAGGCGTGAGCCACCACGCCTGGCATGTTCAACATTTTTTTTTTCTATCTTTTTTTATTTTTATTTTTATTTTATTAGATATTTTCTTTATTTACATTTCAAATGCTATCCTGAAAGTTCCCCATACCCTCCCCCGGCCCCTGCTCTCCTACCCACCCACTCCCACTTCTTGGCCCTGGCATTCCCCTGTACTGGGGCATATAAAGTTTGTAAGACCAAGGGGCCTCTCTTCCCAATGATGGCCTACTAGGCCATCTTCTACAATATATACAGCTAGAGACACGAGCTCTGGGGGTACTGGTTAGTTCATATTGTTGTTTCACCTATAGGTTTGCAGACCCCTTCAGCTCCTTGGGTATTCTCTCTAGCTCCTCCATTGGGGGCCCTGTGCTCCATCCAATAGCTGACTGTGAGCATCCATTTCTGTGTTTGCCAGGCACTGGCATAGCCTCACAAGAGACAGCTATATCAGGGTCCCTTCAGCAAAATTTTGCTGGCATGTGAAATAGTGTTAGGGTTTGGTGGCTGATGATGTTTAAATGAAATGTTTTACATTCACAAGTGTTGGGGAGTCTTGTCATTAAGGTGTGTGTAATTTAGTCCAGTTGGTATTTCCTGATTAGACTGCATTTGTTTTTAACAAAGTAGAAAAATGCTATGTGTATTAAACCTTGCATAAGTCCTCATTCTACCACATGTTCACTAACCCCTGACCTTCTGGCTGGTAACACAACACTAACACTAACGGGGATTTTATTTATAAGGGCTCTAGAGTAAAATAGCTAGTTATTCACATCAGCATCATCCAATACTAATCTAGTTAGTGCAGATTTTCATTGTGTTTGGTTTTAGACCTAGAATGAGTTCCGTTTTGTTTCTTTTTAATATTTAAGGGGAAAACTGTACAAGGTTTGTTTTTCATTGTAGAGTTTATAAACATGGGAGTAAGAATACAGCTTCAACTCATTGGACTGCTGCCAATGAAGATGGTTTAAGTTACTCCTGCTTACTATACTGAGAAAAAAAATCCATTTTATAGAGATAGCCTTCAAGTGGTTTTTTAAAGTATCCTATTGAAATTTTTAGGTCAATTATGTATGTTGACTAAATTTACAANTAAACTTGTTTATTCAACTAAGTGTCAAACCTAAATTGAATATACAAAGCTTTTAGTGCATCTGGTATCTAGATTCTTATTTTCAACTTTTTGCTTGGTAGAAAAGGATAAAGTAACTATAGAAAGCATATGACCATCCAATACACTCTAAAAATGCAAGCATTTGCTAGCATGACAGAATTCACAAGTCTGACAAAATCCATGTTAGTGGTACATGGGTGGGCTTAACTACAACACATGTTTATATGTTCCCATGGTGTTAGAATCTGAAATTGCTTATGTTATAGGAGAAATATTTGAAATTTTAGTTTGCTGTCTTGGGTCTTTGGATCTTTGTAATTACAAATAAACTAGTAGATAAACTAGTAGATTTGGAATTTTTTCCTGGGGAGACAGTTTCTCTGTAGCCTTGTCCTCAACTCCCTCTGTAGAGCAGGTTTCCTTTGCAATGTTACCAATGGTGTAACCAAAAAATAAAAAAATAATAAGGTCAAAGACCACTGTTGCAATTTCATACTCCCACCCCCACCCCCGACAAGGCCACACCTGCTAATAATGTTATTCCTTATGGGCCAAGCATACACACACATGTGGTCTATGGGAGCCATGTCTATTGAAACTGCCACACTAGCCATATATGTGGATACATTTTTAATACAAAATACGCACAATAGATAAAAGCATTAATATAACCTGTTAAAGGATGTGAAAATAAAAGTGAAGATTTCATGCTAAAGGAAATATTTTAATTTAAATTAAAGAAGGTAAAAACACAAATATTCCAAAGCTGTAAAAGATGTATATATGCATTATGTTTTTGCAACTTTGGAAGGGGCTAACTTTAAAGTATTAGAAAGTTAGATCTCAACATTGATTTATTAGAAAACAAAAAGATATTTGTACTACAAATGTTAGTATATGGCTTTTCAGCACAATAGAAATCACAATAAAAGATAATGCAGGCGTGAATATATTATGTCAGTGCAGAGGGTCTTTTTTTTCCTCTTCTCAAAGAACTGAGACTCTCACACTCCCTTACATCACCATTAGTTTCCCTTGCTAAGCTCTACAGTCTTCGTTTGCCTTGGATTCACCTTGGCTCCCAGTCTCTGATTCCTCTTTGTTTATTCTATAGTGTAACACTATAAGTTCTGCAATAAACAAACTACATAGTATTCAAGATAAAGTTATAAATAGAAATAGGTATTATGCTTTTTAGGAAGAGCTGACTCTGGATGATAGCACCTTGAGATATTGGTATAATCGTAATCTAAAAGAGATTCAAAGGAAGAAAATCACACTATACCATGTGGGGCCATTTGGCAACTGCCACATTAGAGTTCCAGTTAAAGATAAATATATTGAACATTCTTCTTCATATTCTGCTAGGCCTGCCAGCATTCAGTATTTATCCAGAAGGCCTAGTGAGCAACACTAGAACATACTGAATAGTGATGAGCGTGGGATGATCGATAAATGCTAGGAAACTGTCTTCGAGCCTAGGAGTTTGAATATGTCTTATAATATAGAAATACCTTACTGATTTGGTTAGAAAGGCTTTATTCTTTCCTTTGTCTTTTCTTAGTCTGTGGTTATAGTTATTATAAATCCAGAATTTTAAAGAAAAATTCTAACATGTGAAACTCTAGTACTCTTTGTTGCAAAAGTACAAAATTTGAGAGCTCAACCCTGCCATTTCCTCATCTTTTGCATTCAGTGGAAGCAGACACAGATGCCGGGACAGCTGGTTTCACTGACAATAAGTCTTTATTGCTTGCAGGAGTGTGCCCTGAATGCCTGGGCCTATGCCTTCTGAGAATTCTGACCATCTGCCCTTTAGAAAAGCTTTTACCCGAAGTACATTACATTATCTTGTTGAAGTTCATCACACACCCAAACTGGGCTCCGGGCATTGTTGAAATCTTGATATAAACAATACTCAGATAAAATGGCTTCCTAGACTGTATATACTCTGCCTCTATTACAGAAATACAATCCTCCTAGAAACAGTTTGCCCCTGGAGAAAAATAATACATTTGAATTGTTCAGAGTGCCTGTTCCATTCAGCAACATTTTTCTAAAATATGTGAATACTAATCATAGGAAAATTCTCTTGCAGGCAGGATCATTATGGTTCATTTCCTATTGTCTTGGTTTGAAGGAATTTATTTTGCTTTCAGAGTGAAATTAGATTTCTAACAGCCTGTGAGCCATGAAGAGAGTTCAATTGGTTGTCAAATGTGAAAATCCATGATTGCTTATCTAGAAAGAAGTCCTATATGTCACAGTGGATAATGTATACATTTTTTTATATCATTTTTGAGGGGTTGGTTTTTGAAATTTGCATATAACAGTTTTTAATTCCAATGGACAAATGAAGTTGTTTCCTATGTAGTGTATGTTAAACTAACACAAAGACATGTCCCAGGGCTTTTTTTTTTTTTGCACAGAAAAGCATTTGGGGAGTTTGGGATGCCCAGAGTATGGGTCAAGCCACTCACTCAGAAATAAGAAAGGAAAATGGACATTGTGCTCCTAGACATTGAGAGATTTACCATGGGCATGGATGGAAAGAAAATTATTCCAAGGATCATAGTGTCTCACTCATAGTGGAAGCAATGTGTTTGCAACAATATTGAGAAGGGTTGTCCAGAAATAATCTGCCTATTGCATTGGCATATAACTAAGACCTAATTTTACAGTGAAGTTAGCATCAAAATTAATGGTTCTATACTTACAGAATGGTTGACCTTATGCTGCCCTCACTGTAACTAAGCTAACATCAAACAGAGTAACAGCTTTTGCAAAGCAGTTTATAACCTCCAGAGGATAGTGTAATGGCTTTTAAATAAGAAAAACTGGATTATACTGTTCAGACTCTACTGGTAGGTAGGACATCGTATAGCCTTAGGACATCCAGGGTCTTCCCCTTTCTTATTAGTCATTTTATTCATTTATATTTCAAATGATATTCCCCTCCTGGTTTCCCCTACACAAACTCCCCTCCCTATGTCCCCTCTCCTGCCTCCCCTTTACCTCTATGAGGGTGCTCCTCCACCCACACAAACACTCCTGTCTCACCACTCTCACACCCCCTTCGCTGGGGCATCAAGCCTCCACAGGACCAACTGCCTCCCCTTTCATTCTCTGCTACATGGATAGCTGGAGCCATGGATGCCTCCATGTATATGATTTGAGTGATGGTTTAGTCCCTGGAAGCTCTGGGTGGTCCAGTTAGTTGACATTGTTCTTCTTATGGAGTTGCAATCCCCTTCAGTTCCTTCAGTCGTTCCCCAGCTCTTTCATGGGGTCCCAGGGCTCAGTCTGATGGTTGGCTTTGAGTATCTGCATCTGTATTGGTCAGGTGCTGGCAGAGCCTTTCAAAGGACAGCCATGCCAGTCTCCTGTCAGCAAGTGCTTTTTGCCATTAGTAATAGTATCTGGGTTTGGTGTTTGTAGATGGAATGGATCCCTAGATGGTACAGTCTCTGGATGGCCTTTCCTTTAGTCTCTGTTCCATTTTTTGTACCTGTCTTTCCTTTTGGACAGGAATAATTCTGGATTGATAATTTTGGGTTCAGTAGGTGGCCTCATCCTTTAACTGAGGGCGTGCCTATCTACTGGAGGTGGTCTCTACAGGTTCTATCTCCTCTTTGTTGGGTATTTCAGCTAACATCATCCCTGTTGGGACCTTGGAGCCTCTAGCTTCCCAGACCCTTAGATCAAAGATGGAATTAGATTCTGACATTTGCACAAGCAATAAAATACAAGATTGAATACAGTGCCGGAAGGAAAGCTTAAAATTACTTATTTTATATTGGACCATTTTAAGGGATAAATGAAAAGAACTTTGACTCAAGAGAAGCAGTGAGATACTCACTTCGGAAGGAGAAGGGACAATTTGTCTCAATTATGTGGGTGATGCTTCTGTTATATGGAATGGAAGCACTGTAAAGACAACTTTACAAAAAGTTCAGTCATAGGTACTGAAAAATAAAGACAACTGAGTCCATAATTTTAAAAATAATAAGATATGTATTTATCTAAAAATTAATGAGGCCAGGGATGGAAAATTATGGGGGTTGCTTAAATTAAAACTAAGGATGCTTGAAGAAGCTTTAGCTTGTAAAAGAAAGCCCATTAGTATTAATCTAAAATTATTTTTAAATGGAGAGTTTGAACCAAGATAACATACATGAGTGAATAATGCTGATCCAAGAAGATATGCATTTCTAAATTAAAATCTCAATGCTAGGAATAGGTTACCCCCTACAATCTATTGTTAAGAGAGGGCACAGAAACAACGAAAAAAAAATGCAGGCAATTTCATTTCTCTAAGTCTCCCACAGCTAAATAATAAAACTTATGCAGACAGCACAGACTTTATCTGGAGAACATAAAGACTTCTGTCATGAACTTACCAGGTACTCTTTTTCTCTGCTGGTTTGCTCTCATAGTGTTAGACAGTGCTGCTCAGACTGTTGTGGGAGAAAATACATCACTGACCGTATCTAACATTTGACCCTGAATATTACAATGCTGTTCTACAGAAGGCAAGAAGTTTCCATTATTGAACTCATGTAAAGACTTTTCAAATTTTATTCTTAAATGCACATGTAAATATAGGTCCCACTCCTCACCAATGGAACTTCTCTTTACAGACAATGGAGACTGTCACAGAAAACTGCAATGGGATACAACACAGAGATGAATATATATTTGGGAACCCAACTCCAGTGTGTACCAATATCACAGTAATTGAATCTAACACTTAGGGAATATCACAAAAAGCTTTTAAGAAAAAGAATACCAAGAAGATTTTCATGGAACAGCATATCCTAGAAATGGATTCATAACTGTCAGTCCTGGAATGCTACGATAGTGTTAATATCATTAGACATGTCAACAGAATGGGGGGAGGAATTTATTAGGTCCCAATTCTAATCAAAGAACTAAAGTAAACGCATGACCACTGGAAAATGAATCTTAGTCTTTCCCAGAGATATCATCTTTATGTGCTATCCAAACAGAGAGGTTGGCCTTAAAATCAAATACACGTTGTCTACAAAATGGATTTTGTATGTTTTATATATATATATGTTTGTGTATATACGCACATATATGTAACAATAATGATTCAAGTTAGAAGGAACTAGCAACATAAATTTTATGGGGTATGGAGAAAGGTGTGTGCAAGGTAAGAGAGATTATTTTATTTCATTACAAAATTCTTAATAGATAAAAGTTGAAATTATATATCTTCCAAATGGATGTTGATATTGCACCACAGTAATTTGAATGTATTAAGTCAATGTGTTGAGAGCTGGGTGTGGTGGCACACGCCTTTAATCCCAGTACTTGGGAGGCAGAGGCAGGTGAATTTCTGAGTTTGAGACCAGCCTGGTCTACAGAGTGAGTTCCAGGACAGTCAAGACTATACAGAGAAACCTTGTCTCGAAAAAAAAAAAAAAAGTCAATGTGTTGAGGATTTTATACTATATATTGAGGATTATACATTATTATACATATTATATATAGATTATATAGTATTACATTTATAGGTTTATATACAAGCAAATATATATGTCTTTATGTATGCACACATATTTACAAACATTAACCATGTTTGTGTACATGTTTGTGTTTCAGTAAGATAGTTACATTTAAAAATTGCAGTAGAAGATTTCATCCAGACTGTTTAAGAGATATTATAGAATTTGTACATGGATAAGTGATTTTCAGAAATGCTACAGATACATTATCCTATGTTTCATCTTTTTAATAAATCATATCCCTGCTCACTTTTCAAATGCAAATTTTTTGTCTAAACTATGATGTCATCATACATGATGAATGACTCCCATTGCAACATGCTCAATAGGAATGTGTTATAATTCTAAGATGCCTTTGAATGAAAAGTAAAACTTCAAGGTTCTTTGCAAAACGGTACCTAGTTTGCAATTGATAATTCCTAAGGAAAAAAATGGTTTATATCTATTGCATGTCAGAATATTGAGGAAAATGGTTACTTTGCTGGTTATTGAATATTACCAGTTTCCACTGAGTTTCTATTTTGCTGCATTTTCTATTTTCCTGCGTGCTACAATTATCTCAGTAAAATAAGCACATCACAGTTGTACTTTCTATTAGGATACTTTCACTTCACAGGTGATTTACATTTTTTATTTTAATATTTGAGATTATATTTCAATTATATTTCTAACATCTTTTCTTGACTCCAAAATCTCCCAAGTACTGTATCCTGCTGCCGTTCAAACTTGTAGCCTTCCCCAAACTCCAATAAATACCATATTCTTAATTTGATCATTATGTTTAATAACTTGAACTTTTTTATTCTTACAATGTTAAAACTATTATATATTATAATTTCATATAATCACATATACACATGATGTAATAGGTGTACCTGCTGAGTAGTGACTTAGTTGCATTACTGAACTTTTTATTTTAAAATTGAAAGTATTATGTATATGTTATACAATATAACTTAGAAAATGTCTTTGAATATTTAGGTCTTCAAACAAATTAAAAGGATTAATTTGAAAATCTACTTACTAATGTTGCTGTGTCTGAAAGTTACAGAGAAGAAAAGAGATCATAAGTAAACCCTACAATTTATTTTAACTTTATCTCTATTTTATTTTGAGTTACCATCTCAGCACAAGCATATATCTTAATGCAAGTAATAAAAAAATTCCTGTTCTATAATAAAGAACTAGTTGACCTTTGTATAGTTAATGACTGTACATGCTGAGTGTCACAATAGGATTTTGAAGGCATTACTAAAGAAGTTTACTCTTCTTTTCTCTTGAAGGGGGATCTACCCCCTAAAATACTTGAAAATAAACATAAGTTAATAGTAGGTGCAGCCATATTTGAATCATATCCATGTTAGTTTTGCATTTCTGTGCTAGTAATTCAATGGCTAAAAACACATTTGTTGGGCTAAGATCTACCTGTCTCCTATACCTGATCCCTCATCTTATGTGAATACTTTATTTCTGGGCCATCTTTGATGATAGAAGGTGCCCACATCCTTTTGCATTGTAGCACCTTTTTATTTTTTTTCAAGGTACAGCATCTCTATTCTGGCTTCTATCATCACATGACTTAATTCCTACATCTCGAAGATGAGTGCATCATGACTCTGTGACCTCAGGATTAATTAGTATGCACTACATTAAAAATAAGTTCTATTTTCAATACATAGAAAAAAAATAAGATCATTAAAAACATTGTATAGAAAATAATGAAGTGGAAACTCCCCCCTTTCTCTTTCTCACTCTTTTTCTCTCTCACACACACACCACTTTGCATATAATTTAAAACAAATGTAAAGCTACTTCACCTCTCATTTCTTCTACAATAAGTTTTCCTTCACCTACCGAACTGATTGTTTATATTTCTTTTTTTTAATTATTAGATATTTTCTTTCTTTACACTTCAAATGTTATCATCTTTTCTAATTTTCCTTCTGAAAATCACTTCTTCCCTCTCCCCCCTCCCGCTCCTCAAATCACCCACACTTGCTTCATGGCCCTGGCATTCCTCTATACTGGGGCATAGAGCCCTCACATGACCAAGGGCTTCTCCTCCCATTGATTACCTACTAGGCAATTCTCTGCTACATATGCAGCTAGAGCCATGAGTCTCACCATGTGTTTTTTTTTTTTTTTTTTTTTTTTTTCCTCCC
>NC_034597.1:97099101-97109837 GCF_900095145.1 Mus pahari
ATTTTCTGTATCCATTCCTCTGTTGAGGAACATCTGGGTTCTTCCCACCTTCTAGCTATTATAAATAAGGCTGCTATGAACATAGTGGAATATGTGTCCTTATAACATCTTTTGGATATATGCCCGGAGAGGTATTGCTGGATCTTCTGGTAGTAGTATGTCCAATTTTCTAAGGAACCGCCAGACTGATTGATTTCCAGAGTGGTTGTACAAGCTTGCAACCCCACCAGCAATTGAGGAGTGTTCGTCTTTCTCCACATCCTTGCCAGCATCTGCTGTCACCTGAGTTTTTTATCTTAGCCATTCTGACTGGTGTGAGGTAGAATCTCAGGGTTATTTTGTTTTGCCTTTCCCTGATGATTAAAGAAGTTGGACACTTTTTGAGGTGCTTTTCAGCCATTTGGTATCCCTCAGTTGAGAATTCTTTGTTTTGCTCTGTACCCCATTTTAATAGGGTTATTTGGTTTTCTGGGGTCTAAATACTTGAATTCTTTGTATATATTGGATATTAGCCCCCTATCAGATTTAGGATTGGTAAAGATCTTTTCCCAATATGTTGGTTGCCTTTTTTGACTCGTTGACAATGTCCTTTGCCTTATAGAAGCTTTGTAATTTTATGATGTCCCATTTGTAGATTCTTGATCTTACAACACAAGCCACCAGTGTTCTGTTTGGGAATTTTTCCTCTGTGCCAGTATCTTCAAGGCTCTTAAATTTCAGTGTCTCTCATTTCATGTGGAAGTCCTTGATGTCAGGGACTCAGGGCATTACAGCTCTCACTCTTTCTCTGCAGTAAACATGATAGATCTCTCCAACCAAGGCATGCTGCCCCATTTCTGTGCTATGGCTGCACTTTCATGAGTAATGAACCTCTGTGGATTACAACTACAGTTTACAGAGAGACAATTACTCTCTCTGTTGAAAACTTGATTCCTCTACGAAGTACACTAGAAAAGTACAGTATTCTACCATTGAGAAAATATTTCTTTCGTTTTCTTTTGTCTGTTTTGGGTAGCTTCTTTATTTACATTTTAAATGTTATCCCCTTTCCCGGTTTCCCTCGCCCCCCGAAACCCCAAATACCATCTCTCTTCCCCTACTTTTATAAGGGTGTTCCACCCACCCATTCTCACCTCATGGCCCTGGCATTCCTATACACCGGATAATTGAGTCTTAACAGGACCAAGGGCCTCTCCTCCCTTTGATGTCTGACAAGGTCATCCTCTGCTACATAGGTGGCTGGAGCCATGGGTCCCTCCATGAGTATTCTTTGGTTGGTGGTTTTGTTCCTGAGATCTCTGGGGTGTCTAGTTGGTTGATAGTGCTGTTCTTCCTATGATGTTACAAATACCTTAAGCTCCTTCAGTCCATTCTCTAACTCCNCCATTTGGGACCCTGTGATCAGTTCAATGGTTGGCTGAGAGCATCCACCTCTATATATGTCTGTCAATTGTATACTGGGTATTCCAAGCTTTTGAGGTAATAACCACTTATCAGTGACTGCATATCTTGTGTGTTCTTTTATGATTGGGTTACCTCACTCAGGATGGTATTTTCTAGATCCATCCATTTGATGAAGAATTTCATGAATTAATTGTTTTTAATAGCTGAGTAGTACTCCATTGTGTAATGTACCACATTCACAATTGAACTGTCAAGATACTAGAGAGATGAACTTCTCCACATCTCCTTTGCATTTTATTCATTTATACTTCTTATGAGACTAACAGCACAGAATGAGACACTGTTTTACATACACAATTCCTTCAAGAGAAGAGCTTACTAAATATTTGCTGTAGGAGCCTCAAAACCATCATTGATTCTTCTGTATGGCTCCTCATAATTTTCATAAACTTTCTGCTTCTGGGTGATGGTAAATATGATGCAGACATAACTCTAATTGTTTGAAATCTATTATATTTCTTATAAAAATGAACTAAGTATTATTTGGGAAATGTTGGTGCCTGTATGATAATAAAGTATCAGGAATAGTGTTGTGGGTAGAAATGTTAAAATCTGGAAAGCCAAGTCATAGTCAGAATATCAGAGTAATTAATTATTCTACTGTAGACAAACTGACTGACTCTCTGAGGTTTAATAACATCCTCTAGCCACCTTAGGTTGATCTTTACTAGTGCAAGCAGTGCTTCCCTGTGAGGCACTAATGCTAGAGCCCATTGGAGCAGTCTTATGTTTGAAAAGAACCTAAAGTTTGAGAGCAATGTACCAGGAAATCCTTTCTATTTATCTGTAGCCCACCGGGTGTTATGACCAACACACATCTTGGAATTAAAACAGAGTGCAAAAATAAATTTGTAAAATTAAATTCTCAGTGAGAGTCAAATAGCACACTTTTCTTTTTGATATTAATTTTAAATTTTAATATAATTATATTTTCCAATGAGACCCTTAATGTTCAGAATATATTAAATTAAACGTTTTTGTACATGATTTTAAATTTTATTTTAAATAGATATTAAAGTCTATTCTAGAAAAATAAGCATATATATATATACTTTAAATATTTTCAGTGAATTTTTATTTAGATAAATATTCAAAGAATTTTATTTTTCTCTTAGCTAATAAATAATTTTAAGTACTTAATCTCAGTTTATATTCCTATATTCAGAAAAATATGCCTATTTTAAATTTTATCATGTAAAAGAATATTTTCTACACTGTGGCAGATATTTCTATGATCTGTATATTACCAAATGGATAGTTACTTGTATCAAAGAGTGAATTTCAAGCAAAGAATTGAGTTGTTAAATATGTTTCTTTCTGTGCAGCCTTAGATGTCTCAGAGTAATAGCAACACCTCTGGGGATCCATGTTTATTTTCAGCTATTAGTCTGAAATTAGAACTGGGATTAAAACAAGTATTACAAGCAAATATTCTTACCATATAATGACTATGGCTTAGCATTTGGTGACTTTCTGTAGCCAGTAATGTGGCACTATATGTTACATTAAGAATGTGGGTTACAGTTTGTTATACTCAGCATGTAGGGCATACTATCTTGCATTCACCATATAGTGATCATACTGCTAGAGTTTGATTTGGCATAAACAAAAACCAAACAATATAAAAGATATGTGTTGGCTAGATGTAGAAGCATGTGTTCTTATGATCTGGGTCGTTGATGCAGCAGGATCATGAGTTTAAGGTTTGGGTCAGTTGTAGAGCGAGTGCAGCCTGAACTCTATTCATCTTTGTTAAAATGCAAAACTGTTCTGATCATTTTTCCTACCTCTGTTCAATACAAATTTGCAGCATTAAGGAGAGTGCAAATTATTCTGGAACAGTGGCAAAAAAAAAAAAAAAAAGAATGTTAATATCTGAAAGTGTCAATTGTTACTGAGAAATATACACTGTCACCTTGGTGCTATACCACTTACATTGTCACCATGGTGCCTCTAGGAGCCTTACACATGACCTAAAAAAACAAGAAAAAAAACAGAAGACATGAGACTGAAAACTAGTAGAGGAGCTTTTGAGGAAGAAGTAACAGATCTCACAAAGAGGAAGGGAGAGAAAGCAGGGTCATGCAGAGAAGATGATTATAATATATTAAAGATTTGAAGGAAATATCAAATCTTAAAAAATAAAAACTTTACAAAACCTAAAGTTGGATTATTGACTATACAATTCAAAATTGAATAAGAGTGAAAGCAATCATTTTGCATTGGCCTTCTAGCCACATGGAAGCAGACTCCACTATGATTAGTAACTTTCATCTGTAACTCAGAAAATCTCACCTGAACTATTCACTGAAGTGATTTTGAAATCTAACTGATAATCACACAGGGATTTAGCTTATGAAGGTCAGTGGAGTGGTGAGGTACATCTAAGTCTTTTCAATAATGTGATGGTGACTGTCTTCAGTGTGCTGTACTGTCACATTCAAAATGTAACAGTGTGTTCTGGGCCTTATTAAGAGTCAGACACTATTGTGTAAATGTACATTTTCTGTATCCATTCCTCTGATGAAGGAAATCTGTGTTCTTTCCAGCTTCCAGGCTATTATAAATAAGGCTGTTCTGAACATAGAGATGCATGTTTCTTTGTTATATATTGGATCATCTTTTGGGTATATGCTCAAGAGTGGAATAGGTGATTCCTCATATAACACTATGTCCAATTTTCTGAGGAACTGCAAGACTGGCTTCCAAACTGGTTGTACTGACTTGAAATCCCACCAACAATGGTAGAGTATTCCTCTTTCCCCACGTCCTTGCCAACATCTGCTGTTACCTGAGTATTTGATCTTATCTATTCTGACTGGTATGAGATGGAATCTCATAGTTGTTTTGATTTGCATTACCCTGATGTCTAAGGATATTGAACACTTCTTTATATGCTTCTTGGCCATTCAATATTCCTCAGTTGAGAATTCTTTGTTTAGCTCTGAACCCCATTTTAAAATAAGGTTATTTCGTTTTCTGTGGTCTAACTACTTGATATATATATATATATATATATATATATATATATATATATATCCAATAGTGGGCTAATATATATATATTATATATATATATATATTATATATAATATATATATTAGCCCACTATTGGATGTAGGATTGGTAAATATCTTTTTGCCATGTTGTGGGATCTTTTGTCGTTTTGTCCTATTGACAGTGTCCTTTGCCTTACAGAAACTTTGCAATTTTATGAGGTCCAATTTGTTGACTGTTGATCTTAGAGCAGAAGCCATTGGTGTTCTGTTTAGGAAAATTTCCCTGTGCCCATGTGTTTGAGACTTTTCCCCCTTTCTCTTCTATTAGCTTCAGTGTATCTGGTTTTTCTGGTTTTATGTGGAGGTCCTTGTTCCACTTGGACTTGAGATTTGTACAGGGAGATAAGAATAGATTGATGTCCATTCTTCTACATGCTGACCTCCAGTTGAACCATCACCACTTGTTGAAAATGCTGTCTTTTTTTTTTCCCCACTGGATGGTTTTAGCTTCTTTGTCAAAGATCAAGTGACCATAGGTCTGTGAGTTCATTTCTGGGTCTTCAATTCTATTCCTTTAATTGACCTGCCTGTGCCTGTACCAATAACATGCAGTTTTTAATCACTATTGCTCTGTAAGACAGCTTGAGGTCAGGTATGGTGATTCCCTCAGAATTTATTCTATTGTTGAGAACAGTTTTCACTATCCTGGGTAGTTTGTCAATCCAAATGAATATTTAAATTGCTCTTTCTAACTCTATGAAGAATTGAGTTGGAATTTTGATGAGGATTGCATTGAATCTGTAGATTGGTTTTGGCAAGATGGTCATTTTTACTGCATTAATCCTGCCAATCCATGAGCATGGGTGGTCTTTCCATCTTCGAAGATCTTCAATTTCTTTCTTCAGGCACTTGAAGTTCTAGTCATACAGATCTTTCACTTCCTTGGTTAAAGTCACACCAAGGTATTTTATATTATTTGTGACTATTGTGCTTGTTTGTTTGTTTGTTTTTCTTTCAAGACAGGGTTTCTCTGTATAGTTCTGGCTGTCCTGGAACTCACTTTGTAGACCAGGCTAGCCTTGAACTCAGAAATCTGTCAGCCTCTGCCTCCAAAGTGCTGGGATTAAAGGCATGCACCACCATCACCGGCTTATTTGTGACTATTGTGAAGGGTGTTTCTCTCATTTCTTTCTCAGCCTTTTTATACTTTGGGTAGAGGAAGGCTACTGATTTGTTTGGGTTAATTTTTATACAGTCACTTTACTCAGCTATTAAAAACATCGACTTCATGAAATTCTTAGGCAAGTGGATGGAACTAGATAATATCATCCTAAGTGAGGGAGCACCCTCATTAGAAGCAGGGAGAGTGGCATAGGATGGGGGCTTCCAGGTGGGAAACTGGGAAAGGGGATATCATTTAAAATGTAGGTACATAAAATATCTAATTAAAAAAAAAGTCAAACACTATATATCAGGTAAATTCTAGAAGGAGAAAGATACAAATGTTTGTAATCAGAATGAATATTTGATTAGGAAGACACACTGACGTCAGTTCAACTCAAGATTGTTGTCATACCAAGGAAGGAATCTCTGAATGATATGTAATCTCCAGATTATATCGTTATGAGTACAGTAAGCTGAAATCCTCTCCCTCTGTCCATTTTTTCCTCTCCCTCCCCTGCCTTCCCTCCTGTATCCGTCCCTTCTTTGGCTTTCTACATGTACCACTCCATTGCAGAGTTGCTGATTATATAATATAACATCGTCATCTCCAGATCATCATTTATTCGTAGTTAATAACAAATGTCTTAGATTCTATTGTTAGATTCTATACTTTTTTTTTCCTGTTTTTATTAGATAGTTTCTTCATTTACATTTCAAATGGAATCCCCAAAGCCCCATATACCCTGCACCCCCTCTCACCCCGCCCTGCTCTCCAACCTACCCACTCTCATTTCCCAGCTCTGGCATTTCCCTGTACTGGGGCATATGATCTTCGAAATACCAAGGGCCTCTATTCCCATTCATGGCCGACTAGGCCATCCTCTGCTACATATGCAAGTAGAGATACAGCTCTTGGGGGTACTGGTTAATTCTATACTTATTTTTAATTACTAAAGCTAGAGCTTTGCAATTGTCTTTGTTTCCTCTCTATTTGCAAACTCATCAATATTTTTGAAGGAAAAGAATAAAATTTGACTTATAATCTGGCTCCCAGAGGAAGAATACAAAGTAAGGGTATCATTGAGATGGTAGTTTAAAGGCAATTCGGGCAAGTATCCCATGGATATTAACAAATGCAATTGTGTTTTTATACTTTATTATTTAACTATGAAATGAAGGGGATATTTTGTATTATACAACATTTTATGTTTCAATTTTACACTGATATTTAATAGGATATCAAATTATTATAGCTGTATTGATTCCTTTCAAAATATGCAATTAGTTTTGAGTTAAATTGAAAAAAATGACAAAGTTTTTCAGAGGCATGAAAATGTGTTTTCTAAAGATAAAATTGTAAAAGAATACAAAGATTTCATGATGTTAGTACTTAATACCTCCTTGATGCATTACCACAATAAATAAAAGCATATTTCCCCTTTGCCCCTATAATTACATTATTTGTCACCATACATTCAGTTTAGGAAAGAAATAGACAATATCAGTAAAAGATGAATCTAAACATGTAATTATGAAATGGTATATAAAACTGCCTGTTATAGACACTGAAACATATTTTCAGTCTTCTAAAAGAGGCTTGCCTTGAAATATGTGAATCAACTAGAGCCCAAATGTTTTGTTTCAAGAACAATGTCCATGTTTCAGTTTTGGTAACCTTCAGAGTACCTTCTTGCAGTAAAGAGACTAGAACTCAGAGATAGATCCTCACAGGCTCTACTTCTCTTTGTGCAATGAGTTCTGTCCTTGTCAAACGGCCACTAGAGGTCAGTTTACAGAGAGCAGCTGTTTGTCTACACAATAGCATGAGCTGTTAGTGGATTTCCTATGGACCACCTTTGCCCAAAACTCAACTGAGTGAAACCCAGTCCTTTCACTGGAAACCTTTCCTGGCTACAAAAGTTGGTCAGCTACGACTCTGTATTCCCCATTACTAGGAGTCTATATAAGGATCACCTTGATATCTTCAAGGAGATTTCCACTGTACTGTTTCTACACCCATCCTGAAGTGCTCCCCCATCCCCACTGTTTCACCCTACTCTTTCTCCCTCTACCCCATTCTCATTAACTTCTCATCAAAGTATCCCCTGCCCCTGCTCTTGCTCTCATTTATCTCCAGTATGCCCATAAAATCTATTTTATTTTCCCCTCCAAGGCAGGTCCATGGATTCCCAACTAGACTCTTTACCTTACCTCTCTGGATCTACAGTTGAGAGCTTGGTTATCATTAACTTAATGGCTGGTATTCACCTATAAGTAAATATATAGAATCTTTATCTTTCTGGGTCTGAATGACCTCATTCAGAGTTTTTTTTTTTTTTTTTTTTTTTTTTTTTTTTTTTTTTTTTTTTTTTTNTTACTTCTACCCATTTGTCTGCAAACTTCATGATGTCATTAAAAAAAAAAAAAAAAAAAAAAACCATACAGGTAAGTACCACTCTGCAGTGAAATATCCACATTTACTTTAACCATTCATCTGTTGAGGAACTTCTAGGTTGTTTTAAGTTTCTGCTAATTGTGAATAAAGCCACAGTGATCATGTGTGAGCAAGTGTCCCTGTGGTGTGGTAGGAGTGAGCTGCCTTTGAAGAGATGCCTGAGTCTGGCATAGCTGGTACTGAGGTAGATCTAGCTCTAGCTTTTTCAGAAATCATCATATTGATGTCCATAGCGACTGTAGACATGTATACTCCCACCAGCACTGGAAGAGTATTTCCCTTGCTCCATGTCTTCACCAGCATGATCTGTCATTTATGTTATTGATCTTAGCCATTTTGGTAAGCATGAGCTAGAATCTCAAAGTAGTATTGATTTGCATTTTCCTGAGGGCTAAGGATGTTGAACATTTCTTTAAGTGTTTCTCAGCTATTTGAGATCTCTATTAAGAATTCTCTGGTTTTTTAAAATTACTTTATTAGATATTTACTTCATTAATATTTCAAATGCTTTCCTGAATGTCCCCTATGGCCTCCCCCGACCCGGCTCCCCTACCCACACACTCCCACTTCTTGGCCCTGGTGCTCCCCTGTATGGGGCATATAAAGTTTGCAAGACCAAGGGGCCTCTCTGTTTACATCTAAATTGTTTTTGTTTGTTTGTTTGTTTTTTAATAAGTTGATAATTGTCCTTTTAAAAACCTGTGTTTGAATTTTTTATGAGGATTTTATTGAGTCTGTAGATTGCTTTTTGATAGGATGATCATATTTACTACGTTATCTTCCCTTCCCAGGACCATGGGAGTTCCTTCCATCTTCTGATATCTTCTATCTCTTTCTTCAATACTTCAAAGTTTTTATTATAAAATTCTTTCAGTTGCTTGGTTAGAGTTACACCCAAGATATATTATATTATTTGAGGCTACTGTGAAAAGCATTGCTTCCCTGAAGTCTTCTGCAGTTAATTGTTCATTTGCATATAGAAGGACTACTAATTTTTTGTTTGCTTGCTAATTCAGCCACTTTACTGTAAGTGATTATCAGCAGTCTGAGTTCTTTTATAGGGGCTAGCTAGAATTTAATTCATGCTAGAGATTACATTTACTGATTTTCATTATTGAGTCATCCCTGCATCTCAGGGATGAAGCCTACTAGATTTTCATGATTTTCTTGATTCGTTTCTTCTTTTTTTTTCTAGAAAGGTAATATACTTTTATTTGAAAATACATCTTTGGAATAGCATAATCCAGCCAGAGAAAGTTCTTCCTTAGAATTTGATTTTAATATATTAATACTTTTTTTATTACCGAGATTATCACCATTCATGATGGAGCAGATCTCCATGGACATTTTTACTTACTTTTTTTTACACTTGTATTTTCTTTTATTAGATATTATCTTCATTTACATTTCAAATGATATGCCCTTTCCAGGTTTCCTCTCCAAAAATCTCCTATGCCCTCCCCTGTCCCCTTCTTCCCAACCAACCCACTCCTGTTTCCTGGCCCTGGTATTCCCCTATACTGGGGCATAAAATGTTCGCAAGACCAAGGGCCTCTCTTCCCATTGATGACCGACTAGGCCATCTTCTGCTACATATGCATCTAGAGACACAAGCTCTGGGGGTAGTGGTTAGTTCATATTGTTGTTCCTTCTATAGGGTTGCAGATCCCTTCACACCCTTGAATACTTTCTCTAGCTCCTTTGTTGGGGACGCTGTGTTCCATCCAATAGATGACTGTGAGCATCCACTTCTATATTTGCCAGGCACTGGTATAGTCTCACAGGAGACAGCTATATCTGGGTCCTATAAGCAAAATCTTGTTGGCATATGCAATAGTGTCTGGGTTTGGTGGTCATTTATGAGATGGATCCCTGGTTGGGGCAGTTTCTGGATAGTCCTTCCTTCAGTCTCAGCTCTGATTTCATCATGTAATTCCTTTCATGGATATTTTGATCCCCCTTCTACGAAGGAACATAGTATCCACCCTTTGGTCTTCCTTCTTCTTGAGTTTCATGCGTTTTACAAAGTGTATCTTGGGTATTCTATGTTTCCGGGCTAATATCCACTTATCAGTGAGTGCATACCATGTGTGCTCTTTTGTGATATGGTTACCTCACTCAGGATTACATCCTCAAGATCCATCCATTAACTTAAGAATTTCATAAATTCATTGTTTTTAATAGCTGGGTATACCATTGTGTAAATTTTCAGTATGCATTCCTCTGTTGAGGGACATCTGAGTTCTTTCCAGCTTCTGAATATTATAAATAAGTTTGCTATGAACATAGTGGAGCATATGTCCTTATTTCAAATTAGAACATCTTCTCGTTATATGTCCAGGAGAGGTATTGCTGGATCTTCCAGAAGTACTATGTTCAATTTTCTGAGGAACCACCAAACTGATTTCCAGAGTGGTTTTACCAGCTTGCAATCCCACCAGCAATGGAGGAGTGTTCCTCTTTCACCACATCCTCACCAGCATCTGCTGTCACCTGAGTTTTTGATCTTAGCCATTCTAACTGGTGTGAGGTGAAATCCGGGTTGTTTTGATTTGCATTTCCAGGATGATTAAGGATGTTGAACAGTTTTTCAGGTGCTTCTCAGTCACTAGGTATTCTTCAGTTGAGAATTATTTTTTTAGCTCTGTACTCCAT
>NC_034597.1:97110787-97112927 GCF_900095145.1 Mus pahari
TTTTATATTTTTTGTGACTATTTTGAAGGGTGTTGTTTCCCTAATTTTTTTCTCCTCCTGTTTATCCTTTGTGTGGAGAAAGGTCATTGATTTGTTTGAGTTAATTTTGTATCTAGCTACTGCACTGAAGNTGTTTATCAGGTTTAGGAATTCTCTGGTGGAATTTTTAGGGTCACTTACATATACTATCATATCATCGGCAAATAGTGATATTTTGATTTCTTCCTTTCGTAATTGTATCCCCTTGAACACCTTTTGTGGTCTAATTGCTCTGGCTAGGACTTCAAGTACTATATTGNATAGGTAGGGAGAAAGTGGGCAGCTTTTTTAGTCCCTGATTTTAGTGGGATTGCCTCAAGTTTCTCTCTGTTTAGTTTGATGTTGGCTACTGGTTTGCTGTATACTGCTTTTATCATGTTTAGGTATGGGTATTGAATTCCTGATCTTTCCATGACTTTTATCATGAAGGGGTGTTAGATTTTCTCAAATGTTTCTCAGCATCTAATGAGATGATCATGTGGTTTTTGTCTTTGAGTTTGTTTATATAATGGTTTATGTTGATGGATTTCCATATATTAAACTATCCCTGCATCCCTAGGATGAAGCCTACTTGATCTTGTTGGATGGTCATTTTGATTTATCCTTGGTTTCGGTTTGCAAGAATTTTATTGAGTAATTTTCCCACTGATATTAATAAGGGGAATTGTCTGAAGTTCTCTTTCTTTGTTTGGTATTTGTGTTGTTTAGGTATCACAGTAATTGTGGCTTCATAGAATGAATTAGTTAGAGTAAGCTCTGTTTCTATTTTATGGAATAGTTTAAGGAGAATTAGAGTCAGGGCTTCTTTGAAGGTCTGATAGAAGTCTGCACTGGTCCTGGGCTATTTATTTATTTATTTATTTATTTATTTATTTATTTATTTATTTTGCTTGGGAGACTATTAATGATTACTTCTATTTCTTTAGGGGATATGTGACTGTTTACATTGCTAATCTGATCCTGATTTAACTTCGTACCTGGTATCTATCTAGGAAATTGTCCATTTCATCCAGGTTTTCCAGTTTTGTTGATCATAATCTTTTGTAGTAGGATTTAATGATGTTTTGGATTCCTCAGGTTCTGTTGTTATGTCTCCCTTTTCATTTCTGTTTTTGTTAATTAGGATACTGTCCCTGTGCCCTCTAGTTAATCTGGCTAAGAGTTTATCTGTTTTGTTGATTTTCTCAAAGAACCAACTCCTAGTTTGATTGATTTTTTTTTTTTTTTGTATAGTAATTTTTGTTCCAAGTTGGTTGATTTCAGCCCTGAGTTTGATTATTTCCTGCTATCTACTCCTCTTGGGTGAATTTTCTTCCTTTTGTTCTAGAGCTTTTAAGTGTGCTCTCCAGTTTCTTTTAGGCGGTACTTAGAACTATGAGTTAATCTCTTAGGACTGCTTTCATTGTGTCCCATAAGTTTGGGTATGTTGTGGCTTCATTTTCATTAAACTCTAAAAAGTTTTTAATTTCTTTCTTTATTTCTTCCTTGACAAAAGTATCATTGTGTAGAGTGTTGTTCAGCTTCCACGTATATATTGGCTTTCTGTTATTCATGTTGTTATTGAAGACCAGCCTTAGTCTGTGATGATCTGATAAGATGCATGGGATGATTTCAATATTTTTGTATCTGTTGAGACCTGTTTTGTGACCAATTATATGATCAGTTTTGGAGAAGGTACCATAAGGTGCTAAGAAGAACCTATATCCTTTTGTTTTAAGATACATTTTTCTGTAGATATCTGTTAAAACTGTTTCTTTCATAACTTCAGTTAGTTTCATTGTGTCTCTGTTTAGTTTCTGTTTCCAAGGTCTGTCCATTGATGTGAGTGGGGTGTTGAAGTCCCCCACTATTATTGTGTGCTGTGCAATCTGTGCTTTGAGGTTTACTGAAGTTTCTTTAATGAATGTGGATGCCCTTGCATTTAGAGCATACATGTTCAGAATTGAGAGTTCATCTTGGAAGATTTTACCTTTCATGTGTATGAAGTGTCCCTCCATGTCTTTTTGATAACTTTAGGTTGGAAGTCGGTTTCATTCAATATTAGAATGGCTACTCCAGCTTGTTCATTGGAACCATTTGCTTAGAAATTTTTTTTTCCAGC
>NC_034597.1:97113197-97128432 GCF_900095145.1 Mus pahari
GGAGTTTTTCCTTTATTATCCTTTGAAGGGCTGGATTTGTGGAGAGATATTGTGTGAATTTGGTTTTGTCATGGAATACTTTGGTTCCTCCATCTATTGTAATTGATAGTTTTGTTGGGTATAGTAGCCTGGGCTGAGATTTGTGTTCGTTTAGGGTCTATATTACATCTGTGAGGATCATCTGGCTTTCATAATCTCTGATGAGAAGTCTGGTGTAATTCTAATAGGTCTGCCTTTATATCTTACTTGACATTTTTCCCTGAGTGCTTTTAATATTCTATCTTTATTTAGTGCATTTGTTGTTCTGATTATTATGTGTCAGGAGGAATTTCTTTTCTGGTCAAGTCTATTTGGACTTCTGTAGGCTCCTTGTATGTTCATGGTCATCTCTTTCTTTAGGTTAGGAAAGTTTTCTTCTATAATTTTGTTGAAGATATTTACTGGCCATTTAAGTTGAAAATCTTCCCTCTCATCTGTACCTATTATCGTTAGGTTTGGTCTTCTCATTTTGTCCTGGATTTCCTGGATGTTTTGAGTTAGGATCTTTTTGCATTTTGCATTTTTTTGATTGTTATGTTCATGTTTTCTCTGGAACCTTCTGCACCTGAGATTCTCTCTTCCATCTCTTGTATTCTGTTGCTGATGCTTGCATCTATGACTCCTGATTTCTTTCTTAGGATTTCTATCTCCAGAGTTGTCTCCCTTTGGGTTTTCTTTATTGTTTCTACTTCCATTTTTAGATCTTGGATGATTTATTTCAATTCCTTCACCTGTTTGGTTGTGGTTTCCTATATTTCTTTAATGGATTTTTGTGTTTCCTGTTTAAGGACTTCTCTCTGTTTAGTTATGTTCTCCTATATTTCTTTAAGTGAGTTATGGACGTCCTTCTTAAAATCCTCTACCAGCATCATGAGATATGAATTTAAATCCAAATCTTGCTTTTCCTGTGTGTTGGGGTAACCAGGACACACTGTGGCGGGAGTACTGTCTTCTGATATTGCTTAGTGTTCTTGGCTTCTGTTAGTAAGTTTCTTACATTTGCCTTTTGCCATCTGTTAATCTCTGGTGTTAGATGTTCTAGCTGTCTCTTGCTGGAGCTTGTTCCTCCTATGAGTCTGTTAGCTCTGTCAGCACTCCTGGGAGACCAACTTTCTCCTGAGTCTCAGGGGTCGGAGCACTCCCTGGAGGCCAACTCTCCTCTAGTAGGGAAGGTGCACAGAGGACTGAGGACCATCTTTGCCTCCTGGCTGAAGATGAAGGCCTGAAACAGCCCTGTCTGATTCGTTTCTTCTTAAAATTGATATTTACAGGTAAGTTGCTTGCCCCAAGCCATTGTCAAATTAAAATGTCAGCACTTTACTTAGATATTGCAACTATCGTTCCTTTTAGTCCTTTATTGAGAACTTTTAACTAACTGCATAGTCAGTTCAATTTTCATGTGTCATAGTGGATTTTTACAGAATCTTTCTAGTTTCTTTTTGTATTTTCTTCTGGCCTTTGCTTCAGTAAATGTACATGTGCTTACTTTGATGTTTAAGTAAAAATAATAATAATAATAATTTAAAAACCTAAAAGATTTCTGGGAACCTATTCCCCTTTGTATCACAATTCTATGCTTATCAAAATAACCTCTGTGTTGAATAGAGGCTATTCTGATAAACCAAAGTAAATTTGGTGGCAGATTGAGGATTCAAAAGGGTTTCTCTTTTACCTAATGACACTGGATGGCCTTGAATATTATTAATCACATTTGGTTCCTTCAGGTGCAATCAAGAAAATGATGAAAAGTCCTGAACACAGGTTTGAATAATTTATTTCACCACTCATTGAAGTTGCTCTGTTGTTCCATGAAATTTCAAAATTCTAAGAGGGGGGAAAATAAAAGATTAATGTTCCATAAAATCTGCAGCATTCTGCTGTATGTGAGATTACATAAAATTTACTTAAAACTGTACTTTAACAACTATGATTGAATGGAAATTAGTACCTTAGGTTTTTTAGATTCAGTAACTATTAGGTCATGGTTTGTTATATTATTTCAGAGTATGATTGTTTTATATATATATATATATATATATATATATATATATATATATATATCAAGTATAATCAAGGTCCTTTAGAAATCCATGGTAGGATATTTACTAATAAAATATAATTAAATGACAACAATAATGAGAAATATCACCACCCATAGTGCAAAGTTCAATAATTTTCAGCAGAAGTTGATTTGGGGATCTACTAAGTGAAACAAATCACTAGGTGTGAATTCCTGTGTGACTCCTGCACTCCACCAAGGGCAAATTCTAGTGCGCTCTGCGAAGCCGGAACTAACATTAAAATATGAGCTTTTTCTCACTGACTTTCCCAGATTTCATCACCCTTCATTCATCTTTTCAAACCCTCGAACGAGGGATATTTATTTCCTTCCTGGCTTATTTCTACTACCAGATGCTTTAGAAGTTTCCTTTCAGACCTGAATAACATCTATTCTCTCCTGCAAGTTTGCTCGCCTTTTCTATCCTTAAAGTATAGCCAAGGATATGAAAAAATAGTAAATCATCTCACTACTAATCCACAAAATGAGACTTCCATGGCTATATGTTTTCTATTCATAGCTGTATTTTCCCATTTGTGAAATGGAGAAATGAATTCTTGCACTGGAACCTTTGTTTTGTGATTATCAAAAGACATGACTATGTGAAAGCAAACTTAAGTAGCTTAAGGAAGTAACCTGTTTCATATCTGAATTAAAATTATTTTTCGCATTACTGCAACAAAACATTTATTTAGTTCTGCTTATGGTAAATTACTCGTTGCATAGGCTAAAAGTAATTGCCCCTGTTAGATGGAAAGTGCTAATCTCTCCATATGTTCCGCAGGCCCTGTCTTCCCCCAAGTTAAAAATCAAGTTATTTTCCTTTCTACCCTTCTTGCACTGTCTGTGTGAGCTCTAAACACCAAATGCTCTATACCGCCACCTCCTACTTTGTAATATTGCTTTAAAAGTCAACAGCGTTGGCCTTTATTAGAGTCCATGACCCTGGAAAGCAGTGGTGATTAAAGAGATGCCATTCTATCTCTGACCTCGCCAGTGATTTGGACAAGGATGGAAGATTCTCTCCGTCCATCCAAGTGACACAGTCAGACTCCTATCCTCCAAATGCCATTTTTTACATTGCAAATGATTAGTTGAACTTTTTGCACCCACTGACAAAATTGTAAAAATAATAACCTTGACCAAATTGTAATTAAGATATCTCTTCTCACTCTCCAGATCCATGCTTTTTTACCCTTAGCTTGAATCAGCATGGAAGCTTTTCTCTTTTTTTTTTCCTCTAGATTTCTTTGGTGTCTGTTTTATTATTATTATCATTATCATTATTATTATTATT
This sequence comes from Mus pahari, assembly GCF_900095145.1. Classification (NCBI taxonomy): domain Eukaryota; kingdom Metazoa; phylum Chordata; class Mammalia; order Rodentia; family Muridae; genus Mus; species Mus pahari. The sequence goes on from NC_034597.1 coordinate 97,116,593, forward strand.
ATTTCCTTTATTTACATTTCAAATACTATCCTGAAAGTTCATATTGTTGTTGCCCCTATAGGGTTGCAGACCCCTTTAGCTTCTTAGGTACTTTCTCTAGCTCCTTCATTGGGGACCCTGTGTTCCATCCAATAGATGGCTCTGAGTATCCACTTTGTATTTGCCAGGCACTGACATATCCTCACAAGAGACAGCTATATCAGGGTCCTGTCAACAAAATCTTGATGGCATATGCAATAGTGTCTGGGTTTGGTGGTTGTTTATGGGATGGAACCCTGGATGGAGCAGTCTCTGCATAGTCCTTCCTTCAGTCTCAGCTCTGAACTTTGACTCTGTAACTCCTTCCATGGGTATTTTGTTCCCTATACTAAGATGGACGAAGTATCCACACTTTGGTCTTCCTTCTTCTTGAGTTTCATGTGTTTTTCAAATTGTATCTATAGCTAGAAGCTGGAAAGAATTCAGATGTTACTCAACAGAGGAATGGATACAGAAAATGTGGTACATTTACACAATGGAGTACTACTCAGCTATTGAAAACAATGAATTTATGAAATTCTTAAGCAAATGGATAGATCTGGAGGATATCATTCTGTGTGAGGTAACCTATTCACAAAAGAACACACATGATATTCACTCACTGATAAGTGGATATTAGCTCAGAAACTTAGAATATCCAAAAATACAGTTTGGAGTTGAGTTCTTTAGTGAGTTCATGCTGCTCAGTACAAGCCAGCAGAGGCAATGAAAGCCAGAGAATAAAAAGAGCCAGAAAATGAGAAAAAAAATCCCAGACTTTGTTTGAGATCAAACACAGCAATTCAGTGAAAACCCAAGAAAAGACAGTTTGAATCAGTCAGCTTGGAGAGGAGTTCAAGCTCTAACAGCTGAGTTGAAGCAGCCACCCAGAGTTCAGGAAGACCTAGAAAGGGTGAGTTTATTCAGCAGTAAGTCTCTGAGAGGACAAAAACATCTGGCAAAGAAAAGTTACTTTTATGTGTTTCTTTCTGTAACAAGTACATTGACATCCAATACAAAATGCATAATAAGTACGAACATGTAGTTTTTACTAAAAATAATGAATTATTGAACTTTATTAATACAGTGTCAAGAGAAGAAAATGGAGATACTGGACTATGTTCTTAGATAATTTTAAAACTTGAATAAGGTAATATTGGATATATATTCACCATTAAATCTCTGAAATCCCAAAACCTCATGTGATGGATTGAATTGAATGATAAAAATCTGGCAAACCAATAAAATACTCATATAAGTGTGCATATAGCCAAAGGACTTAGTAGACTGTATTCATTAATTTTGCATTACTATTACCAGAATATCAGAGAATATATCAAAACTATGGGTTATTCAGTCCCATAGTTTTAGAGGTGCATTCATACTGTGTCAAGGAATACAAGACAGAGCAGAAGTGTTCACATCATGCCAGTCAGGAAATAGAAAAAAAAAAACAACACAAGATATGGCCACACTTCTGTTCATAGAACTATATATCAATTAGAAGTCCTATTGGGAGTTCTAAGCCAGTCCGTATCACATATCCACATATCTTGACAATGTTTCCAAGAAAAAAAAGAAATGATCAAAAATAAACAGAGAAAAGAGGGATACTGTGAATGATTGAGAGAGAGAGAGGAGAGAGAGAGAGAGAGAGAGAGAGAGAGAGAGAGAGAGAGAGAGAGAGAGAAAGGAGAGAAACATAGTGGGAACAAGTCACTAATTACATCATCTCTGGAGACACCTTCACAGACAGACTCACTAATCTTCCTCTGCGCTTTAAGTCAAGTACACAAGATTAGCCATTACAGAAGATTTTAAAATAAAATTTAAATTCAATTAATAAAGATGGAATAAATACAGAAGTTGGAGAATTATTTCACTGTAAATGTTATTGATTAAAGAAAATATTAGTTTATGGATCCTAAAATGAGATGACCAAAAAAAAAAACTGAAGAATGCGGTATTATAAGACTAAATGATCCTTACCAGGACCCATTTTTTCATTAGAAGGTGAGCATGGTAACTGTACAGAACTGAAACAGCAGTAGCTTTAATTGACCTAAGAGATAGGTTTGGATTACACCAATAACCAGGCACATTAGCATAACATGTTTCTACTTAATTTCTACTAAAGAAGATTTTTCTTTTTAATAGCAGACTAAGCAAATTTCATGAGAATTATATACTTACTGAGATGAAGAAAATACTACTACAGTAATAATAATAATAATAATAATAATAATAATAATAATAAACTACACATGATGAAACCTAAGTTGATAGACTACAATTAAACCACTAGTATTTTTAAAATGTCAAGATTATTAAACCACAGGGAAGACCACTCCCAAGACAACCTCTGCCCAGCATCACCTAGCTTGAGTTGGGTATAACATGTCTGAGGCCATTCCTGACATAACCTCAGACACCCAGGGGGCCCAGGCAGCATTAAAATGATCAAGTACATGCTGTGGAGATGGACGAGGAGAAGGATGTGTACCTATTGAAAAGTCAGAACTGAAGACTCAAGGATTGTGAGGAACAGACTGATGTGGGTAGCCTCTGATTCCACCAAATACCATGGTGAGGCCATGGCCTGTGATGCCGCTAAAGTGTTCTTGGTTGTCTTAGTATTTTATTGCCATGAAGAGACACCATGACCACGGCAACTCTTATAAAGGAAAACATTTAATTGGAGCTATAATTTCAGAGATTTAATACATTGTTGTCATGGAAGGAAGCATGGCATCATGTGAGCCGGTATGTGCTGGAGGAGTTCTACAAATGTTCTATGTCCTGAAACAAAAGCAATCAGGAGATTACCACCTGCAGACAGCGAAGAAGAGAGTTGAATTCTACACTGGGCAGAATTTAAGCCTAGGAGAAATCAAAGACCACACCACCATGACTTATCCCCTCTACATCTACTTTACCAAGGACACGTATCCTAGGATTGTCATTTCATGTGGGCTAAACATTCAAACACATGAGGCTATGTGGGCCAAACCTATTCAAACCATGACAGTGGCTCTGCAGTGGCAGGGATCTGTTGCCACCAAAGCACAGTCAGATGTCCCTGGTCTGTGTTACTGCATGGGGCCGTGTTGGTGTCTGAGGGTAAGCAGAACTTGCCTGATCCTTCATCTGGACATCTTGGAAGGACTTTATCTGCCCCTTCCAAGTGCAGAACTTGGGAGAGCATCTCTGAACTCTGTCCATGAAACACAGTAGAGTTATCCTTGGTTACAGGAGTTGTAGGGATCACAGAAGAGCTGAGAGTGTGAGTGTGGGTGAGCTGGCCCTGCCACTTTGCGGATGTGAGTGAGAGATGCCCTCCTCACACCTCACCCTGGCCCTTGGGGTCATGAGAATAGGAAAGCTGGTCCTGCCCTTCACCAGCTCCAGAACTTGGGCAAGCAGACCCTGCACATGCCTGGGCATCCCAGTAGAGGCAACCCTAGGGATGAGGACATGGGTGAGCTGGCCCATAACTTTTCTACTATTTGATGGCTTGGTCAAAGAATATATGCCTTCCCCCTTTCTTCAACATGTGTAGCACCCAGGAAAGCTGGAACTGTTCCTCACAGGATTCATCTTCTTGGGAGATTGACCCTGTAACTAGACTGGGAAGCACAATAAATGGAATGGGCACCTGACTCTGGTTGTGGGGGTTGTAGGTGAGCCAGCGCTAAGTGCAGGAAAGCAGCAAAAATGTATCAGCACCCACTGGTTGCAGCACTCTGGAAACAAGCCTGTACCTCTTCTCAGCAGCACAGTAGAGCTGGCCCTAACTGTGGAGGTGCAAGTGAGTCAGCCCCAAAGGCATGCATGGGAGAACTGGCTCTAGCCCTTGGCAGCTGTGACGTTGGATGAGTGAGCCAGAGCAGTGCTGGCAAACGTATCCTGATGGTGTGGATGCAGGAAATCTGGCAGGTTCCTCAGTTCAGATACTACCACCCAGGCACAAGGCTGTGAGTCATCCCTCCCCAACATCTAACCCTGAGATGAGCTGCTGGAGCTCTTGAACGGGTCAGGCCCTTCAGATGCAAAGTGACTGAAGTACATAACAGAAGTCAGAAGTCAGAGGCCTTGACTTCATTCCAGAGAACATTTGCAAGCAAAGTGTGGAGGAAAAAAAAAAAAAGCATCCTCTGGGAAACACCAGGACACACTATGGTTTCCACAGTGAGGTCCCAAGGGTAGGCAGAGAATGGGTTTGGAAGAATGAGGAGATGGCTGGGATTGGGGTGCATGATGTGAAATTCACAAAGAATCAATAAGAAGTTAAATTTTAAAAAAAGTTCATTAAATAACAAAAGTGAAGATGCCTCAATCCTACTCAGGAGGGAGAAGAAAGCAGTCACTGGGGGCAGAGAGAGCAAGGCACCTGTATGGAAAAGGGGACAGGGAGGGGAAGGGCAGAACAAGATCAGGTAATGTGTGTGTGTGTGGGGGGGGGGGGGGGCAGGACTAAAGCCCTGAGGGCCAGCATAAAGAATGGGAATTAGCAGCTGGGACTGGTGGCACACGCCTTTAGTCCCAGCACTTGGGAGGCAGAGTCAGGCAGATTTCTGAGTTCAAGGCCAGTCTGGACTAGAAAATGAGTTCCAGGACAGCCAGGACTACACAGAGAAACCCTGGCTTGAAGAAACAAAACAAAACAAAACAAAACAAAACAAAACCAAAAAACAACAACAACAACAACAAAAAAAGAATGGGAATTAACAACCTCAAGAGGCAGGAGGTGGGCGGACCCTCCAGAATGTACCAGAGACCTGATAGGTGAGAGACTGTTAGGACTCAAAGAGAAGAACCTTGGGTGGAATGCTCTACAATGGGGAGGGGAACTTGTAGAGTCTACCTGACTTCAAGGGGATGGATGGGGTTGTCATCCCAAAGTCAAAAGCTCCCTCTAACCCATAATTGTTTCTGTCTGAAGGCACTGCAGGGACAAAAAATGGAGAAGAGCATGAGAGAAAGGAAGTCAAGTGACAGGTTCAGATTGGGATTCAGCTCCAGGAGAGGCTCCAAGGCCTCCCTGTTACTGATGGTGGACAGGAGCCTAGCATGGTAGCCCTCTTAGAGGCCTTAAAAAAAAAACAGCTGAAAAAGTCAGATGCCAATACTAGTACTCAACCAATAGAAGGAAGCCGGGACTTTTGTGGTTGAATTGGGGAAAAGATGGAAGAAACTGAGGAGGGTGGCCCCATGGCAAGACCAGCAGTCTCAACTAACATGGACAGCCCCCCCCCCCCCCGAGATCTCTCAGTGAACCACCAACCAGGCAGCATATACCAACTGATATGAGGCACCTGACCATATACAGCAAAGGACTGCCTAGTCTGGCCTCAGTGAGAGAAGATGCCCCTAACCCTCAAGAGACTAGAAGCCACAGGGAGTGGGGAGGTCTGGTGAGGTGGGGTTAGATGTGTGAGGATATCCACTTTGAGATGGGCGGAGAGGGGTAGAGGTATGTGATGGGGGAGTGGCCAGGGGGCAGACCAGGAGGAGGATGACGTCTGGACTGTAAAAATGAATTAAAGAATATGAATAAATGATTTTTTTTAAAAAAAAATAACAAAATGGTTTACATTTTTCTAATTTAAAGTTCAGAAGAATCTTTGATAGTGTGTGCCTATGAGAAAGAGGAGTTTGTTCCAAGGGGAGTTTAAATATTTAGAAATAAACTACCATGAACTAGAACTGACACACATCCTATAGAAAGGTCAAGACTTTTATATTTTTAAAAATATAAATATAAAGGTAAACCCAAAACAAAACTGACAAGATGAATAAATATAGCATGAGTTGAAATGTATAAAACTTTATGATATGGCCACACCTGGACAGAATAAACCTAATACCACAGCAATTTGCTTCACAAGGCTGGTCTCTTCATAGTACTTTTCTCTGGGAAATGTTCCTGTCAGCTTTGGTTCCCCCTGTCTTTCAGCGATACATTTCTTTATTTGTAGCTCTTGGGTGATTTTTTTTTTCTTATACTATTCTATTCTGAATGCCCATGATTTTGCTCCTTGAGAAAATTATCGTCACTATTATCTTATGTGGGAATATTCTTTCGTTTTCTTCATTTTGTAAGCACGTGGTCTCTGATTCCCAGCTTTCAGGTCTGTCTATTTGTCACAGCTATTCATTATTGTTTTCATACAGTGAGGCTGTGCAGTTGACTTACCCAGATTCAGAGTCTGATTTCAGCCTGAACTCTCTCTGTGACAAAGACTGAGTCTCGATAATCTTCAGACTTCTCACAGGTTAAATGAGGATAGAGATAATTATCCCATAAAACCAGTAGAACAGAGGATCACTCACGGATGACAAAGAAGGATGAGACTGGAGAAGGTGAATCGTAAGTTCTTGCACAGAAATGTGATGTATGTTAGAGCAGAAGAAAAGCTATCACGTTAAGAGGATTATTTGAAGCCTATTGTCTAGCTGTTAAAAATAAAACAGTGTGATAAGAACTACGGAGAACAGTAGGAGGCTATTTGTGTTCATCACTTAACATTAATCCAGATGACAAATAATTATAGATCCACATCTCAGTGTTAGGCAATTATACAGAGAATCGGTGAATAAGTTCTTCAATAGGGTAAAAGCCATGTACCCTAGTGACAAAAGCAATAATGCTTGTCTGGAAAAGAATTGCTGCATGCTCACATGGAAAATGAATGATCAGAGAATCAGGAGATAGGAAAGTGTTTTAATCTGTGAGGACAGAGGACGTTGAGTGACCGTAACAGCAGAGTAAAATTTAGGACTGCACCATGGCAGGAAAATAGAGGAACTAGCAACTTTAGGAAGTAATTGTGATTTAAGTGCTTTCTAAATGCAGGCTTCAGTTGTGTACAGTAAAAATCCACCAGGCTCAAAATTGTTAAATGAATATTAACTTTATAAGAAATGTCTATTCACTTCTTTCCCCATATTAATAAATGAGATTATATTTTGTCACTTTCAATCTCTTTAGCAAGATGAATTTCATATATATATATATATATATAAATATAAATTTATTTTCAGGTGTAATATTTATACATGTGTGTTCACCCATGAACACATGCATATGCACAAATTTGTGGAAAGGGTTAATATGTGTATGTGTACATGGGGAGGCCAAAAATCAATTTTTTTGATACTGTTCCCTTCTTTTTTACATTTTAAAGGTTGTCCCCCTTCCTGGTTTCCCCTCTGCAGCCTCATATCCCATCCCCTTCCTCCCTGACTCTATGAGGATGCTCCCCTCACTCACCTACACACTCTCACCTCATGGCCATATCATCCCCTTATCCTGCAGCATGGAACATAAAAAAACAATAAAGATATTGTTCTTTAGTTGACATCAACTATTTTTTTTTTGATACCTTATCTTTCAATGGCTTGAAAGTCATCATGAAGGGTGACTTGATGGGCTCAGCAGTCCCAGGGATCAGCTGATTTTCTGTCTCCCTAGTTTTGGGATTCGATTACAAATCACTCCTTTCCTTTACAAAAATTGTGGGGGATCAAAATTTCTACAGCACTTAGTTTGCTGGTATCTACTTTAGTCCTATTTCTTAGTTCTTATGATTTTTATATCAATGTATTTAAATTTCTAATTTCATAATTTATTGAGGATATAATTTTGCAAATTACAAACAACTCTATTAAGATATCTGCACATGTCTATATGAGATTTGTGGAGTATATATATAAATATATATCATTGTGTAGATATGTCATGCACATACATATAAAATTTTAAAACTATTATTTTTATTTGTGATTCTTCTGATTCATCATTTAGGCAGAAATTACTATTGTTGCAACAAAGTAATTTTAATGCAACCTACCTATTATCTATCTTATACCCAATGTCCATCACAGATCAACAGTGAGTTCTATACATTTTATTCAATTCTGCAGTTGATCCTGACAATTTGAGATTCATTAAGACAGCACAGAGTAATAAAATACTCTTATCTGCTTTGTCCAAAAGACTATCTTCTAGTGACATGTAATCATTTGATTAAGATAATTTAAAAATAAATAATACTCTAAATAGAGCTCCTGAGTCATTCAGGAACACTTCAAATATTTCATACCTCATGTTCTCAGTGAGCATTTCATTCCAGAAAACTAATTTTATTTGACCATGTCACGAGCAGACAATTCTAGTGAACCATGCTCTATTAGGACAGGGGATATGGGGATTTATCCTATATACTACAGTTATTTGCTCATAATTGAAGAGCAATTGCCATTGACTTGAACTAGTCGAGAGATTTTGCTAAGTTCAGAATAACTAACAAAGAGTTCCCTACCTGGTAACCATTTTATTTTAAATGGAAAAAATAAAATACTCTATAGAAAATTTTAAAAATCCAAGGATTCTCCACATTAATAGGTATAATTTGAGGGTTATAGTCATTTTTTTCTTCCATCACTGTGAGGACAAACATGGAAATAAAGGAGGATTATTGCTTGGACTTATGGTTTAAAAGTACAGTCCATCCTGGAACTTAAGAAAGGAAAGTAGCAGTTGATGCAGCTGGTCGCATTATATCCACAGAGAAGACACAGAGATGCGACGAATGTCCAGACTTCTCTTACTTTCTATCCAGGCCAGGATCCTAGCCTACAGATTATGCTTACAGTGAACCCAAGTATTTTCCACTGCATTCTCACCTAACTGGAACACTTACTTTGATATGGAGTTCCAAATTTGTAGTCCTCACCTTGCATTTTGTAATTATATCTTGTTCTAAAACAAACGATTTTATCTTTTGTTTTGTTTGGAATCATATGAAGAAGATTCTGACAAGTTATATCACAATCTTTGTTTTATACTAAAATGATTATTAATAAAAGGATTCAGAGTATTCCCTTAGAAGTATCTATAAATACCCAAATCTAAAATATTCTGTAAAATGTTGTCACGCTGAAAACACATGACTTGGACTTCCTAGTGGTTTTCAAGATTCCATAGTGTGACTGTAGGGAAACTAAGAATATGTCTTCAAGAAGCATTGTGGCAATTTAACAGGGTCATATTAATGTTGAAAAGAAAACAGATAAGAAATCTGATAAACATATTCTGGGTATGAGGCAAAAACCCCTAAAGTTTATGTTAATATTGTTGAATTTTAATCTCTAAAAAATGATCCTCTATAAAGTGGACAGAAATAATAAGAGCCAAGGAAATGTAATTTTCATTATCTATATAAGAGGATAAAATTCAAAATTCAATAACTTTCATTTCTTTAAGTTTTAAGAACTTATCTGAGTTTGATTCTGTTTCTAGATCTTTTATGAGGATTTGTCAAATCAGTTGTACCAATTATTAGAGACAGGGTAAAGATGAAAGAGAATATGGTCTATCAGGACGCTGCATAACGAAATCTTTTATTTTGCTATGGATTTAGGGATGGTTTCTATTTTCAAAGTTGCTCATATTCCATAATTTATAAGAGAATGCAGTTTAAAAGTATAAGAAAAATAAAAACCACAGCTCTGTTCCCGAAACACTGTAGATTCATTTCAGCAGACAGAATCATTAACACATTTGAATACGTTAATGGCAAATTAACTCTCTTTAGACTGACTGCTTGGGAAGGTATCTTAGAAAGGAGACGAAACCTGCTTACAATAGCGACTTCTAATACAAGTTTTCCATTAGCTACCATAATAATGATAGTTCAGAAAAGATCCACTCCCATTTGCTATAAAATGAGTTATGGAAAAAGTGTTGGGTATCAATTTTACACTCCAGCTCAGTATTAGAGCTGATAATAATAGACTTCCTGTGCAGAACTAGGACAGAAGTGGGTAGAGAGCGTGTGGGCTGGATAACAGGACAACAAGCCAAAGCTTTCAAAGGCGGAGTGGTTTTATACTCTGCAGTGGTTTTTTTGACTTCAGAAAGTTATTCCTACTGGGAGGTAATCCTAATATTTGAATTTCAACGTTACATTTTCATTTAACTGTTGGATAATTGCAAAATTTCTTTGCTCCTTAGATCTTCATATATTAGACAATACTGTGTGTTTAGAGGTTTAGAGTATACTACAAGAAAACTTTATTAAAGTCCCAGTGAAAATTATGTTAGCTAAGTAGATAGTGAAGATAAAATCAACAGTACGATAATAACACACCTATAATTGTGACGGAAAGGGCAAAAGCCTTCAACCTTAGACCTTTTTTGACAGTGATATTAGAGAACCTATGGGTTTATTTACTAGTCACTAAAAGGGGATATAATTTTGATATTTGAAGAATTTATCTTTTCCAAATCCATGCCTTCTTTCCTCCTTTCACTAGGAGACACATAGAAGGATGTTCAAAATCTCACTATTGTAAAAATCCCTTCTCAGCAGTAGAGACTAGAGAGAAAGAATCCTTTGCTATGCATATATTCGTTAGAGAAGAGATGTGTCTCTTTGAGCATGAAGTGGTGTGTTGGACCAACAATGTGAAACTTTTACTTTTATGCTTGAATTAAAATATTGCTCTGGGCTTTTACCCCACTCAACAAAGCACAGACTTTTATTTGGTATCATTTTTATTGCTGCTTTGCAAGTTCTATTTTATTCTCGAATAAGGAAGTCATGCTGTGAAGTAAAAGCACTGATCACTTTAAAGTACCTAAAGCCTTTGGAAAATGACTTTAAACCTCGTTCTGCATCATCTGATGTGGTGGTGGAATTTATATAATTGTCAAAGTCACAGATTTCACCTCAAACTCCAAGTAAATCAAGACTGGTCCAGAAATAACACAACACAATGTTTTCCAAGTATAGTGTGCATTGTTATATAATACTTCCGTTTTTATAAGAACATTCCTGGTAAGAAAACTCAATCGATTTAAATAAATATTGGATAAGCACCAGGATATTCCTTAGCGAAGCAGCTTATGTCCTTAGGTTCTAGATTTAATAGGAATCAAGTTTGATCTATGATTTTAAGGATTTAGAAGATCTTTCAACCAGCAAGGATAATTTAAGAGTGCTCTGCATTTACAGAAGTATTTGAAAACAGAATTAGCATCCATTCCATCTACTCGTTTTAACAGCGGATACATAAACTATTTTCTAGATTGCCTTCTTTATTTTTACCATTTTGACTATCAAAACAGTAATGTTTAAAAGAACTTTCCATTAGGTAGAGAACGTACACAGGATCCTTAGAAGCAGTGTTCCTTTTATTCAAAGATAATTCCAAACATGTTCTCTTAATTCTGGTAGTGTGTTTGTTATGTGACCTAACTAATATTCCATCGACTGGATGTCCCACATTTTATTTATACAATTTCCGTGTTGAGGGACATCTATCTAGATTATTCCCAGTTACCATTTATTATTAATAGAACAGCACTAAACATGTTTGAACAAATATTTCTATTTTAGGATAAAGCATGCTTTGTGTATGTGCCCGTGACTAGTATAGCAAGAACTTGAGGTTGATGTATTTCTACATTTCAGGAAGAAAACCTTCTCTGATTTCTGTAGTACATGTAAAAAACTTTAGTCCCTTCACCAATAGATAAATGCTCCCTTTCTTATAAATTGTTACCAGCATGAAGTATCAGTTGTTTTGTTGATCTTAGCCATTCTGATGGGTATAAGACAAAAGCTCAAAGTAGTTTTGATTTGCATCTCTCCTATGATTAAGAATGTTGAACATTTCTGTAAATGATTCTCAATCATTTGAATTTATTCTTTTGAAATTCTCTACTTAGATGAGTACTTGTTTTTTTTTTATTTTATTTTTTTAATTTTCTTTATTTATATTTCAAATGCTATCCCGAAAATTCACTATACCAC
>NC_034597.1:97128880-97148902 GCF_900095145.1 Mus pahari
GCATCTGCTGTCACCTGAATTTTTAATCTTAGTCATTCTGACTGGAGAAAAAAGCAATCATTTTATTATTTGTCATAAAAAGTAATATTATAAAAATCTTAAGACAATCACAAATCTAACCTTTTATATAAGAACAATCACCTTTACCTTACAACCTCAAGGTACACAGCTACTCATTAACATTTTGTATGAAATCCTATCAGGAAGCTGAGAGCAAAATGGATACAGAAATATAATCATCATCTTAATCACCAGTCCAGCTTCAGCAAGAAGGGCGCATCACCTAGAACTATTTAGGCTGCCGTTGTTCTTGTTCCTTGACCTCAAAAAGTCCTGGGCTCAATTATCAAGAGCAGGGTTTTCTGAACTTTAAATTGTTCCCCAAGATTATCTACAACGACACTAACCTAAATATTGTAACCTAACTTTACTATCATCTACATCTCTAAATTCTTTCTGAGGACGGTGATTTAATCATTAATTTGCTCTAGCAGCAGTGCATGAAAAAAAAAAAATCCCTCACTGTTATGTAATTGCTAAGGATACTGGAAAGTGAGGGACTGGAAACCCCCTTAGAGTTTTCATACAACTTACAGATTATGAGGTATATAGTGACCATGAGGAGAATGCTCAGAGCAAAACTCCAGAATAGCATAAAGTCCTCAGGACACATAATCCTCTGTTTCTGCCTCTCCTAGGCATACTGATTGTGATGTGCTAACCAATGGACCACATTCCATGAGTTAGAAAGCTGTTTGGTTGTTCCTCTTGAATGGCCCCCAACAGTTTATCGCATATGAAGTTGAAACTTGTGCTTTCTGGATTTTTATTGCAATTTTGATGAGGATTGCATTGAATCTATTGATTGTTTTTCATGATGGCCATTTTTAATGAGTCATCCTTTAATGTTGGAGATCTTTCTATCTTCTGATATATTTATAAATTAATTTCTTCAATCTATTTTTGTATGTTTGTATGTATGTATGTATGTATGTATGTATGTATGTATGTATGTATTATGTATTTATTTTAAACTGCAGCTTTTATTCCCCTCCTGGTCCACCATCTGACTGTTCCACACCCCATACCTCCTCCCCTAGCCCCTGTCTCCAAGAGGATGCTCCCACCCCACACCCAACCCACCAGACCTCTATATTCTGTAGGGCCCCCAGCCTCTTGGGGGTAAGGTGCATCTTCTTTGACTAAACCCAGACCCAGAAGTCCTCTACTGAATATATGTTGAGGGCCTCATATCAGTTGGTGTATGTTGCCTGGTTGGTGGTCCAGTTTTTGAGAGATCAAGGGGGTATAGGTTAATTGAGACTGCTGGTCATCCTACAGGATCGCCTCCATCCTCAGCTTCTTCGAGCTTTTCCCTAATTCAACCACAGGGTTCAGCAGCTTCTGTCCATTGGTTGGGTGCAAATATTTGCATCTGATTCTTTCTGATAGGTCCCTTTTTGTGAGCACTCCATAGGCTTAGTAATAGAGTCAGGCCTTGGGCTCTCCCCTTAAGTTGGATTCCACTTTGGACCTGGACCTTCTTCTCTCAGGTTCCTCTCCTTTTCCATACCAGAAGTTCTTTCAGACAGGAACAATTATGGGTCAGAGTTTGACTGTGGAATGACAACCCCATCCCTCACTTGATGCTTTGTCTTTCTTCTCGAGATGGCCTCCAGGAGTTCCCTCTTGCTACTGTTAGGCATTTCATCTAAAGTCCCTCCTTTTGAGTCCTGAGAGTCTCTCACCTGATTATTTTATATTTTGAGATATATTGAAAATGTTTTTTACTCAGATTCTATCTTAGTCCACTTATCATTTGCATGTAGGAGGGCTACTAATTTTGTAAGTTAATTTTATATCCACCTTCTTTACTGAAGGTATATTCGGCTGTAGATTTTTTTTTTTTTTTTTTGGTTTTTCGAGACAGGGTTTCTCTCTTTAGCCCTGGCTGTCCTGGAACTCACTTTGTAGACCAGGCTGGCCTCGAACTCAGAAATCCGCCTGCCTCTGCCTCCCAAGTGCTGGGATTAAAGGCGTGCACCACCACACCCAGCTGTAGATTTTTCCATGTAGAATTTTTGGAATTTTTTATGTATACTATTATATCACTTGAAAATAATGGTATTTTCACTTCTTCCTTTCTAATTTGCATTCTCTTGATCCCCTTCAGTTGTGTTTTTGTTCTAGCTAAGATTTCAAGTACTAAGTTGATTAGGTGTGGAAAGAGTGAGACAACCTTGTCCTGTTCCTGATTTTAGTGGAATTGATTTGAGTTTCTATCCATTTATGTCATCCATTGAATATGGACTTGCTCTGGATTGTCTTTGTTAGTCTCCCTAATATCTTCAGAAATTTTATCCTAAAAGAATCTTAGATTTCTTTTCAAAGAATAGTTTGTGATATATAGTAATAAATTTAATACTCTCTCTGGTACATTACCAAATCCAATTTTATCATTATGAAACTAAGTTACTTTCATTTTCTATTATGAAATGTGGAAAGTCCAATTTTTTATATTAATTACCTACTGATCACGTTTTCTCAATTTATAATGATAGATAACTCCAGATTTTAGTTCACCACACTAAATTATTAAATGCTGTATAATTTACATCTTTGATATCATGAAGTTGGTAATACAATTAAATAAGTTATTATTTATGATATTTTAACATAACCATTGAAAATTTTGTGTTTGTACACAATCTGTGTATTTCTATCCATCCAGCTCACTCCACTCCAGTTCTCCGGTCCCTTGTATCTTCGCCACAGTTTTATATCCTCTTTAAAATGCATTGAAAACATTCTTTTTTATGCTTGACAAATAAAGCAAAAAGTACATTCAATGAAAATGTTCAAAATGATGATTTTTCTTTCATCCAGGATTGTTCCTGTCCAGAATATAGACATTGTTTTGTTTAATAACCCCAGTAACAAACTCAGTTTTTACTGCTATTCCTGGTTTGGCTTCTGTGTGACAAATGCTTAAAGACTTTCTAACAGCCTTTTGACAAATGAAAAAAGAATAGTTTAAAAAGAAGTGGGTTATTTTTGCAAAAAATATTGGTTATTGTATTACTTTACTGATGAACATATATAATAAAAGAAACAATATATATATATACATGTATACATGTACAATCATCATCATTCTTAAAAGCAACATAGTAATAGCTTAAAGTATCAGTTTATTTAATTCACACTGCCTATATTAATGTGTGTTTTTGAAATAATTTTTTCCTACCTTGACATCTCTATATGAAGCTAAATCATTTTTCCCATAGGCCCCAACAAGTGAAGTAAGTTTTCGGAGATTGGCAGGTTCTGTCAGACTTACATTTGATCATGCCTTCAGATGTCTTAGTCAGTTCACTAACTAGGAAATGACTGGTTGTCTTTTGAGACAAGTAAAAGGATTTGGGCATTGTGTCATCCTATAGATTAGATGCAGTTTGCTCATGAAGCAACTCAAAGATACAATACCATCAAGATAAGACCCAAATAGATGAACATGTTATCCAATTTAGTGTTGTCACAAGTGTTAATATTTATTCACCATAAGCAAATAACAATGACTGAGGAATGGCATCTCCAAAGAGCGCTACATAAAAAAAAAAAAAACAACAAATATTGAAGGCTATATGTTCAGCAACTTATTACATTGGTAATAATAAATGGCATAACATAAACAAGACTTGACAAGCTGAAGTGTAAAGAGTGAAGTATTATCTAATGGAGGATGAGACTACTCTTGCTCTTTCAAATGAACACTGGAGCCTTGGGGGGTGTATAACATTTGAAGCATCAAGATCAACAGTGGTTTTAGGTTAGATAACTAAAGAAAATTTTAATTATTTAGGAAAAACTTAGTTATCCAGGAACTAAACTGTATCAAATAATGTATGAGTAGTCAGTAGATGACTCTAAAGAGAGAATCAGGAAGAATCTAGTCAAGATTTTCTGGATATTGATGTCACAAACCACTTTGTAAACATCATAGTATTCTTGAGGGTTACATTTTGTGCCACATTCCTAATTTATAATGGACTAACATTATGCCAATGCATGTATCATACCTACTATATCATATCTATGGTGTTTTGGCATAGAGAGCAGTGGTCTGAATATCATCTGAATTTTACTATTGAGACTGAAAAATTAAGTAAAATTTGCCATATTCACCTTAAGTCATGTGATCATACATGGTAACAAATAAAATATTATCAAATTTATTGCCTCAGTGAGAGGATTTTGCTGCCACCCAGTCTAACTACGTGTTCTATCCTAGTCACTAGGTGCTTGACCTTGTCCAGGGTAGATAGCCCTCTTTCACACAATGAGGGTCCACTTCTGTATTTGCCAGGCAAGAGCATAGCCCCACAAGAGAGCTATATCAGGGTCCTTTCAGCAAAATCTTGCTGGCATATGCAATAGTGTCTGATTATGAGATGACTCCCCGGGAAGAGCAGTCTCTGGATAGTCTATCCTTTCATCTCAGCTCCAAACTTTGTCACTGTAACTCCCTCCATGGGTATTTTGTTCTATATTCTAAGGAGAAACAAAGTATCCACGCGTTGGTCTTCCTTCTTGATTTTCTTGTGTTTTGAAAATGGTATCTTGGGTATTCTAAGTTTCTGGGCTAATATCCACTTATCAGTGAGTGCATATCAAGTGAGTTTTTTGTGATTGGTTTACCTCACTCAGGATCAAGAATCGACAAATGGGACCTCATAAAATTGTAAAGCTTCTGTAAGGCAAATGAACCTGTCAATAAGACAAAAACCACACCAACAGATTGGGAAAGTATTTTTACCAATCCCAAATCTGATAGGGACTAATATCCAATATATACAAAGAGCTCAAGAAGCTGGGCTCCAGAAATTCAAATAACCCCATTAAAAATGGGGTACAGAGCTAAACAAAGAATTCTCAACTGAGGAATCCTGAAGGGCTGAGAAGCACCTGAAAAAAAAATGTTCAACATCTTTAAACATCAAGGAAATCCAAATCAAAACAACCCTGAGATTCCACCTCACACCTGTCACAATGGCTAAAATCAAAAATTCAGGTGACAGCAGATGCTGGCTAGGATGTGGAGAAAGAGGAACACTCCTCCATTGTTTGTGGAATTGCAAGCTTGTACAACCACTTTGGAAATCAGTCTGGTGGTTCCTTGGAAAATTGGACATAGTACTACTGGAAGATCCAGCAATACCTCTCCTGGGCATATACCCAGAAGATGTTCCAACTAGTAATAAGGACACATGCTCTACTATGTTCATAGCAGCCTTATTTATAATAGCCAGAAGCTGGAAAAAAACCAGATATCCGTCAACAGAGGAATGGATCCAGAAAATGTGGTACATTTACACAATGGAGTACTACTCTGCTATTTAAAACAATGAATTTATGAAATTCTTAGGCAAATGGATAGATCTGGACAACTGCATTCTTAAGCCGCTATGATAACATGATATATATGATATATATGATATGATATATATGTTTTTTTTAAAGACTATTGTTGTAAAGTATATTATGCTAATTCTGATTTAAATGAGTCCAGTTAGTTCATCAAATATTCAAATGAACCAATGTGATGCTTTTCTTCTGGGGGTTGGTATACAGTTGAACTGTGAACTAAAATTAAGATAAATACAGTGATGAAGGCAAAATGTGTCTGAATGTGTGTAACTAAGTGAAACTGAACATGTTTTAGGAAAGGAACATTGTATGTCCATAGTGTAAAAAAATTCCAAATAACCGTACAAATATATATAGTCTTTATTCCTACCGTAGTATCATTAATATAAAATATGAAAAAGAAGTTTTGAATTTGTTTGTGTGGTTATTTGGTGTGTGAAGGTTTTAAAAGATACAACAAATAGGGTGAAGAAGTATGTTCACTATTTAAAGTTTCAACAAATCAAGCTGACCTATCCATGAACTTGACCATGAAGGAGATGAGATGGAGCATATTTGAGATAGAATTACATCTTTCAAGTGTGTGGACGGTTGATAAAGTGAAAATTACAAGTGGTGTGACAGGCTAGTGTTTGATTAATAATGGGAAACAATAGAATCTTGGAACAATAACATCTTCAGAGTTTGTTGGCAAAGGCCCTTTTGCAATGCACTGAAGAGCACCTGAGATGTGAAGGATCCCACGCAGAAGTAGTGTGGCCCTCTTGAGTTATACTCTTAACATGTTGTCTGACAAACAAAGAATTAGGATGATAACAGAGTGCTACAAATCCGGCACAAGGATTGTTCTAGATGGCAGCCATGAGCATGATAGATATGATGTCTGTACCCCCAAAATGCAGAAAAGTTTAGGCTCTACAATATGATTGTTTTGGGATTGGAAGATGGCCAGTGTTGGTAGGGCAATGAGCTAGGAAACTATGACCTGATACAGGAATATTTTAATGCATGATGAAAAGAGACATAAATACATGTTTATATATATTCTTTGTTTTTTTTTTTGATATCTTAGTCAAAAGAAGAAAGAAGTTAGCCAGAGCATTGAAGAAAATAAAACATATGGAATATTTATACAACAGAATTAGAAACGAAGTATACACACACACACACACACACACACACACACACACACACACACTTATATCCAATATACTGAGTAGGAAAGATGTATACAATTACCCATACATCTGCATTATGTCTGCTACTGGTTTACAGAGTCCAGATACAACTAGCGTGTCATAATATGCAATTGATGAGCAAATAAGTTCATACTTATTAAAACAAATTTACTTTTCGGGTCGCTTGAATTATATTGCATCTATTTATAAGTCTTCAGAAAGCAAAAGCATGAAATTCAAACCATTTGTGCTTCAAAGTGGGAAGTAAAAAACTATGCAGATCACATAACAACTGATCTGGGGGGGGTGGGGGACGGACAGATGTGTCCCTGAGTGAATGACTAACAAAAGGAATCCTGGCTAACTGCACTGGTTGGACAGCAGAGAACTTCTGTTTTTTTACTTGCCATAACATACTGATTTTTTTGTTGTTTTATTGCTTGTTTTCATAAAAAGTCATTCCAGTTAATATGATATTTGTAGTCCTGGTAGCATATGCAAATTTTTAAACATAATGAGAGTCTTTGAGTGCATGAATTTTATGAGTAAATGGGCAGTGAGTGTAAGAAAGTGGATAAAAACAGAATTATGAAAACAAGGCTGGAAAAACAAAGCTGAAGATTGGTACCTGTCAATATATAGAGAGAAAGTTAAGGGCAATGGGTTGACATTCTCAATGATTTATGAACAATTAGTTGTAAAATACAGGATGACAGTAGAGGTGAAACAGTTCAGGAGTAACCTGTAGCCAGCAAGCATGTTGACTACTTTCTTTCGTTCCTACACAAAGGTATAGATGGCTAGTCTGGATCATAGTGAACTAGGACTACACTATGGTAATATCTGGTGTGATTCTTTGGAAAGTGTTGCCTTTTATTATAGAGGAAGGTTCTTTTAAACTCTTATAATGGATAAAGCTGAGATCCTGAATCCAAGAGTATAATGAAACTCTTTGACTAAATAAATTAATAGTACTCTGCTATTCTGCCTTACTGAGTTCTGATTTTCTTTTTTTTTTTTCCTTTCTTTCTTTTTTGTTTTTCTTTTTCTTCTTCTTCTTCTTCTTTTTTTTTTTTTTTTGGTAGAGAAAAGTCAGATAGAGGACTAGGAAATGGGCAACAAAAATGATCAGCATTTGGCAAAGCTTGTATGGCAAACCCTACATGTCTTGGAAGATACAAAAATAAATTAAAGGATTATTTAGTGACAATTTGAATTTATATTATTTTAAATGAATTCATTTTGGTGATAGCTGGTTTTCCAAAAAATTAATATTTGCTGGCTTTTTAATGTACATATTTTTGGGGGTTGTTTAAGTTTTAAAAGGCTGTTCACTCTCTTGTCCCTATTAGTTCAAACAACTGACTGACAGGTAGCTGCAAGGCCATGAGGAGGATTTAGAAGTTACATGGGACCTTTAAGTCAACTCAACAAGCTTGGACTTCTAAAGATTGTAAACACAGAGAGAAATTATAGACATTTATTGTTCTCCAGGAGTAAAGAGAACCATGCTGTATGTGACTTGCATAGATAGAACACCTGAGCAATAAGTGCGGAGCTAGAACTTTCAATTAATCCAGGAGTGTTTATGACCTTGGAATTTTGATATTGCAATTACTACATTCTTTGCTCTATCTGACTCTTTTTATGTTCACTTGGAAAGATACAAAATGAACCTTAAACTCAAGAAAATTTGGTGACTTTACAAACTACAGAAAGCTAGACATGAACAAAGGCTTCATTTGGTTTAAGGTCTCCTAGACTTGAAATTCTATTTAGCTGGTTACTAAAGTCAAGAGCCAGTGCATTTAAGGATCATTAAGGCCATGAAGAAATTAATCCATCTTTCATAGGAATTAACTGAAATAATATTACATGATATTATGTATAATGAAGCTTTTGTTTCTGGAGGTGCAAAACCAAATACAAGTTCAGTTAGTTACCATCTGTTGACCAGGCTTGTATATCTGACAGCTGAGAAGCTACACATATCCAGGTTGTTTATTTCTCAGTTTTAGCTATACTTAAAATGGAACCCAGGGATGTCATGGTTAAGCAAAGACTAAAAATGAGCCAAATTCCAGTCTTGTGGAATATATATATATATATATATATATATATATATATATATATATATTATTCCTATGAAGAGTTGACCTTTGAGAAGGCCCCTTTAACTGATGCTGATGCACCATGTGACATGATGATAGATCACGTGACCTGCATGGTATAATGAGGATCAACTTTACTGTTTCTTTTTACTGCTCCCCACAGTAAGGCTGAATGTTATGCTGGAACAGCACTCTTTAGCATCACTAATGTACATCCAGTTAAGCAAAGATCAAGGGGACAAAAGTTTTCATTTCAAATTATTATTTTAACAACTATCCACTGAGTGTACATTGGATGACAGATACGATTTTATGGTTAGATAGACAACACTGAGTAAAACCGATATAAACTACTTCCTCTTAGAATCTGAATACCTGTGGATTTTTTTTCCATCTGCAGCACACATATCAAAGAATGACAGTGTGATGGCTAGCACAATGTCTTTGCCATAAATCACTTTTCTCTTTTAGAGTTGCTATTCCTAGCTGTGTAATGAGAAAACAGAAACAAGAGTTACTTACAATCTGCATGCATTCTTTTAGTAAACACCTAAGAATCTGCTTCTCATGGCATCAATTTATTAAGCTAATACAGGGGTATGTTATGAATGAGCATAATTGCTGGTGTCATTATATAGCCTTTTGTCACAGAAAAGTGGTCACTTCTCAGGAGAAATGTTTGTAATGTCCACTTACTTAATTTTGAAGGCCTATGATATATGACTGCCATACGACTCCCACAGGGCTAATACTCTAGAAATAGAAAAATAGATTTTTCCATAATTATAAGCCTTTCATAATAAATAAGGTCTTACAAAGTGCTATTTAGAATACACAGAACATCTTATTGGTGATGAGAAAGCTAGCTAGTGTGAAAAGGCCACCTGATAATGAGCCAGGGGGTCTGAGCTATATTTACAGGTACATAATTTCAAGCCATACGATACTGTGAATTCACCTTTCCAATGTCCTCATCTGTAAATGAGAGCAGAGTTTTCATATGTGCAGATTAAAGTCAATCTGATGCTCTATTGATGAAAATGTAAAATTTATCTGAGTACTGCTCTTCAAATATTAGAGTGCTTGGCACCCAGCAGGTATTCAATAATTACGTGCTGACTGAATAGAAATGTTATTATCAATTTTGCATTTGAGACAGAGCTGTTTTAATTCATTGTAGGTACAGTGATGGAGTATCTGAATGTAGTAAAGTCACTCATTTATCTTTGATAGGTAATCAGATTTCACTTCCCTGCTTAATTATGTATCTTGTGGGGAGCTAAATTTATTATAGGAAATGTATAGCAGCTTGCAAAGCCATTAATTTACAGGGGTGACCTACCAGAAGTGGACATCAGTGGACTGAACAGAAAAAAATGGGGCTACGTAGAAGCACATGCTCAGCAATGCTCAGCATTGAATATCCGACTCTTTCCATTAATTTTTTGAAATGTTTTGAAAGTGAATATAAATTAAAAACAACTGAAAATACATCAAGGATTTTATGGAAATAAAATAAATAATTGAATCACATGTGACTCAACGGTAAAAATCCATAAGAAGAGCATTTATTCATGTACTGATTGCAGAACTATTTTTAACCCTATCACTACAGAGAGAATATTGATTGTATTCATGAATGCAAGATGGAAATAAGAAATCAAGATGGCTGATCAGCAACTGGAGTTTCATTATAATTACTTTCCTCACAAATGTTTTCTATATCTTTCAGAGGTTAATGAGACACTACTTCTGCTCCTAAGATTCTCAGGCAATAGTCTGAAGGCTAAGAAATATAATTACTACCAAATATCCCCAATCCCCAAATATTCCCCATTTCTAGAATTTATGCACAGTGTACTATTAATGAAAGAAATAACTTTGCTTTTTTGAATAATGCTTATTTGAAACTTCACAAAATTAACATGGAACATCTAACACATTTTTTAGACATCTCCTTAAATAAGTCATTAGATACCAGGTGACCCTTTCTAGGCTGACTTTAGACACTTGGTTGAATCAGACAAGAGCCTCTTCAAGCAGCAACTCGATTTAGACAGTTCTTCCATTGGTGTTCATCTACTTCAACTGATGATTGCTGTGTCATCCTGGGTAATATTCATCCATCATGCCTTTTATCAAGTGAAACTATAAGATGATTATTTTAAAGAAAATACTTATAAGTGATAAAGAAGAATAAGGATGGAATACAGTGAGAATTATTAATTCTGAGTGGCAGAATCTAGGGTAATATTATGAAGAGAACTATCTTTACTGGTAAAGAATATTTGAGACTAATTCAGAGACCTTGTCAGAGAACTAGAGTCTAAGTGGGATGATCAGTTAAGCTATGGTGGGAAGTGCAAAGGTTCATGACACATCGAGGCTGGTTTGAATAATAAGGTAGATAATAAAGCATAAAACTAGAATGGTTCAAGAGGGCTGTGTTTTTGAAGGAAGTCTGTGAAAACAGTATTTAAACAGAAATGTGCTTTAAAAGACATGAAGTATCTCCGCTGTTACTTGAAAGCTGATTTGTAGATCATAATCTATATATTTTACAGAATATACATTTCATCAGTGAAATAGAATAAGAAAGTGAGAGTCAATTTGTTCAAAACGTTTTTAGCAATGTCACAAAGCAAGCATTTTTATAGATACTGAATCCAGTGATAAATGCTGTTTGCATTTTACATTTACTCTTCAAAATCATTCTTCTGTTAATTTATTTTATTGGCATTTAAATAGAGTACTGGCTCATGTTAGATTTTCAGGGACAGTTTCTTCTCATCCTTTTGAGTCATAAATAACTCGTTAAGCATTGGCATGATGTGGTAGCAACTTATGATGAATGAGGTTTTGGGGAATGACAAGCAGAGTAGAGCCTAGTAAATGTCCCCGAAAGGCGAGGATGGGTTCTCAATTATTTATTTGCCAAGAGGAGCTAGCGGGCTTTCTGCAACTCCCACTTCTTCTTTAAGGTTATCAGCCTCCTCCATTGCTACTGCTGGAGTCTCTCCCTGGAGGGTGTGTTCATTGACAACGTTGCCCAAGGTGTTTCCCACTGAGAGTGACAACCCCAGCAGCCACACTATGGAAATGTTGCCAAGAGCAGGTTTTTCTTTTTCTTTTTTTTTCAGTGTTCTTCAGCTAACTGCATGCCTCACCATCCGCTTCTTATCTTTTCTGACTTCTATTATGTCAGCTTCTCTTGTTCTTGTTCGTATGCAGTATCTAATATATTCCTATTTTCTTTTTTGTGGCTTTTTAAACAATGTCATTAATTTGTTGCATTAGGTATAGTTCTTGCTGAGATCAAATTCTTCATAAGGAAAGACATGTTGACTTTGACTCACAGGTTCAGGGTTAAATCCACCAGAGTGGGGACAATGAGAGTGACAGGAGAGTGAAGAAGTTCATCATCCTGCATCTGCTCTCAGAAAACGGAGAGATGGATGCAGATGTACAGCTCAATGTTTTGCTTTTTCTTGGTTCAGAACCATAGCCAGTGGATGGTGCCATATTCAGTGCATGTCTTCCTGCCTTAGAAAAAAATCATTATGCAAACCTCTCACTGATTAACACTGAGGTGTTTTTATGATTATTCTAAATGCATTCAGATTGCAATGAAGATAGTAATGTTCTCTCCCCCAAAGTTGAATCTTGTCAACAGCTGGTTAGAAGTTTGGTTGTTATCATGTTTCTTTTGAGCAGTTCTTCTTTTGAAACACACACACACACAGACACACACACACACACACACACACACACACACACACACACACACACTTTAGTCTAGAAATCAAGGCAATCCTCTTGACTCAGTCTCCCATGTACTGCAAGCACACACTTGAACCACCACACCCAGTTCTGTATTTTATTTTGAGTTTATTTTAAAGAAATGGGCAGCATTTCCATGCATCTGAAGTTATACACCTATGAAAGAATTAAAACAATGCATAAGAAGAAAAGATGCTTCCTATGTATGATTTTTATCGTTTTGGAAGTTCATACAATTTATTGAAACACCACATCCTGGTTGTAGTTTGGCTTAAGCTACACACTTAAATTTCCTCCATGCTAAAATAAAATAGGCAGAAGAAGCAATTTAAAGCAAGGTACGTTAACCCTTGCTCACAATATAAGGGGTAAATTTTATCATAATAGAGAAGGCATGGTAGCCAGGCTCATGATCTCAGTCAGGGAGGAGCTTCTGATATGACTTCTTACATCTATGTCTTCAGAGCAGAAAATAGAGAAATTAGGCAAGAGGCCCTCAGTACTGTCCTCATTCAGCTCATATTCGTGCTGTAAGTGTTGGTAAGCTTTTATGGTTTAGCTCCTGAAAACCTTTC
Organism: Mus pahari; assembly: GCF_900095145.1. NCBI lineage: Eukaryota > Metazoa > Chordata > Mammalia > Rodentia > Muridae > Mus > Mus pahari. Next base: position 97,141,952 of record NC_034597.1, read on the forward strand.
TTCTGGGCCAAGAATCTCCTGATTATACTTTGTCATTCAGTATCTCCTTGTGGTCCAATAGTGTAAGAACACTTTTCCCCTTGTTCTTACACTTCACAACTCCAAATGAAAAGGTAAAACTTGCTTTTGAATTTTTGCCAAGTTCTTCAAGAATTTTTCCCTGGCAGTCTAGGTACCATTTATACACATAATAAAACGTGACATATACTGCTGAAATTTCACTTTCAAAACTCTGATCATAAAAATAATTCTAACTCTGGATCTAATTAGACAACTTTCACAACAGTAAGGCAGGTACTCTCTTGCTGTTAGGATATTAGTACAATGTCTCCTTGACACCAGATGACATAAACACAAGACATAGTGCTAATTCTAAACAGACATGGTGTGCAATATTGCAGTAATTCCCTGAGTACAAAATATGTGATTTGATTTCACTTGAAGATGAATTCTCAAAGAATAATAATAAAAAAATTCAAATCCGGCTTAATTTCTATGGCAAAAACATGTTGACTCTAGCTAATAATAACATATAGTAAATGAAAATTTCTAACAACTTAACCGAGCTTAACATAAAACATGATAAATGTGAAGCAATCAATTTATTAGTTTGTCTTATTTTGCTAAATTTACATACATGCATATATAAGCTCATGTGTTGTAAAATTTTAATGTATCCAATTACTGTCAATCAAGCAAATAAGTAAAATGTTTAAGAACCTATTACATCTCATGAACCTTAAACTGGACAAAACCAAAACTGACTATATTCTTATCCAGCAGAAACATGGAGGAAAATAGAATCTATGTCTTCGTAAATGGTCTTAGTTACAGAATAAACAATATTTGTAATTTTTATCCTGTAGTTTTACATAGCTAATGATTTCATATATACTGCATTTATTTATATAAAAAATGTTTTAAAAGAGATAGTTTCTCTATATAGTGCCATACCTTCTGTGAAAGACCTTGTTTTCAATTATGACATAAACAATTTATCTGATGGTTTTAAACAAGCTTGAAGCAAAACTAAAACACTTTAAACTTTTCTCCCTCTCTCCTTCTCTCCCTCTCTCCTTCTCTCCCTCTCTCTCCGTGGCCCTCTCTTTCTCTGTCTCTCTGTCTCTCTGTCTCTCTTGCTCTCTGTCTGTCTCTCTGCCTGTCTCTGTCTCTGTCTCTGTCTCTGTCTGTCTGTCTCTCTCTCTCTCTCCCTCTTTCTCTCTCTGTCTCATTTTCTTGCTCTGTATGAGTGTATCTGTGTTTGTGTTTCCATGAATGTGGGTATGTGTCTGGATGCATACGTGTCTATGTATTTCTGTTTATGTATGTTGCTGCATATGTCTGTTTGTGTGCATGAGTATGTTGTATATAACAATAATAATAAAGAAGATGTGAACAATGTGAGGAAGTGTTGGCACTGTAGAAAGGATGGAAAAAGAGAGAGAAAAACATTGGAAATAATGGAAATACAGTACTCATGTGTGAATTTCTAATTTTAATTAATGTATAATGCTTGTTCATTTTATTATATATTGTTTCTTTTTTATACTTAGAAACTTTTATATATATATATTATTACTGCAAATATTGTATATTTTGTTATAGCTAGCCATTTCCTTTTGTTTGTTTTAAATACATAATGATTGCTTTGCCTTATATCTTGATCAACTTTCTGCAAATCATATTTACTCTACTTCCACTGCTTTCTACTATTATGTCATAGAATAAACAATTTTGCTTTAATTATTTAATCAAGGTTTTTTTTTTTTTTTTTTTTCACACTACGGACTGTGCCTTTCAGTATACAATTCCAAAGTCATAGTCTGTTGCTGAGGAACATCAGGGTAGGAACTCAAGCAGAGACTATAGAGGAATGCTGACTACTAGCAAGTTCCTCATACAACTTAGTATCCAGAGGAAGTTCTATGTCCTGTGGGATGGACCTTTCCATGTAAATCATCCATCAAAAAGATGCACCATAATCTTGGCTACAGGACAATCTTATGGCAGTATTTTATCGACTGGGACCCCTTTTTCTTAGACATATCTAGGTTTGTGTTAAATTGACTAAGCCCAAGCAGCGTACCTCTAAAATGAAAACATTAAATGAAGCAATGTTCATAGCTGTTGAGTAGCATGCCCCCATCCTCTTCAGCGAGACTTTCAGAATGATATCTGCCTTTTTAAAATAAATTCTCGCACACTTTACATCCTGACCTCAGTTTCCCCTCCCTCACTACTCCCAGTTTCCCCTTTAACGCCCTCTTGCCAGGATCCACATGTTCTCCCAAATGTTCTCCCTTTAAAAATGTCATTTTATTTAGCCTCACATTGGTTAAATATTACACAGTAGCCTAATCTAGTTTTGACATGAAAAGTTCTATTGATTAATATGCAAGATCTTTAAAAAGAGTAAGGTTAATTTGACTCTACAGTTTCATTTCCAACTTATAATTAAAACAAGTCTAGACCAACTATTAACATACCTGTAAACACTTACAAAATATGTATTGAAGGTACATACATACTGGATCATTGATTTGGGTCTGTGGGTCAAGGTACTTGCTGCTAAACCAGACAACCTGAGTTTTATTTTAAAGACTAACATGGCAGATGTAAAATACTTCCTAAAAGTTGTCATTTGACTTGCATTCTCAGAATGAGTTATGAACATGTTACCCCTTGTAGTGGTTTGATAGGAATGTCACCCATCGTCCCTTGTTTGAATTTTTAGCCAAAAGAAATGACACCATTAGAAGATATGGCCCTGTTATAGTAGACATGGCCTAGTTGAATAAAGTGTGCCTCTATGGGGGTGGGCTTTGATTTCATAATGCTCAAGCTACACCCAGAGTGGTACATAGTAGCCTTCTGCTGCTTCAAGACGTAGAATTTTCAGCTCTTTCTTTAGCATCGGGTCTGTCTGGATGCTGCTGAGCTTCTAGCCATGATGATAGAACTAAAACTATGAAATTGTAAGCCAGCCCCAATTAAATATTGTGTTTTTTGAGTGTTACCTTGGTTGTGGTGACACTTCACAGTAGTAAGACAGAAATTGGTGTTAGGGACTGAAGTATTGTTGTGATAGGCCTATCCTTTAAGTGTGGCTTAATGGGCCACTGTAATAAAAGCACTGAAGTTGGCCTTAGGGTTATTTGAATTGTGGGGATCTGGCCCAAGAGGTTTCAGATGAGAAAAATTTTCATATATTGCCTGGAGATCATTCTTGTGATGTTTTGGTGACGAACATGGTTGCTTTCTGCCATTGTTCAAAGAGTCTGCCTAAGGCTAAAATGAAGAGATTTAGATTAATTGCTTTGGCAAAGAAAAATTTCAAAAACAGAATAGAAATAGATGCTATTGTATGGTTTACTCTTATTAAAAAAACTAGCAAGTCAAACAAGAAAAAATAAAAAATGTAAGGTCCAAAGAAGAAAGAGGCACCAGGAAATGAATTACAGCTAAATCATTAATTTAATGAGATAAAAAATATTAGAAATATTAAATGGGGATAAGAGAATACTAAGGTTAAGGCAAGATCCCAACCAGCTAAGCTTTCATCCGTGAAATGGAATTAAAGAAAAGCTTAGGACATATCTTTAATCCAAGCACTCAGGAGACAGAAGCATGCAGATCTCTGAGTTCAAGACCAACCTGGTCTACAGAGCAAATTTCAGAACAGCTAATCTTAGTCAGTGAAGAGAAGCATCAAAAACAAAAGACTGATAAAGAACTGAACAAGGGGCTCATGTTCTAGCCATAAAAAATTGCAGAAGTTAGCAGATTTGGCCACATGGCTCTGGCTTTAGAGTCAAGAATAAAAGAATAAAAGTCTATTCAGGGTCCATATCCATAGTGTTAGACATTTCAGCTAAGGTCACTCACATTGACTCCTGGGAGTTCCCTCATCCCAGGTCTCTAGGACTTCCTAGAGATTCCCTTTATCCCAAGCCCTGGCAGTTGCATATTTCCATTCATTCTGCTAACCCCCTGGACCTCTTTTCTGTCTCTCCCGGTGGTGCCTGATTCTACCCCCTATTCCTTTTGCCCTCCTCTCTCCCACTGAGGTTCTTCCTTCCCTCTACTTCCTATGACTGACAGGACTCCCAGTGAAGGGATGGGGACATCAACCCACATATAAAACTTTTGACCCAAATTTGGTCCTGTATAACATAAATTCAGGTTACAAAGTTGGAGCAGAGACTGGGAAGGCCATCCAGTGACCAGCCTAAATTGCAATCTATCACATGGGCAAACACAAATCCCTCACACTATTATTTATACTATGTTGTGCTTGCCTATATAAACCTAGCATACCCTGTGCCATTGCATAATTGAAATATGTGATCTGCTTTTTGATTTTGATTTTATAGAAGATCATAATTAAGAGTTGCTATGAGTCTCAGAAGAGACATTGTACTTCAGACTTTTAAACACAGTCAAGAATGTTATAGATTATAGGGACTTTTAAAGTTGACTGAAAGCATTTCTTCATTATATTATGACTATAAGCCTATGGAGGACAGAGAGTGGAATGTGGTAGTTTAATGGGAATGGGCCCCATGAACTCATATAGTTGAATGCTTAAATAATGGGAAGGCAATCTTAGGAGGTAGGTCCTAGCTGAGTAGATGTAGCTTTGTTGAATGAAGTGTGTCACTGTGGGGTGAGGCTTTGAGGTCATAATGCTCAAGTTGCAAACAGTATGGCATATAGCCTACTTCTGGGGCTGTGGAACAAGATGTGGTACTCTTAGCGTCTTCTGTAGCACCATGTCTGCCTGGATGCTCTCATGCTTCCTGCTATAATGATGATAGACTTAACCTCTGAAATGGTAAGCCAGCCTCTACTAAATTTTTCAATGATAAAAGTTGCCTTGTTCATTATATCTCTTAATAGAAACTAGACATTTTTTAAAGTGAAAGCATACACTATTTTATAAAACATTTATTATAAATAAATGTAGTCATATACCATTGTTTTCCATATTTGAATAAATTTTCACAAAATTATTGAGAATATAGTGCCTGACAAAGTTGGAAGAAGGACTCTGCAACTTAATTGTTTTTGTCAAGCTGAAATGTTCTGACTCAATGAGTAAATATCAGCCCTGAAAATATTCAAATTTAGTGTTATTCCCACTTTCTTCCCTATATTATTATTCTTATTTGTAAAAAAATTGAGATTTTTATCTACCAAATTCATAGTCACTTTTCAGAAGTGAAATAAAACAAATGAAATCAAAGAGAGAAGCAAATTCTGGTATCTATTTGGCTTATGGAGGATAAATTAGTTGTACTGAAGTAAGTTTGCTTATTGGCCTAAGAGAGAGCATATTACTGTAAACTTCTGTTTAAATTGCTATGCTACAAAGTACTGCTAAATCAAGCCATACTTTGTAGTGTGCTATTATGTTCATTCCATTTTAAATTAAATCACATATTTCATAACACTTAGTTGGGATATTGTTTTCTTGATGAGGCGACTCTCCATGACAAAACAAAACAATGTAGCAATTATTCTACATAAATCATCTATACACATTGGGGGTTATATGTGCTTACATGTCTAAGAAATTAACCTCTACGGACATTAGAAATCTCTACAACAGTTTTCACAGAGTTCCTGTGTTGGAGTGCTGGTTGACATTAACTGAAACATGTGACGAAGCAGCAGCGTCACTCAGCAGAGTGTCTCTACAACACTTTTAAGAGATCACATGTCCACCAGAAAGTCCCAGTTGCCAGGCACCCAAGAGGTTCACAGGAACCAACAGGGAAGACATTAGCTGAAGTGCCCCACTAAGGGAAGAAAGAACCTGTAGAGACCATATCCAATGAACAGACAAACTCCCCTCCCCCACCCGGCTGAGGGAAGAGGTCAACCACCCACCTCAGAATCTTTAACCCAGAATTGCTTCTGTCTAAAGGAAATACAAGGACCAAGAGTGGAACAGAGCCTGAAGGAAAGGCCATCCAGAGACTGCCCCACCTGGGGATCCATCCCACAAACAGATATCAAACCCTGATACTATTGTGGATGTCAAGAAGCCCTTGCTGACAAGAGTCTGATATAGCTGTCTCCTGAGAGGCTCTGTCAGAGCCTTACTAATACAGATGCAGATTCTTACAGCCAACCATCTAACTGAGGACAGGGACCCCAATGGAGGAGTTAGGGGAAAGACTGAAAGAGCTGAAGGGGTTTGCAACCCCTTAGGAAGAACAACAATATTAATCGACCAGACCTCCCAGAGCTCCCAGGGACTAAACCACCAACCAAAGAATACACTTGGAGGGACCCATGGCTCCAGCTGCATATATATCTGAGGATGGCCTTATCAGGCATCAATGGGAAGGGAGGCCTTTGGTCCTGTGGCAGCTCGATTCCCCAGTGTAGGGAATCTCAGTGCTAGGTCACTGAGGCAGGAGTGAGTGGGTAGGTGAGGGAGCACCCTCATAGAAACAGGGGAAGGAGGGTATAGGAGATTTGTGGAGGGAAAAATGGAAAAGGGAATAACATTTGAAATGAAAATAATTAAAATAACCAATAAAACATCGCTTGTCTCATAATGTAGAGATCAAGATTGGTAATTGTTTATCACTTTAATTGGCTGCATGAAATAGGCAACTTTACTCATAAAATAAGGCAATTTAGACTCTGAAGGTTAAGAAGAATCATATAAAAAAGATGTTCCATCATAAGAATAAGCCACACATGGAAAAATATGTTTTCCATAAAAAGCATATGAATAGGAACAACTGAAGTAAACTCAGTCCTATTTGCTAAACCTCAGAGTAGCAGGAAAAAACATTCCAAGAAAAATTCCATGTAGGACAACAATACCCCATCTTGTTTTCTTGTAGTTTTCTCAAAAGCACTCGGAATGTGTCTCACATTGTCCACACGAGAGAGAGAGAGAGAGAGAGAGAGAGAGAGAGAGAGAGAGAGAGA
>NC_034597.1:97148967-97156049 GCF_900095145.1 Mus pahari
GAGAGAGAGAGAGAGACAGAGACAGAGACAGAGACAGAGACAGAGAGACAGAGACAGAGACAGAGACAGAGACAGAGACAGAGACAGTGACAGACCAAAAGAGGGGTAGCTGGGGACTGAGACAGACAGACAGACAGACAGACAGACAGACAGACAGACAGACATAGAGACAAAGGCCACTAGACAAGTTTGAGATACTAAGAAGGGAATGGTGAAATGGCAGCTTTACTTGGATATACAGCTCCAACTAAATCTAAAAACACAGGCTGACAGAAGAAATGTTTCCAGTCCACAGGAGCTGGATCTTTAGAGGATGATGAGGAATAATGTGAAAATAAACAAGCAGAGTCAGAAATCTGAGGTCACACTCTTGGCAATTACTAAGTGTTTAGAACTCTAAACGTTGCCTGTGAAACAACAGCATGAAAAATTGTTCAAATTCGTCCAGACAAATAGGTCCTTTTTAAGCTGTATTGATCTCTATAACTACCAACATAATGCTTTCACTCTTGGATCTTAAACTTCCCCCAAGTAGCTTTTAAGAAATAGACTAAAACATTAATAGCAACGTATGAATTCTGATCCCTTCTCAAGTGTGCTTTACCCAGAAAGGTCTAATGTTTTAATCTATCATTTCTAAATTGCTGTTTTATAGATGTGGCTTACAAGTCAGCAGCACTTAGCTGTCTTTACTGCTTACAACGTCCAAGAGTTATGCTAACAAATACATAATGCTTTGTTTAAGTCTTGTGTGCTAAATGGAAGGGATTAAACCATTTTAATCTTTTGAATCACAATAATGTTCAATTAATCTAGAGCTCTGTTATATACTTACTTATATTCTAGCCAAGGTAGCATCAGAAAATACTAGGTGTTCTGATACTGGTTTTCAGTCAATTCAACTCAACTCTAACAGACAATATATGCTTCTACTTAATTGTATGTAGTAATGCAACAATTTAGATAAATACTATGCACTTTTATTCTTTGAAGTGTTCTTTGTTAGTAAAGCAATAAAATAAAGCATTCCATGTAGGAAGAACTCAAAACCAAGTAACTAGTAATATTTACAGCAGAAGAAAGAATCACAGTATAAGCTTGTAAAGACAGATCATGAAAAGTCAGTCTTCAATGATATATATATGTAAACCAATGAGAAAAAGCAACACTTTTCATGCCTAGCCACAAATTGAGAGCTTTGAACTATATTAGCTATTATTAACAGGTGTAAAACTTAAGGTAAACTCCAAACAAAAGGCATTGGGGAATTTGAAAAAAGAAAGAGAAAGAAGAAAGAAATGAAGGAAAGATATCTACTTGCATTAATGAATAATCACCTGAGTGAGTTCACTGTGGACCACAGGTAGCAAGTTTGCATGAATAGAACTTTCCATTCAAGACCTGCAGAAAAGATATTCTTCACTACAGCCCATAGAATATTATCCAGGATCAACAATGCCAGTCCACAGAAACAACAAAGCAGTAGCTTATATCATTTCTGTTTTCTGACTAAAATAAAAGAAGACTAGAAAAGCAAAAGAAGAAAAGAATGTAAAAACCACTAGATACATTGACATTAAAGAATTTACATGTATAATGTACTAAAACATATATTATATAGATATAGTATATAGTACATATTATATTTACTGTTACTAACTGTACATACAAACACACTTTGGAAAAAATTGAAAACAAATACAATATACAATGTAAAAAAACAATGTAAAAACATTGTTCAAGTAAAGTTATTAAACTGCTATATAAAGACAAACATATTACTGACATTCATACAATTAGAAAAATATCTGACAAAATTATTATGAAGAGCAAATAATAAAAACTGCAAGGGTGAATCATCTAATGAGTGGGGTTTGGTTAAGACTGAAAGCATTTATAGAAACGATTAAATAAACAGAAAAAGACCCATTATAAATCCGTGGTAGACTCCCTTATACTGAACTCAAAGGTAAAAGTATTTTTGAATGCTTTTCTTTGTTTCTTGCTGCCAAGTACAACTGTAGCTGCTGCTCTGCTATAGGCAGCACTCGCAACCCTGATACTCCACATCCCTTATAGAAGACACTACTAAAGTTTTATGATATTATAACATGAACCAAATACGATCATATTCAGAAGATTTTCCAGGCCTCCATCAGCCTTCATCTGAACTGCAGAGGTATGCAGTTCTGTTGCCTGAGCAGCCATTTGTTCTCCATCCCTATAGGTGCAAAGAGCTATCATGAGACTATCCTACCTGAACCTTGTAAGCAAAGCTAGTGAATCCCCTTAGATAATATCATCAGTTCACCCTGTAATTTGGTTCTACATTCTATTTCTCTCTAGAACTTATACAACTAGAAGAGAATGTAATAGTAATGATAAATTTTCCTAATAAGCTATGTATTATCTGCAGCTAACTCTTCAGTTTACTGTGTCTAAAATTGCTAAAGACCATCTCAGTCCCATGGAGAACACTGATAATCCATGTTATAATCTGTTCGAAGAACTACACAGGATGGATATATTTACCACTTGTATATAAGGCTTTTGTGTATTTCCGGAAAACAAAGAAATATAAGAAAGCAGGGAGGACTATCTAATAAGTCTGGAGAGTAATGTAGGTAAAGAACAAGCTCAGAGGCAGGAATGGGTAGGTGGGTGGGGGAGCACCTTCATAGAGGGAGGGGAGTGGGGAGGGAGGAGAGGGGAGAGAGGGAGTAGATAGGGGTTTGTGGGGGAAAAACTAGGTAGGGGGATATCATTTGAAATGTAAATAAGTAAAATAACCAATAAAAAGGGAAAAGAAGAGAAAAAGCTCAGAGATACATTTTTCCAGCTCCAGATGTGTATAAATACATTAATGACTTCTAAGTTTGTGCTGAAAAAGTATTTTCATCCCAGTAGATACATGAATAGAGTTGCTAAAAAGAAAAAAAAAAAAACAATACATGAACTCATTTTATGTTTGAGTGACTTTCTAGGAATGTTTAATTCCTGTCTACAAAATATATCTATCACTAAAGTCCTGATACCCATAAAAAAAATTGTGGGATTCTGAAACTTAGCTTAAAGAAGTGTGGGAAGATTTTAAAGATGCTGAGGATGTCAAACCATCAGATTATGTTGAGTAGCCATAAGGAAACAAACTCTACCTATAGTTAGAGATGCATACCTAGCTAAATCTCTGTCCGGGCGCCACTGCGCTCTCTGTCTCTAGATGAAGTACTTGACCCTGTTTTGCCTAAGGAGCTGGCAATAACTTTTCTTGATGGAGATATTCAGAAGACAATGTAAGGCTGCTCAGCAGCCACCCACTCTCCGCATCCATCTTTGCTTCCAGGCCTATAAATAGTCTGTCTCCGTAGGCTCTGGGAGATGAAGCATGCAGTAAGGTTCTACTCCTTTGATTTCCTGATTCAGATAGCATAGGTGTGTGAAGTATGTGTGGGAATGGGATTTTAGGATGCGTGCCAATGCTAGCAACCACATAAACCAGAAAAATTCTGAATTAATTCATATCACTCCACTGAGTATTGACTCTTGTTTTAATACTGAAATTTTGTAAATGCAGCATTTATAAAATGTAATTTGATTACTGGGCTGGTATGTAGGTCCACAGACATATGTGTGAATAAAGTGGAGTTACCTGTTATTCCTTAGTTTAATGGTGAAGGAAACGTTCAAAGCCTTCGAGAGACATAATTGCTTGTATAAATTTGCTGTGTAAAATGCACCCCTTCCCAATGTGAAGGTCCAATTGACAGCTTAATTTATTCAAAAGCTGATTTATGAGAGAAACATAACCATTCTTGGATTTTAAGGACTCTACATTGCTCTGTTCTGTGGACATTACAATGGGAGTCACAGCTCCTGGTTACATCACTTAAATCCCACTGGGTTAATTGAATTGTGAGTAGTAAGTATTGCCACTGAGTTATAAAAGACAGTGTCTAGTGGGCAGGGTAAGTAATGCAGGGGTCATATTTGGCCAGACTCAGGTAGTCCTTTGGAAATGGCATGGTAATCAGTATGATCTCAAATGTAAAATCTATAACATGACTTCGAAGCTCTTGTTCTATCTATAATTGTAATTCTTCCAGAAAAAAATGATAAAAAAAACAGTTATCTTAATGCATAGCAACAGAGAATCATAGCTCCTGAACAAATTTTCAGACTTTAGTTTACTTCATAGAGTAAAATATAGTGCAGTTAAAGTGGACAAAATGTCCTTTTTGGAAGGCATGCTTCAAAAATACCAGAAAAATTTTACTGCTATGCTTTCGCACATTCTTCTTCAAAGAGACGAGTGACTCTTTACAAGCATTACCTTACATAGAGAGAAAGAAAATAATTAGGATTTTTGTTAGGAACTAGACTTTGGTTTTGGATTGACACTGATTCCAGGTGTGATTTGTTTTATTTCTCAACACAAACTCCAGTCTTCAGAAAGTGAGTCTCAATGAGGCATTGTATAGATCAGATTGAACCATGTGCATGTCTATGGGATGTTATCTGGATAATATTAATGGATGTAGGAATGCTCGCACTGAATACTGGCATCACACCAATCCTAGGTTAGGGGACTGAGGTGTAAAACATAGAATTAAATGATCCAAAACTAACTACACATATATTGGTTCCCTCTTGATTACTGGGAACAGGGCAGATTATGAAAAAGTCAGCTGAGACTGAGAAAAGGGATTTTGGGGTCTGACAGAGGAAAGTAGTTGGTATAGATGATATTGTGAGGAAAAGCTGAGCTGAGCAGATAGGCTAGAACACATCCACTCATGTATTTCTTCTCTTGCATGGAGATGTCATGTGATTTGCTGATTTCAAGTTTTCACCACCCAGACTTACCCACAATGGTAGACTATATCCTCAGATTCTGACCTAAAATAAATAATTTCTCATATAAGTTGCTTTCTTAGAGGAATTTTATCATAAGAACATAAACAAAACTATAAAAATATAATGTAGCCCTTCAGAATAGAGGTTTATGGAGATCAGGTTATGAATGGGGTTTTGTTCAAAATCTGGTTCACAGTGAGTATAGTGAGCCTCTGAAGTCATCATGTGCTTAGTTATCCACATAAAATTATATAATTGTAACAGGTCTACTTATCAGCTCATAGACAGATAGGTCCCCCAAAGAAACAGGATACATAGTTACTAATGGGTGATTGAGTTAGTTGCAAGAAAGAAATATTCAAGTGAAGAAGGAAAGGAACATGTGTGATGAGTGAGCAAATACAGTGAGACAGATAAAAGTAAGGGTCATTTAAGGAGATAGCATGGAAAATTAAGACAGTAGCAGTTTCATAAAATACAAAATCTATGAATGCAGTCTAAATGTATTTGACAAACAATGAGATAGGCAATGTACTAATGGATGATCTTTTGTTAACACATGAAGCTTATGGTTCAGGGATCTGGCTATGCAAAACTGAGCTGGGTACAGTAACAGTGAACATAATGCCTGACTGTGTGAACAAGTGGGACTCTATTTCTTTTGCCTCGTCTTGGTATTTGTTTCCTTCTGTTAGTTTATTCAGACAAAGTCTGATGTATTAGTATTTGTTTTATTTTACTACATTTTATTCCATTTATTTTACCATTGTCCCTTAAAATTTTGTGGTTTCTTTTTTTTTTTCTTCTCTCTAATAATAAGGAGGAGGTAGCTCAGAGTACCAAAGCAGCTTTCACGAATCCCGATGGCAGGGTGTACTGGGAAGAACTGGGAGGACTTGAAAGGGAGGAAAATAGTAACCAAGTTATATTATGAGAAAAAAAAATTAAATTGTATTAAACTGGAGTGGGATGGCAAATACCAGTACCAGAAAACAAAACCGAGCCACTACTATAGCACCAATTGTCTGGCCATGCATTTAGTTAATAAAAATGTAATATCTGGGTTTGCCTAGTAACAAGAAATACCCTTTTATACAGTTCCACAACAGGAATATTAATATTCCATTCAAGTTCAGAAGTATGTATGTAAATGTTTATATATATATATATATTTGTGTACATGTATATCTGTTCATATATGTGTATGCTTTTATTACTTTTGTTGAAATATAGCTAATATTTTTTATCACATATGCTTTCCTGAGCTATGGCCCGTTTGCATTTTAAATGCTCTCCACATATTTAGTAGCCTATTCAGAGAAACTCTGCCTTTCTAACCTATTTAGAATAAAATTGGTCCTGTTTATTCATTTCTGTTCTCAGGTGCTTGATTCTTTGCTTCAGCAGCTGCTTCTGCTTCCTGCACTTCCTGATGCTGTCAGCAAGAGTGCAAAGCTAAACTAGAAAACATGCAGAGTTCTTATTCACATTGTTTTTCCTTGAACCCTGGCATATTGCCAGCTGTCTATGCCCTTGATAGAGCTCACAGTGGGTCAGTCTCACTACAAAAAGAGACCTAATCATTGAGATTAATTTAGAACATATAAGATTAGAAATATTTGGTATGATATATACAGTTAGAAATGAGAAAACTCAGGTTGACTAAAAAGACAAAAATGACTGTCAGCTTAGACAATAACTAAACTCACAATTTACCCAATAGTGTTTTATTTCATTTCCAAGGTGAGATGCTTTAAACCTGTCACTTTCTCTTTTGGTAAACAAGATTTCTTTTCGGAAAGAGTAATATGAGTATGGCATGTGGGTGATAAGTAACTCCATAATCCATAATATTTACTATAAATTCCTCAGTACAAAGCCACCTAGCACGCCACTTCTTAATATTCTGAGAGCTTTGGGTGAGTTTCCTAAATGATACAAAGACCTTATGCTAAATACAGGTAACCAGTAGAGAGATTCCTTGCAACATTTCACATATATTACACACACACACACACACACACACACACACACATACACACACACACCTGTGTATATAAATAAACTCTTCTACCACTGAAAATGAAAGGAAATGCTAGGCAGTGGTGGTGCACACCTTTAATCCAAGCACTTGGAAGGCAGAGGCAGGTGGATTTCTGAGTTCAAGGCCAGCCTGGTCTACAGAGTGAGTTCCAGGACAGCCAGGGCTACACAGAGAAACCCCTTCT
>NC_034597.1:97156146-97157379 GCF_900095145.1 Mus pahari
GAGAGAGAGAGAGAGAGAGAGAGAGAGAGAGAGAGAGAGAGAGAGAGAGAAAGGAAGATAATGCTCTCTTCTTAGCTTACATATTACCTGGGTAGCTAGAGCAATTTACATAATAGAACTACCCCCTTCCCCCCCCCCCGTGAAAGTGCAATATCTGCAATTTTAAAACAACAAAGAAGATAATAACAAAACCACATTGTGAGTTACTGGTAGTGAATCTCTCAAAAATCCAATGTGAAGGGAAAGTCTTCTCTCTGGAGATGAATCCCTGCTGGGCTATTCATATGGATGAGGAGGAGAGAAATCCCTCATTCTATAGCACAAAACTGCCATTGGCTGAAACTAAACCATGGGAAGTTATATTCTTTGATATACTTTTAAACATTTAACATCAATAATATTTCAACTCCATCAGTTAGTTTTACAAACACTGTGAACAAATGGGTATAGAATTATGCTTTCACTGTTGGAAATGAAAGAGTTAAATGATGGCTTCTAAAGCTATGAGCTACATTTAGAGTGAATCTCTTCAGCTACAAATGACTAATTTCACTGCAGCTAGCAAGTATTTTTTTTAGCCTGCATGCTGTTGTAAATTTATATACTCCCTGTTATAAATGCATCCATCATTCTTACTGATGACTTCACTCCTTGGGAACAGCCCAAGAGTTACATTCTATACAACTATACTTACAGATTTCGAATGATGTTTACATGCACACAAAATATTTGATTAAAGAATAAATAATGATGCAAATAAAATAATAGACTTTGATATTTAACTCCAAAACATTAAAACAAGTATGTATATATATAGTCATCTGTATCATTCTATTCCACCGCAAGCATATGCGGTCTAAGAAATATTAGCTGTATAGTAATTGCAGTCTTGTTTTCTTTAATATATTGTAGGAAAGCTAATGAAATCTACCTTTTCTCATACTTTATGGGCATAGAAGTCAATGGTTTCAGTACAATTGTGGAGCCCTAAATTTTAAAACGTCCCCAAAACTTGTTCCCCAGATCATTAGGAAAGTGGCTAGTAAAGAGCCTTTGTTCTTTTAGGGCAGCTGAAGGTCTTTTGTTCCTCCACCTGACAGCTAGCTAGGCAATTATCTCAGTTGCCCCAGCCAGGCACCCATCTTCCTATGTTTGAGACTGAAAGGCTCAAGGCCGAACACTGTAAAAAGACAAAGTCCAGACTTTACGGAGCCCACCCGGCCGCTAAGACTA